>NC_058134.1:94792390-94987996 GCF_016433145.1 Gracilinanus agilis | reverse complement strand
TTTTTTTTTTTTAAACCCTTCCATCTTGGAGTCAATACTGTGTATTAACTCCAAGGCAGAAGAGTGGTAAGGGTAGGCAATGGGGGTCAAGTGACTTGCCCAGGGTCACACAGCTGGGAAGTGTCTGAGGTCAGATTTGAACCTAGGACCTCCCATCTCTAGGCCTGGTTCTCAATGCACTGAGCTACCTAGCTGCCCCCCGGGACTATATTTTTTATAAAATTTTCAACAGTATATTTCAATCTGATCGATCATTTGTTTAGATTATGAAACTAGTTTGTGCATTTTTTCTGTTCCAACAATTTATGTATTTTTTACATTTATGTATTTTTTCTATTCCAACAGTTATTCCCGAAATTCAATGTACTGGGAGTTTTGTAGGTTTTTATTCAGAAGTTAATTTAGTATGCCAACCACAAGCATGGGTCAATATTGTTAAATCTCCTGGGAAGAAATTGTTGGCTTCCCTTTTCTTTTACTTATCCTTGGAGTGTTGTTTTCTTCAATGGAGATCAGAATGAAAGCTTAAAGAATATAAAAAAAAAGGTCTCTAAAGTAACAATTTAGCATCTGTTTTTGAGAACTTTGCTTTTATTTTTGAATTTTATTGTATTTATTTCATCATAAACCATTTATGGAAGATAGCAATAAAATCTTTTAGACTTTTCATGTCTTAATTTTACATTAACTTGAATCTGCATTTAATTTTTTTGGTAAAGGTAAAATTAATGATCAGAATGTGGCTTTTTTGGGGGGGAAGGGGAAATGCATGTTACTATCAGAGAAATAGTATGTATTTAATTGCTTCATATTCTAAAACTGTGTTGCTCACTTCTGGCTATTTTGGAAAAAAAGAATTAAGATGTGATCTGTACTATTTCAAGGAATAAATAAAGCTATTTCTGGTGTAGTTATTATTCCAGTGCCCAGAAGTAATAATGTTGTCAGAGTTTTCCCCAGAAGGTTTGAAATAGATACACTGTTCTGGTAACCAGTGTGGGGTTTTATGAATTCCCATCCTGCATTGTATTTCCCAAATGGCAGACTTTATTAACTTCTATAGGATTAATGAGTTTTATTTGAACCTTACATTTGTTTCACTTTTTTTGGCATCATAACTTGACTGTTTTCTACTCTTTGAGTTCAAGAATAAGATACTGTTCTAAAGTACTATACTAGTTATATTAATACTTCTACCTTACATAGGTTGATTATAGGACAATTAGCTGAATGAGAGCCATGACATCAAAGAGCTATGGGTATATGTATTAGAGTTCAAATAATTTCTCAGTTTTCTTTTCAGCCTACCATTAACATAAAAAACCTGTAAAAGAATATGATGTTAATATTTTCATATAATATACAAATTCTTCAACACTACAAGGAACTTGAGACTTACCTTGAAGGATCAATCTATGTCAGTTGATGCAATGAATTTTATTTTTTAAATTAAATTACATTTTATTTATATATATATATTTTAAATTTTTTTAAAAAATCTAATTTTAATAACAAAATTTCACCTAAGTTTTCCAACATCATATAATTCATATCGTCTCAATCCCTCCTTCCCTCCTCCCTCCTGGAGCTGACAAGCAATTCAGTCTGGGTTATACATATATTATCATGCAAAACATATTATTCATTTTTGTAAACAAATAATCTTGTAGGACCAAAATCCCCAAATGTATAGCCAAGCAAACAAATGATAAATCCTATGTTTTCACCTGCATTTCTACTCCAACAATTCTTTCTCTGGAGGTAGATAGCATTCTTTTTCATAAGTCTTTAGAATTGTCCTTGATCATTTTATTACTGTTAGTAGCAAAGTCTATCACATTTGATCGTTCCACAATATTGCAGTTACTGTATATAATGATCTTTAGATTCTGCTTATTTCACTCTGCATCAGTTCATGTAGGTCTTTCCTGCTCTTTCTGAAATCATCTTGTTCATCATTTCTTATAGCATAATAGTATTCCATCACCATCATATACCACAGTTTGTTCAGCCATTCCCCAACTGAGGGGTGGCATCCCTTTAGTTTCCAATTCTTTGGCACCACAAAAAGAGCAGATGCAATGCATTTTTAAAAAATATGTAAAGCAAAGAAAATAGAGGTAAGATGACATTTTATTTCAAAGAAAAATGAGAAGTTTTTGTATCATTAGTCTTCTGATGCTTCTAGTGCTGACTACATCAGAATGACTAGTTGTTCCTTGTTTCATTTCCCCAAATTATTGAATGATTGTTTTTTAAATCTATTGATAAAAACAAGGAAAGCTTTCTTTTATTGAGTTTGATTGGCACATATCATTGAAACTATATTAAAGAAGTTACATTACAGTTTCTGAAGAGTAATTATTTGAGCTCAATTCTAATTACCTTTTGCTTAAAGCACATGTTTATGGGAGGCATTCCAGTTCTGTATAAATATGTTGAGCTGTCAGCAGTCGGAGTGATTCTCCTGACATTGAAGATTTAAAGAATCAACTTGTTACTACTATTAAAGAGGAATTATAGAAAAAGGCTGTTAAACTTTTGGAGGGAATAAATTAGGAGACTATTAGCACCTTGCAAATTATTACCAGACTCTTTGGACAGAGGCCTAATATAGTTTTATGTACATCTTGTTGTTTCCTTATCTGCTGCTTTTGTCTTCTCAGTCCTGGAAGTGATTTAGAGAATAAGAAGGCATGGAAGGTAGCAGTCCTAAATGGTAGCTTTTTGGCAGCTTAAAGGCATACAAATATCAATCTTTAGTTCATTTTTCATGTTATCTATATTTTGTACAAGAAACCATGGATATTTTGTCCCCTTGCTGTTTTCCTGTGATTTTGCTAGTTCTGAACTTATGAGTGTTTTTTGTAATTTTCTTCCCACATGAACTACTTTACAGTTTATGGTATAGGTTCTTAATCAGTTTTTGTGTAACGAACCTCTTTGGCCGTCTGGTGAGGTTGATAGACCTTGTCTCAGGATGATGTTTTAAAATGAATAAAATTACAAATGAAATAAAAATTTTATAAAAATACAGTGATCAAAAAATTTTTTTAAAAAAAGTTCATAGATCCCAAGTTTAGAACCCCTGGTTTATATGGTATTTAGACTATTATATATAAATAGTTTTCTGTCTCCTCTTTCTTTTCCTTATTTAGGTTAAACTTCTTTTGATTAGATTTATAAGACACCAAGTCAATGCAGTCTTACTGGTCTTCTATCCCTGGATAAAATTTAGTCATTCTTCTATTTTAAGTCATGGTCCATAAAATCATATCCCATTCTCATACTCCATCATCCTAATTGGATGCTAACTTTGAGATTTTCCTTTCTCTTCTGAAGCAAAGATGAAAATCCTCTGTGGTGTCTGCTTCTGTCTTACCCAACACTATAATTTTTAGCATTTTTTTTCTGTCAAAATCAATTGTGCCATGTCAATTATTAGAAATATATAGTAGTAATTTGCTTTGACATGTCTTGGGAAGTTCCCTGTTATGTATGGATGTATTTCTCAAAGAAGATAGCTGACTTCTCTTTTCTTATCTATCACATAGTTACCCTTAATCCCTCTAAGTTGGGAGTCACCAATCACCACTACTCACCTCCTCTTCACCTGATCCTTATTGCATAATTTCTTACTGGTCAGTATCTATGAACCCATATCTTCATTCCTTGGAGTACAAATAGCTACTTTCTCTTCATCAGAACCAGCTCTAGAGCTCCTTGAGAACAATTTTGTGTCTATTTCTTAGCTTCAGATGTCTTGGGTCATTTTCTTCTTTTTCTCCTCTATGTGACCTCATTTCACCCTCAATCCTTCAGATGCCAGGTAGAATTTTTCCTACCTCTTTAGAGCATTTATTTTGGTTTTATTTTCACATCAAAGCCTCTGTGTGTTATTTAAAGAAAACTTCATTCTTTCTGGTAAACTGGACAATGGAATGGTGTTCTACTGCAGTTACTCACCCACCTACCCACCTACCGGCCTTGCCTTGTTGAGATCTTCATATGAAAATGGTTTTTGCACGAGAATATTCTTGAAAAAATGAGAAAACAACAGGTAGGTTTTTTTTTTTTTTTTTTTTTTTTAAACCCTTACCTTCCGTCTTGGAGTCAATACTATGTATTGGCTTCAAGGCAGAAGAATGGTAAGGGTAGGCAATGGGGGGTCAAGTGACTTGCCCAGGGTCACACAGCTAGGAAGTGTCTGAGGCCAGATTTGAACCTAGGACCTCCCGTCTCTAGGCCTGGTTCTCAATCCACTGAGCTACCCAGCTGCCCCCCACAGGTAGGTTTTTGAAGATATTTTCTGTAGCAGACTGTGTCTCTATAATCATACAACTCAGAAGTGTAGAAAATGAGAACTTCCTTTTTTCTGTTTTTAGTTGCTTTAAAAAAATTTAAGGTAAAACAAAGTAGAACAGTAAAAGCCTGTGTCAAGCAAGTTATCATCCTGTGCTATAGAGATAATTATCTTTCTTTATTGAACTTCTGAATAGTAATACCAAGTGAGTCATACTGGATACATTACACTTAAGCTATTCATTGGTGTTAAGGAAGATGTCCTGTGTAGAGTTTAAATAGAGATTAATTTCTTATCATTGTGGAAATTTTCCAAATATTCCTATTCACAGATGACTTCATACTAATTATTTTAAGCACTGTAAAGACTACAAAGTTCCTCTTCAATATATCCATAATTATTCAGAAGAAATAAATTTAATTTTTCAAGTTACAGAAAAAGTGAATAAAAACAATTTTCCAGACCATGAAATCTGGCAAAATAGCTTACTGAGTTATTTCATGAGTAGATAAAATGAAACATGACTTTAAGGTAATGATTGTAGGATTAAGAAGTGGTAGAAACCTTAGAAATTACCCTCTTATTTTATAGATGAGAAAGGTGAGACCCCGAGATGCTAAATGATTTGCCTGAGTAGTAAGAGAGTTTAGGATTTAAACTGAGTTTTCTGTCTCCATATCCATTGTTCTTTCTATTGCCAGTTGATGCCTCCATATATTTTGACCAGGTGCTGTAGATTAACAGTCAGCTGGGTCTAGAAGTGGGTAAAGCAAGGTGGAAATTGTACTACATCATATTTGGGTACCTACATTGTGTTTTCTAAGCAATAATTCATATCTAATATTTTAGTAGAAATAGAATTCAAGAAATAAATGATTAGTGTAGTAGCATATTTAATATAAGCATTAGTGTAGTGCTATGCATAGAAACCTGGTAACATAATCATTAATAAAAACTTTTGGGAAGAAGAGATAGTTGAATAGGGAAAAAATGGTTTGAGTTTACATCTTTTACCTTTCACCACACAATTATATTTCACAGAATATTTTAAATAATGCCTATAATTGTAGATGAGTCATAAATGACTATATATCTAAATACTTTAACCATAAAAATAGAAGAAAAAGAAATATATTTTTTCTCAACTATGAAAAGGCTAGTCATTTTTAGCAATCAAAAATGGACATCATTAGAGACAATATTTAATTTTGATTTTATAATGATGAAAGGATTTTGTATAGCAGTATACATATATATATATTGCCATGCTATATATGTATATATAGCAGTATACATATATATATATCAGTATATTTAAAATTGAAAGAAAAGTTATTCATTGGAGAAATGTATGTGGAGTAGATATATCAGATAAAGTCAGGTAACCAGAATCCTTAAAGAACTAATGCATATTTCATAGGCTTATACATTTAGACCTAGAATGGACTTTAGAGGTCATGAAGTCCAAATCCTTCTTTTTCATAACAATTAAAAATGATAAAGGCTGATATTATAAGAGAAATTAATATTTTAATTGCCATGGCCATGTTGGTAAAAAATATTATGACTGTGCCTGACTATCCTTAAAAATGGTGCCCATCTTTATCTCCCCCCATTTTCTTCCTCTTGCACACCAGAGAGCCTGCTCAGGTAGCAAAGAGAGGATGTCTCAAGGCTGCCCTCCGAATTTAAGTCTAGCTCAAGGTTGGTTTCCGTTCTCTGACCTAATCATGTCAGGAACCGGAAACCCTTTGGATCATGGGGAATGTAGTCTCAAAGTCCCCACGTGTCCACAGGAAGTTTGTAAGATACTTTTAAATGGCAGCTCCCTGAATTCCAAACACACATTTTACAGATGAAGAAACTGAGGACTAGAGAAGTTAAGTGACTTACTTGAGGTTACACAGACAGTAGAGCTAGGATATGAACCCAAATATCATGTCCTTTCTACTATATCATGATAGTGCTTTATGAGGCTAATAATACATATTTCTTGGTGGAGCAGTGATTGAAGGACACTAACAATTAAGAAGAAAGACATAAAAACTGTTAATGACCATGTAAAAAGATGTTCAAATACTAAATCAGACGAATGCAATTTAAGATGCTACCTTAGCACATAACTCACAGCAAAAATTATTAGAATTATAAAATCCAATGTTTGTGAGGCTTTAGGGAAACAAGTACTTTAATAAATTTTCGATGTAACTATAGACTGCCACAAACATTTTGGAAAGCAATATGTAGTGTCACAAAGCATTTTACCTTTTGACCTTTTGATTCCATTTTGAGGACTCATAAAGAAAACCACAAAAAGGGATGTAGGAATCACTAATCTGTATAAAAATGTTCATAGCTTCTTTATTTATAATAGCAAAAAATTCAAAACAAACTATGTGTCCAAAATTTGAAGAGTGGCTGAATAAATTATGGCAAATTACACCACCACCCCTGATTATCTACATAGTACCTTCTAAGTAAAAATCCATTTTAGATGCTATTTGAAATGATAAATGTAAAAAGATCCAAAGAATTCTTTGTTGTTGAGACTACATATAGGAGAGAATATTTTGGAAAGCAGTATAACTATTTGCAATAGGTGAAAAATATAGCCATCCTTTTTTATTCTGTTGTTGATGAAAGTACCATAAAAGGGAAAGGAGACTATATTCTGGTCTGAGCTTGATTCAAATTAGTCACCTTGTAGTTTATATTCAGTACTGGAACAGATTAAGACACCAAGTTATTCAACAATTAACCATAGAAGAAGGATATTCTATAAGGATTTTCAGCTGAATGAAACTCTTCTGCCTAAGAGCTGACCATGTAGATCTGCCAGCCAAGCATCAGAGAGTACCCAGAGCTCCCTGTGGCCAATTTTTAAAATTTAAATAACCCAGGTGTGAGGTCAACAACTCAGACCTCTAGTCCCCTGAGTCAATTTATCCTCAAGGACAGATTTGATGCCTATTAAAAAAACAAAAACAAAAAACCACAACTAGCCTAGATTGCATAGGAGAGAGGGGTTAGGATATTTCTCCCAGCACAGGATCTGTGTAGACAAAACTTTTCATAGCTATTTTATTTGTAATGGTGAAAAAATGAAAGCAATATATTTAGAAAAAGATTAAATCATGATATAATAATAGGATATAATGAAGAATGATGAGACATGAGGGATACAGGGAAATAAAATATGCAAACTGAGATCTGCAGAACTAGAACTCTATACACATTACTATAACCATATATTTTACAAAAGAATGAAGAAAAAGCCAGAGGTAGCTAAATTTCAGTCACATCCAAGAGCGAGACACAAAATACTTTGTTTGCTTCTTAATTTGGTTCTTCTTAGTTTAATGCTAAAGGATTGAATGTTTGTTAGTTGATGGCTCTTAATCTTATTAAGTTAAAATAAGAATTTCAGATTGACCTAAAATACAAGAGAAAGATGTAAAGGTGGCTGTAGGAAAGCTACAGTCTATTATTATTGATGACTTTTGTGTAAGAAAGGGTAAAAAGGGTATATCAAAGACATGTATGACCAGAAAAGAGGCAGACCAATTTGTGTGGCAGAGATAGAGATAGCAAACTGGCAGCTTCATTGCTACATTAGTACTGCTTAGATTTACAAAACAAAACAAAAGATCACATCTTCAGCAATCCTGGAAGTACTTCAGAGCATTTGAATAGATCTTCTATTGAAAATTTACTCAAAGACCCAAACAAGAAACTTATAAGGAGAATTTCTCATAAGGAGTCTGTGCTGGCAGAACTACCTGAATCCAAAGATAGCACAGATATATCTCAGCAACAAAATGAAGTTTTCTCTACATACTTTCATTGGGTTTCTCATTTGTGGTTTTAGTTTTCAGTTAAAAATTGTAATATGAAGGATAGCTAGGTGGCTTAGTGAATTGAGAGCTAGGCCTAGAGATGAGAGGTCCTAGATTCAAATCTGGCCTCAGACACTTCCTGTTCTTCAGCCTGAGAACCAATACACAATATTGGTTCTAAGATGGAAGGTAAGGGTTTTTTAAAAAAAAAAAATTGTAATATGTTAGTTTTTTGTATGGCCCACAATTCCCCTCTTGCTGCTTCTGTTAATCTCACTTTCCCTTGGTCTAACTAAACTATCGTAAATAATACTTTTTCCCCCCATTCATAAAACTTTTATTACACTTACATCAACTTAATACACATACTCTTAACAATTATGCTTGGATTGTTCATGAAAATTTCATAAGGCATTAAACAAAGCTAGTCATCATCTCAAGTTATTTCCCTATTAACTATTTTTACAGCACATGCATATTAGATAAGTATCAAAAAAAGCAAAAACCTAAAAAAAGTTAAATACATGGGTTTTTTGTTTTACTGCTGTGCTTGATATATGGTGACTTTATGAATATCAAGCAATTCATTTTTGTTTTTTTGGTTTTTTTGTTTTTTGTTTTTTGTTTTTTTGAAACCCTTGTACTTTTCAGTGTATTGGCTTCTTGGTGGAAGAGTGGTAAGGGTGGGCAATGGGGGTCAAGTGACTTGCCCAGGGTCACACAGCTGGGAAGTGGCTGAGGCCGGGTTTGAACCTAGGACCTCCCGTCTCTAGGCCTGACTCTCACTCCACTGAGCTACCCAGCTGCCCCCCAAGCAATTCATTTTTACTGCATCTTGTATACTTGTTCTTAGGTTGCATAAATCATTTAAATACAAATAAAATGAGCAAAAATAATGAAAATGAACAGCAGATAATTTTACAAATAATGGAATGTGAACTGTTTCTGCCCTTCTCCAGAGTAAATTGACTGGGTTAAAGCTTTGTCTTAAGGAACACTTTTGCAACTGCAATCATAAAGATGTACATGTTGAGATTTGTGTATTTCACAGATAAACATAGAATGGCATGTCATATTTATGGAACATCTGTTTCTACCACAGCCATGAGTGCTTCAACCCTAAAGTACCCTGTAATAATTATCCCTCCCCTACCCACCATGACAGGCCAAGATATAGGCACTTTTCTTAAACATGGAAGCTGTTTTAATACTGGTCTTGTGAAATCACAATGTACCAAAAATACCATGTTAAACATGTAAAACATATATAAAAATTCCATATCCTTATATTGGCCACCTTAGATAAACAGACAATTCCCCAAATGTTAACTGGTTCTACTCCCCTAATATTAAATAAAAAACAAATAGGAAAAAGAAAAATCCAAATAGAAGTAACATAAACCTGTAAATTGTAAACAAAAATGATTTGTGGACAGCATGGATGACAAATGGCCTATTGCATAAATTTTAGAATGAGGAAGACAAAAAAGTTGGAAGGCATGTTAATTCTCCCCTCCTCCTGCTTCAGCTTCATGTCCTTGGGTGTCCAATGTCCACAATGCCAAGTTGTCTCTAAGTGATTGCATCATTAGTGTGCTGTCTTTGTATGATTCTTCACTTAATGTATCAAGTTCAGCAATGGCTTCATCAAAAGCTGTCTTTGCAAGGGATCAGGCTTTCCCTGGAGAGTTCAGGATCTCATAATAGAATACAGAGAAGTTCAAGGCCAGATCCAATCTTAAAGGATGAATTGGTTGGATTTCCTTTTTGCTGATTTCAAATGCTTCTTGATATGCTTGTTGTGACTGATCTACTATACCTTTCTTGTCATCACCAGTAGCAACCTCAGCCAAGTAAGGGTAGTAGTCTCCTTTCATTTTCAAATAGAAAACTTTGCTTTCTGCTTGTGAAGCATTAGGAATCAAGAACTTTTCTAATAGTGACAGCATATCATTGCAGATATCTCTTAGTTTGGTCTCAATTTTCTCTCTGTGTTCTTGGGCCATCTGCTGTTTTTTCTCAGCACCTTTCATCTTTTGCTTAGTACTCAAAAAGGACCCTCCAAGATGACCTTTGGATCCCTATGACATTTTTGTAAGCAACAGAGAAGATTCCTTTCCTCATTGGATAATTCAGCTCTTTGCTCAGTTACAGACTTCATGGAGGATGCCATATCATCATATTTCTCAGCTTGCTCAGCCAATTTGGCCTTTTGCACCATCTCATTTTTATCTATGACTGAATATTCTGTGCCTGGAGTGAGTGGCAGTGGCAGATGGACCTCAATAAAGCTTTTTAAAAACATATTGTAAGGTTTGATTTGTGAGAAATGAAACTAACCTGGTTCTAATTACTTTAACTAGTCCAACAAAACTATTACAAAGAATGCTTTTAAGTTTGTGACTGACTTTATGAGAAATAAAACATCCTAAAAATATATTTAGTATGCAGGACTCCTTTTTGAAACTCTTGAAAGCATTGCTTGAACTTTCTCAGTGAGCTTTGCTACATTCCTGTTTGATATTTCATACCTTTTTAGTATTTTTATAATTTTGATCACAGTGAGTTTCTTGAAGGAATAAATTTTGTAGGCCCTATAATAAGAATTTTGAAAAATGTTACAAATATACTGAGATATCAAAATGAAAGTTCCCTTTACCTACATGGTAATTAAAGTGCTGTATTATAATTGATACCCTGAAAATAGTAATCTAAACATTGACTACTTTATTACTTAAAATATTTTTTGAACTACAATAGTTACAAAAGAGGTTCAAACATGTTTAAAGATTTCATATAGAAAAAACCACTTGAATATTTATAACAAAGACTTAGTAATGGAAACATGCTTTTTAAAAAAAATCTTGAAAACTTCATACTTAATAATATTTTGATAGATAATGTCATGAAATTTTCTTTCTTATAATGTGAAGCAGTAAATAGATTCTTAACCTCTCTTTAACTTAAAATTGTAATATTTTTGTCTTTTTTTCTTTAGCAGATGTAATTGTTTACCAGTATATAACACATGATCACATAATTAATTTTAACACAGTTCTGAAAATCTTTCATTCCTATGGTTAGGTAAAAAATAATTAGTAGCAATTAAGTTTCATTGTGAATCTAGATCCCACTGGGAAAATTGTTCTGTCCCTAACAAGTTTTTAAGGTTGTTTTTTTAAATGGAATAATTCTAAATGTGCTAAGAGGATCTTGTCACTGAAAGTAATCTTGTGTCTGAATTCTTTTGTAATACAAAGTCACCTCAAATTTGTCTTTCAAAAAAACCCCCTGGATTTTTAACATATAGGGACTTCAAAAGCAGAAACATAAATTAAATTATACAGACAAGTACCTAATATGTATAAAGCTTTATGTTAGGCCCTGAGATGCAAAGATGAAACAAGACATGAACTCTCTATTCAAGAAATTTACAGTCTAGTTGAGTCATATAGGCAGTTATAGCTAGGGATTTTTGTTGAAAATAATTTATTTTCTCTTCCTAAATTTTCTCTTCCAAAACCTTTACTCATCTTGACCATGATGATCTATGTAATATCTTAAATAAAAAACTTAACAAAGTTAATCCTTTTAAGATCAGTTCCTTGATTAATTAAAACAGCTTTAGTCACAACTCACCTACTCACTGCAAGCTGTCTTTTCATCTTCTAACAGTCTTGTGCTGTGATTATTACACAAGTACAACTGATTCATTTACTAACACTCATTCCCAATATATTTAAGTAACCATTTTGTCTTTTGTAATGTAGGGGATACAATTAATATGGTTTGACTAAATATAAGAGAATGTGGTTGAAATATAACTCAAGTCAAAATGACCTTTTATTTAATAGCTTTATTTACAAAATAGAGGGAAAGAATAAAGTAGAGAAATGTGAAAGAGGGTAGAGTAAGCAGTCTAGCTTATCACCCTAAATATTCTCTGCTGCCTGGCTTAACTCAGGCTGGGCTAATTAGCTCTCCACCAGAGGACCTTCAGTCGGAGGGCCATTTAGCTAGAGGACCCGGTAGTGAATAACCATGTGGCCTCCTCTGGAAATTAATCTCTAGAAGCCAGGAAAGGAGTCAGCTTTTCATTTACCCACATTGTAGTCTAAAGGGGAAGATCCAAAAGCAGTCTTACCAAATGCTAGAGTCCCAGGTTCATGCTGAAGAAGGTCCTCCACCAGCCTCCAGAGCCTCAAAAGAGTTCTAAGACCTTGTGACAGGAAGTTTCAGCCACTTTTAAAGACCCTTCTTCGCATCACTTCCTGTTCCTTCCTCCACTTTAGGGGACCAATTGTAGTCTTTAAATTTGCTGAGGACTACCCAGGGGGCAGTCAGTTGCTTATGGAGGTGCAAACCTCTTTAGTAAGTAGTTTGTGGACTTCCTCTACTTTAGGGTTAAGTAGGGGTGTATTCACTTTTATTGATTCAATTTAAAAGTATGGAAGGGGAGAGTTAATCCCATCTTCAAAGTAAGAATTGTCTTTTTTTTGTTGTTGTTGTTTGACCCACCAAATTTCTATTTTGTATACAACCTTTTAAAGTTTTGGAGCTTTCCTATTCTTATTTGAGCTGTTACCCAATTTTTTAAAAGAGTACTCTCTTCTTAACAAAATCCTTTTGACTCGAATGGTTATATATTTTCTTTTGAATAGAGAGCACAAGTAGATTGCAATGATTATCTTTTTAAAAAAACCCTTAATTTTATTTTTTTCCGGTTCTGAATTATTTTTCTTCCACTCTCTCATCCATTAAGAAGACAAGAAAAACCAAATTCATTACAAATATAGTCATGCAAAATGAATTCTGGTATTAGCCATATCTAAAACAAAAAAAAGGAAAAGAAAGAGAGAAGAAAATATGCTTGTCTTCAATCTGAGTCCATCATTTGATAGTATGTTTCATTATGAGTCCCTTGGACTTGTAGGTAATCAGAGTTTATTGTCTTTCATATTTGATTTTCTTTATAATTCTGTTGTTATTGTGTGAATTATTCTCCTGGTTCTATTCATTTTACTTGGCCTCAGTTCATACAAGTCTTCTTTGTTTTTACTGAAGCCATCCTCTTCATCATTTCTTGTAGTATAAAATAGTATTTCATTATATTCATATACCACAACTTGTTCAACGATTCCCCAATTGATGGACTTTCCCTTAGTTTCTAATTCTTTGCCATTACAAGAAAGAGCTACTATAAATAATTTTGTATATATGGATCCTTTTCCTCTTTTTTTGCTCTCCTTAGGGATATAAACCTAGTAGCAGAATTGCTTATCAAAGGGTATGCACAGCTTTATAGCTTTTTGCATATAGTTCCAAATTGTTTTCCAGAATGGTTGAACTAGTTCATAGTTCCAATCACAGTGCATTTACTATGTTTCCCCATATGCTGCAGCATTTGCCATTTAAAAAACATTTTAGCCAACCTAATGGGCTTTAGTTTTTTAAATTTGCATTTCTCTAATTAACAGTTATTTAGAACACTTTTCCATATGACTATTGATAACTTGTATTTCTTCTCTGAAAACTGCCTTATTCATGTCCTTTGATTACTTACCAGTTGAGGAATGACTTTAATTCTTATAAATTTGACTCAGTTATATATATATATATATATACACATACACATACACATACACATATCTATCTATTTATCTATCTGTCTATCTATCTTAGAATGAAATCTTTGAGAATTTTTCTGCAAATATTATGTATTAAAGAGAGGTACATAAATGGGAAGAAGATAGCTTTGGCATTTAATGAGTACAACAAAAAGTTTACAATTTTAAGAGAAATTTTGAAAAAATAGTGATATAGGTAGAATAGCACTTTCAGGCCTCAAATTATACTATAAAACTGTAATTATTCAAACTATTTCATACTAGTTAAAAAAGTAGAAAAATAGATCACACTAGGTGGAGCAATGGATAAAGTGCTGGGTTTAGAACAGTGTTGGTGAAGGTCAAGTTTGCATGCCCATTCTGCAATTTTAAGCTGCCTGTGAGCCACCTGCATTACTTTAAAGAGGGGAGGGAGGAAGTGCTCACTTTGGGCAGCTGATCAGAGCGATGGGGCATGCAAAATGTCCTTGGGTGCTGGAAAGAGGGGGAACAGAGCAGTTCCCCAAGTGCTGGCTCTGCACACGTGCCAATACTTTGTCAATGCTAGCTTGGAGTCAGGAATATGAGTTCAAATCTAGTCTCAGAAATGACCTATCTTTGTGACCTTGGGCAAGTCATTTAATCTGTTTCCTGCTGGGGAAGGAAATTGCCAATTGCTCCAGTATCTCTGCTAAGAAAGCTCCATGGGCAGAGGCCCATGGAGTTCACAAAGAGTTGGACACCTGAAATGACTGAACAACAAAAGTCAGATGGTAGAATAGACTAGACAAAGAAGGCTTTAAATAGTAGAACTCAAAAGTCCACCATTAATAAACCTGAGAATACAAATTACTTAGGAAAGAACTCTGTGATGGACAAAATTTATGGGAAACCTGGAAACTAGCAGAGATTAGATTTTGAATAATAACTTGTACCATATAGCAACATGAGCTCAACATAGCTATACAATTTGAATAGTCTATTCAACTCTATAAATTAGAAGGGAACCAAATTAGGTACATTTTATAACTATGTATAAAGACATTTTTTAAAACCCACATCTTTTGTCTTAGAATCAATATTAAAGACCAGATATTCAATCAATCACTATTACAAAAGAATAGTTGTGAGGGCTGGGCAATTGGATTAAGTTACTTGCCTAGGGGTCACATAGCTAGTAAGTGTCTCAGACCAGATTTGTATCCAGGACCTCCTATCTCTAGGCCTGTCTTGCTTTCTGCTGATCTACTTAGCTGCCCTATAAGGGAGGGTTAGTATTACCACAGTAGCCAAGAGAGAAAAGAATATCAGCAAAGTTAACAGTGCACATTGTCATGTTAGTGAAGTGCAGAAAAATGCCATTGGATTTAGCAATAAGGAAGTACTTAATTACCTTGGAGATAGTTATTTTAGTAGAGTAGCTATGGATGAGAGCTATAGCATCTAAGGCTCATTGGTAAGTGAATGAAGAGGAAGTGGAACTGGGGAAATAGCTACTTCTGCTAGAGTTTTGGCAATGCAGGACAGACACTGGCTCTAGGGAGGATCAAAGGACATTTTTTTTTAAGGGGAAATCAGAGTATTTTTATTGACTGAGGGAAAGGAGTCATGAGAAGAGTGATACTGAAGAAGTATTAAAGATATTAAACATTCCTAGAACAGTGATTATTAATTTGAGGGTCTTGTGAATTTGGAAGGGAAAAAGTTACATTGTTATTTTCACTAACTTCCAATTAGAATTTAGCATTTCCTTCAATTATATGCAATAAATATAATTTTGAGAAGAGGTCTATAGGTTAACCAAATTGCCAGAGGGGCATGTAATACCAATGAAAATTAAAAAGACTGAGGATACAAGTAGAAGAGTTAGTTTTATTAAAAATATAATTTAATTTTTTCCATTGAAAACAAATCTTCCTAGTGTTAAAGGGATTTTCTTAATCTCTCCCTCTGTCTCTTTAAGAGGCAGAAGAGGGGGATTTCTAGGTGGAGCAGAGATGACAGGAATCTCTGTGCCAGAGCTGAAGATTCCATTACCAGGGAGATGAGGAGAGATATATAAGGAAGGAATCAGTTGGCAGTTGGGCTTTTGCCTCTGGATCTCTAGAGAGCAGGAGTTCAGTCTCTGCTGCAGTTTTGCTACTGACAGTTGGAGGATAAAACTTTATTTAAGGAATTCTTGAGTGATTAATGTCTGTTTAATTAAGAAGATAGTGAATTTTAGGTAGTGTAGGTTAGATAGGCTTGGTCTGGGCAGCCAATAAGCACCTGTCCTTGAAGGCAATAAGAGTAGGTTTTTTAGTAATTTTAGATAGTATTAGGAATTTAGGTATAGTCATAGGGTATTAGAATAATAATATCTTTTTCCTCTTTAATATTTTCTATCTGTACTTTTCAAATTAAACTAAGTGTTTTATTAAACTGCTCTTCTCACTTTTGTTAAACTCCTACCATTTAACCCTTACACTAGGAAATGAAAGAGAGAGAGAGAGAGAAAAGGGTCTTATATATTCATAAAATATAGCATAAATTTTTGATGGAGCAAAGAATTAGAAACTAATGATCTATAAGACTACTTTGCCACCTAAATAAACTTTTTTGAGAATAATCTTCATATCTGTAATCTTCACTTTGAGAGCATCCTTGGAATAGGCAGACTTTCACAAGTGATACTACATAATAGGCCATTATCTATCCCATAACTTGCCTTTACTATCACATAACTGAATAAAAGATACTGATAATACATAACTCCCTCATGCTTAGTTTTTTGTCTATAAACATGCATCTGAGTAGTTGGGTGCCTATTAGTTGGAGAATGACCCAACAAATGTGGTATTCGGAAGTGATGGAATATCTTTCATAGAAATGTCATATAAAATATAGCTAAATGGGGCAGCTAGACCTTAGAGTTGTAATGATTAAAAATGATAAAGGCTGATATTATGAGGGAAATTAATATTTTAATTGCCATGGCCATGTTGATAAAAGATATATGACCGCGATGGGGCAGCTGGGTAGCTCAGTGGATTGAGAGTCAGGCCTAGAGATGGGAGGTCCTAGGTTCAAATCTGGCCTCAGACACTTCCCAGCTGTGTGACCCTGGGCAAGTCACTTGACCCCCATTGCCCACCCTTACCACTCTTCTGCCTAGGAGCCAATACTCAGAAGTTAAGGGTTTTAAAAAAAGAAAGATATATGACCACGCCTGACTATCTTTAAAAATGCTGCCCTTCTATATCTCCACCCATCTTCCTAGTCTTGCATGCCAGAGAGAGAGCGTGTCTCAAGCTGGACCTCTGAATTTAAGTGGAGCTCAATGTTGGTTCCCGTTCTCTGACGTAATCACGTCAGAAACCAGAAACCCATTAGATCATGGGAAATGTAGTCTCAAAGTTCCCCACATGTCCACAGGAAGTTTGTAAATACTTTTAAATGGCACCTCCCTGAATTCCAAACACACAGAGTCAACAAGATCTGTATTTAAATACTGACTCATGTATTAGCTATGTGACTGGGCAAATTACTTATACTCTTAGCCTTTAGTTTTCTTATAAAAGGCATAAAAATGTATGTTGCTCTACTCAGTTGCATGTTTATAGACAAAAACTAAGCATGAGAGAGTCTTGTATTATCAATATCTTTCATTTATGTGATAGTAAAGGCAAGTTATGGGATAGATAATGGCCTATTATATAGTATCATTTGTGAATGTCTGCCTATTCCAAGGATGCTCTCAAAGTGAAGATTACAGATATGAAGATTATTCTCAAAAAAGTTTATTTAGGTGGCAAAGTAGCCTTATAGGTCATTATTTATTTATGACCATTTTCGCAATCTTTTTGTTCCTTGAGTTGAATTTTTTTTTTCTGTCCAAGTTCTGTAAAATATTTTAGTAGTTTGAGATGACAACTGAATAGGGAAATTAAGTGCTACTTTTATATTTATTATAGTGGCTTAGCTCAATCTCTCTCTTTTCCTCTCTATCTCCCTCTCCCTCTTCTTTTCCCTTCCCTTTCATCTTAGAATCAATACTAGATTTTTCTTCCATTGTAGAATAGTGGTAAGGGATAGACAGTGGGGTTAAATGGCTTGCCTGGGGTCACACAGGGAGTGTCTGAGGTCAGATTTGAATCCATAAACTCCCATTTTTTGACCTAGCTCTCAATCAACTGAGCCATCTAGCTGCCCTCTTCTTTTATTTTAGAAGAGTGTTTTGTAATTGTATTCATATAGTTCCTATGTCTTGGTAGGTAGACTCCTAAGTATTGTATACACCCTGTAGTTATTTTATTTTCCTTTTTTAAAAATTTAGAATATTTTTCCATAGTTATATGATTCATGATTCCCCTTCCCCTTCTTCCCCTCCTGGAGCTGACAAGGAATTCTACTGGGTTATACATGTATCATTGTTCAAAACCTATTTCTATGTTATTCATATTTATAGTAGAATGATCTTTTAACATCAAAACCCTAATTATATCCCTATGTGATTGATCATATGCTTTTATTCCGTATTTCTACTCCCACAATTCCTTCTTTGGATGTGGATGGCATTCTTTCTCATAAGTCTCTCAGAACTGTCCCGGGTCATTGCATTGCTGCTAGTAGAAAAGTCTATTACATTTGCTTGTGCCATAATGCATCAGTCTTTGTGTACAATGTTCTCCTGGTTCTGTTCCTTTTGCTCTGCATCAGTTCCTGGAGGTCTTTCCAGTTCACATGGAATTCTTCCAGTTCATTATTGCTGTCAGCACAATAATATTCCTTCACCATTAGATACCACAATTTGTTCAACCATTCCCCAACCAGACACCCCCTCATTTTCCAATTTTTTGCCACCACAAAGAGCAAGGCTATAAAAATTTTTGTACAAGTCTTTTCCCTTATTATCTCTTTGTTGTGCAAACCCAGCAATGGTATGGCTGGGTCAAAGGGTAAGCAGTCTTTTAAAGCCCTTTGGGCATAGTTCCAAATTGCCCTCCAGAATGGTTGGAGCAATTCTCTGTAGTTATTTTAAATGGAATTTCTCTGTCTCTTTCTCTAGTCTTTTGTTAGTAACATGCAGAAGTATTTCAAGCTCTCGGATCCTTTAATGTAGAAGCTATGAAATCTTGTGTTATCCTGACTGTGGCTCTATGATATTTGAATTATTTCTTTCTGGAAGTTTGCAATATTTTCTGCTTGATCTAAAAGCTCTGGAACTTGGCTACAGTATTCCTGGAAATTTTAATTTTGAGATTTTTTTCAGGAGGCGATCAGAGGATTCTTTTTGTTTCTATTTTGTCCTCTGCATCTAGAAAATCTGGGTAATTTTCCTTGAGAATTTCTTGAAAGATGATTTTAAGGCTCTTTTTGATTGTGACTTTCAAGTAGTTCAATCATTCTTGTGATCTCTCTTTGAATTATTTTCCAGGTTAGTTTTTTTTTTTCCCAGTGAGATAGTTCACATTTTTTTCTATTTTTCATCTTTTGTTTTTATTTTATTGTTTCTTGATATCTCATGGAGTTATTAGTTTCCACTTGTCCAATTCTAATTTTTTAAGGAATTATTTTTTCAGTGACCTTTTGTGTACTTCCTTTCCCATTTGGCCAATTTTTCTTTTTTAGAAGTTCTTTTTTCAGTGAAATTTTATACATCTTTTTCCATGTTTCCTACTCTACTTTTTAAGGAGTTCTTGTTTAATGATTTTTTGCATATCTTTTTTTATTAGGCCAAATCTGCTTTTTTAATAAATTCTTCTCTTCAGTAGATTTCTGTGCCTTGTTTACCATTTGGCCTGTTCTGTTTTTTAAGTTTTTTTTGTGCCTCTTTTTCCAAACTTTTAATTTTCTTTTCCTGATTTTCCTGTATCATTCTCATTTCTTTCCCCAGTTTTTCATCTATCAGTCTTTCCTCTTTTTAAAAATTTTCAAGGAATCCTGTTGTGCCTGTGCATAATTTGCATTTCTTAAATGCTTTGCTCAGAGCTGTTTTCACAGTACTTTCTTCCAATTTTGTGTTTTAACCTTCAAAGCTTTTTTGATGGTCAAGCTGCTTTTTCTTTTTTGTTTGTCTGCTAATTTTTCCAACCTATCTCTTGACTTTGAAATTTATATTAAAGTTAGACTTTGCTCTCCCGGGGGTGGCAAGGCTGTGTCCCAAGTTTTGGGCTTTTTTTGTGTTGCTCTTTTCAGAGCTAGTTCTGGGAGTCTGCAGTGCTTCATTGCTTTCCAGGTGGTATTTTCTTGGGAGAGGTATGATCATTGCTTTTCTGGTTTGTGCTCTGATCTTGTGAAATCATAACCCCTGTTCCCCTGCAGCCACAAATGCTAATGTTCTTCTTGTGACTGACCATAAGTGCTCCTCTCAGACCTGGAGCACAATCCAGAATTGCATATGAATGGTGGAGTTGCCAAACACTTCCAGTTACATGCCCAGTGTTTGCTCAAGGTCTCTTGTAATCCCTTTCTGGCCATTTGGTCCATCCCCTTACTATCTCTGGACTGAACTTTAAAAGCCTACTACAGGTGTGGCCAACATGTAAAACACTAGGCTCCTACTTATCTCCTAATTTGTCTTTGAATGGAAAAATGTTTCACTCTGACCTTTTGTTGGCTATGCTGCTCCAGAATTCAATTTGACATATTATTTTAGAGTTATTTGGAGGGGAATGTTTGGAGAGCTAAGCTATAATGTTGTTTCTAATCTGCCACCTTGGCTCTGAATGCCTATATTACTTTCTAAAGAATCATATGTATAGAATAGGTTATGCTGTTGCCATATTTAAGAATTTAGTGAAATAACTTGCAAAAAGAACTTAGTTATAGTTAACTATGTATATGGCTACTGTGACAAATTTTATCTGTTCCAAACATTAATAAAGAATGAGAAATCAATGCCTAGAATTTTTGTGTTGCTATGAATTACAGAGGTCATAATAAGAAGAGAACAGCTGATGAGTCTTTCCAATTTACTTTTTTCCTTTCCAATCTCTTCTATCTAGCAGATGGTTCCATTAAAAAAATAAATGTGTGTGTGTGTGTGTGTGTATATATATATATGCATATATATATACATATATATATATACATACATACATATATATATATATTTGGGTTTAACAAATGTTGGTGGAGTATGATGTAGTATATTAACATTTTAGTTAAGATTCCTGCAGTTTCTTTCATGGAGTTTCTGGATAGAAACTTGAATGTATTCTGAAATGAGTGAGGTAAGAAAGAAACATTTCTGGACTCATTNTGTATACATATATATATACATACATACATATATATATATATATTTGGGTTTAACAAATGTTGGTGGAGTATGATGTAGTATATTAACATTTTAGTTAAGATTCCTGCAGTTTCTTTCATGGAGTTTCTGGATAGAAACTTGAATGTATTCTGAAATGAGTGAGGTAAGAAAGAAACATTTCTGGACTCATTCTAGATTTTGTTGTTCAGTCTTTTTCAGTCATGTCCAACTCTTTGTAACTCCATTTCTTGGCAGCTTTTCTGAAATGGTTTGCCATTTCCTTCTCCAGCTTAATCTTGTTTGTCTCAGTTTCCTCATCTGTTAAATAAAGCCAGATTTGAATTAAAAATATTAGTCTTGCTGACTCAAGGCCTGGTACTCTTATCCACTGTGCCATCTTGCTGCCATAATAGACAGGATAGGCTATTCTAAAATTATTTAATAGAAAAAGTAAGAAAATTTGTGAAACAGAATAGAAAATTTCAGTTAGAATATAATTGAAAAATTAATAGAATAATATTTCTTGTTTTTATAATTGCTTTAATATTTAAAAAAAATCATGATCAGATCTCTTTCCCTTTTCCTAGCAGTAAATTGAGTCTTAGGATTTCAGGGCTATGGAAATACGAAAATTATATTTTCTAAACGTCTTTCTATGATTTTGTACTTTTAGGTATACCAAGCTTGGCTATGCAGGTAACACCGAACCCCAGTTCATTATACCATCATGTAAGTAGAAACTTATATTTTATGTTCATGAAGTTTATATTTTCTGAAAATGTTTTGAATATACTGATTTTCAAGTAAATTAATTAGTTCTGCATTCTCCTTCATATTTACATTGCTAGAAAGTGGTATTTTTCATGATTCTTTGTCATTCTGAATTTATTCCTATGTTGTTATAAGTACTTATTAGAGAGAGTTTTCTAGTTTTTTTTGTTTTGTTTTGTTTTGTTTTTTCACTTCTGTTCCAGTTGCCCATAGTCAGGGTTCCTGGATTTCAACCTGCAGAGTAAGCTAGTGTCTTGGTTAAAAATTCCTATCATTTCAGTTCAAAATGCCTATATGACCTGGGAAGTGTGGCTACCTATCCTTGAAATGAACTGACAACTTCAAATAAAAGAATGATCTCTGTGTCTCTCTCTCTTTTTGTCTCTTAGTATAGATCTACTTATATTTATATGTTTATATTTACTTTAGTTAGTAGATAGAGGGTTACTGCCCTAAATTAAGAGTGCCCATAGAACTTTCTGGACAGTGAGGTGGTATGGTGGATAGAGTTCTGGGCTTGGAGTCAAGAAGATTTATCTTCTTGGATTAAAATCTGGCCTCAGATCCTTACCAGCTGTGTGATCCTAGGCAAGTCACCTAATTCTGTCACCACTCATATCTTTGCCCAAATCATTGATATAAATGGGGAAGCAAGATTCTGATGTGACTAAAATGAATGAAAAACAACAACAAATAAATCTTTCTGTCTTAGGGATAAAATCAATAGGTTAGCACAGTGCTTCTAGCACTTAGCATAATGCCTGACACTTAATAGGTCCTTAACCAATGTTTATTGGATTGAGTTGAATTAAAACAATCAAGAACCATCACACAATGGAGAACATTAGTTATCTCTGGATGGCCCATGGATTACCAAAATTCTGCTTTGTTAGTAATGGATTATTTGAAGATAAACATTTATGTACTCTATTAGTCATTCAAAAAGTAGAGGTACTTGAAATGGAAGTAATATAAAATATTTATAATTTTGGCATAGAGGGCATTAAAATTTAGGATGAAGGATGGAATTTGTCTTGAGCTCTCTGATAAGGGAAGGGACTCCCTTTTTTCTTCCCCTTTCTTGCCTTTTGTCAAAGCTTTTGGTGGAGGGAGATGCTGATAGAATCAGACTATCTAGATGATCTTTTCAGGATTATTGATTCCAAGAAGACTGATCATTACTAGGGGAGTACTAGAAATAAGTATAATTCAGATGTTCACAGGGACAAAGTGGGAGCAAAAAAAAATGAAGAAATAAACAAATAAATGAAATTAATGAAAAAAATCAAGCTTTTACTATGTGCCAAATTCTTTGTTAAATTCTAGAGGTAAAAATATGAAAGTGAGGTAGCTTTGGCCCTCAAGGAGCTTACATCTTAATAAGGGAGATGTAGGATGCTGCTGCTCCAGTGTAGTTAGCAATGCCTAGAGTTCTTACAGAGTCTAGACTCTAGTTGGAAGAACATCAGGTTGACTGACCAAATCTGGTCATCTGGAGGAATATGTAGGCAGGGGAATAGCAAAGACTGGCTTTTTTGAGAGTGTATTGACTGTGTAGATAGCAAAGAATGGTTATCCAGAGGACTTATTGGTGGGGCAAATGTGAAAGCCCAGTGAATTTATATGGGATATTTGCCTATCTTTTTGTGACATTAATGAATGAATGTTCAGATCAGACATTGAAGTTTTAAAGTTTTTATTAAAGTCCTTAAGACTTAACCTAGAGCATATATCAAAAGAGAAGGGTTTGGGACCTCTAATTGACATAAGATTTACAGTTTGAGGACTTGAACAGGAGTCCTGATTTTATTTTTGGATCTAGGCTACCAATACTAGTGGTATGTAAGTTAGGGCAGTCTCTTAAAGATAATTGTGACCCTAGGGAGCATTGTACATTTGTATTTTTCAGGGTGAGCGGCCACCATTATTACTTAGCTATTAGAGGGTTAGGATTTACTGATGGGTATAGACTCTCACAAAGGAAGGTTGTATTATAAGATTAAATCTCTTGTATTTCAGAGGAGAAGGGAGTCTTCAAGTTCTCTTTGTCATTTGGATTATGAAAAAAAAAAGAGTAGAAGAGCAAAATTTTGTTAGCATTTATCTAGGTGAAAGACATCTCATCTGATACAGTCAAATTATCTGGTCTATAAAAAACATGCTCCACATTGGATCCAGATATAGTTCAATGGATTCATACAGTGTAGGAATGAATTATCTTCTATGATTATTTAATTCTCTTTATTCTGATTCCATGCTTATGATTCCATCTGATGAGTAATTTGGTTTCATAATTACCTTTATCCTGGGGAAGTGTTCTCTGTAAAGTAGGTATTAGTGTTTCAGTAAGTAGGAAGATATATCTTTATTGTATGTTAATAAATTGGCATTTCATTTTATGAATCAATTTCTTGTGAGGTTGGTTGTTATAATATCAATTTCAATTACCTTTTTAATGTGATAAAATTGAATTTCTACAGATTATAAGATGAGAGATCCTTGACCATAGCAAATCCTCTAGACTACAGTTACCTTGTGAAGTTTAACTAAAAGATCTAGCTGGCCTTACATTGTTTTATTCCTTTGCCTTTTAAAAAAATTAAAAATATATTTAAAAAATTCTGAACTTGACAAACACCCAATAAAATGGGAATTTATACTTAGAAATAGAGGATAGAACAGAAAAAGAGAATGTAACTGCAAATCTATTATGTGAAGTTTGTTTTTCATTTGAAATATATAATACATTCATCATGTAACTTCTGAAGCTGTCCTGCTTGTCTGATTATTTCTGGTGTTCTTTCTGCTCTCTTCTATGCATTTAAAAATGCTTTGGTTGTATTTTTTCTTTCTTTTTTTGATTACTCTATTCTGATCCCTCCACTCTTCTCCAATTAAAAAAAAAGGAAATTGGAAAAGGAAAAGGAAAAATAATTCTTTAAAAAAATAAGCATACCACTTCCCAGCTGTGTGACCCTGGGCAAGTCACTTGACCCCCATTGCCCACCCTTACCACTCTTCCACCTATGAGACAATACACCGAAGTACAAGGGTTTAAAAAAAATTAAAAAAAAAAAGCATAGTCAAGCAAAAATAATTACTACATTGGTCATGTCTTAAGATATAGGATATTCTAAATCATTGCAGTTTTATGCTATTGTGGCTTGCATCTTGAGACTCATTGTGTTGCTCCTCTGGAATTATGACTAATCATTAAATCAATCAGAATTGTTAAGAATATCAAAGTTGTTTTTCTTTGTAAAGTTGTTGTTATATAATTATTCTCCTGGTTCTATATCAGTTTATATAAACCTGAGACTCATTTAAAATGGCCCGAGGTTCTTCCTGTAGCCCTGTTTTATGTTCAAAGCAGGTCCAGGAGAGATCTACACATCTCACCATTTGAGATGCTTTTTGGATATCCACCTATACAAGCTAAGCCTTTCCCCCCTGCATACACATCATTGCTAGGAGGAGATAATTGTATTGCTTCCTATATACAGGATTTACAAATAAAATTAAGAGAACTTCAAGAATCTGGAGCTGTAGTACAAGCAGGACCTATAGACTTTTCCCTTCATGATCTTAACCCAGGAGACAAAGGATATATAAAGAACTTCCAGCACACAGGGGCAAGTCAGCTGGCCTGGGAAGGTCCATTTCAAGTACTGTTAACCACTTCAACAGCTATAAAAAATTGGAGAAAGGACCTTGTGGATACATTGCTCCACATAAAATGAGTACCTTCCATTGAAACGGATTGGCTATGTCCTGTAATATGCATTGAAGATAAAACTACAGAGACAACTGGACACCATTTTCACTGACATTGAACTCTGGAATTTTTATTTTTAAAATAGAATATTTGATTTTTCCTTGTACTTGAAACATATTGATACCAGTATTAATATATATTTTTTGATTTTGCAATAGAATGAATTTAAACATCCATTAGCCATTGGGTAAGTGTATAATTTATATTATAGAATTTGTATTTTGTTTTAAATATGTGTACTGGCCTATATTCTGTTTAGAAATGGTTATTATTATTATTATACTTTTATAGGACTATAGGGAAAAGTTAAAATAAGTAAATGATAAGTGTTACAAAGTATTGGTCAATACCCAACTATATATTATTGGTTATATTGTATACTTTTTAATGTATCTGTTAGATTTAAATTGATATCTCCAGGTTCTTATTTTCCATAGAGTATAATTTTCATAAATTCAAAGATTTAGGATTTTATTATTTGTAATTGGGAATTGTATTTTGTAAAATCCAAGATTTAAAATCTTTTGAGAGAAATTTTAGGATTTGTTAACTCTCTGAATCAAGAAAAACTGTTTTAAGAAGATGAAATAAAGAAACATACACTGCACTGGAATATCTAAAGTACACTATGGGAAGTTTTGATTGAACTGAAGGGGGTTGAATGCATTTAATGCATATAAATTTCTTATGCCAAAGAGGATTGCCTCCAATTGGCTTTTTGTCAATGCACCTATCTACCATTGGTTTTGCTTTATTTCTCTTTTATTTCCCTTTTCCTTATTATTATTTGTTTTCTATTAGTGTAATATTATAGGCACTTTTAACTAGAAGATTTATAGAAGTATAAATTAAATATGTTTAACTGATCCATTGGGGTGACTAGCCTCCCAAAGGTCACAGGGGGATTGTAAAAAGGAATTCTTTAATTTCTTTAATTTAATGGGGGACCTGGAGGTCCTCTTACCATAGAGATGTGTAGGGATTAACCAGGCCACAGTAACAGGAAGTAGGAACAGGGAGCCCCCTGCTGAGCCAACTTCAGTTGCAGGTTGTCAGTTGCTGACAGGAGGGTCAGTTACTGACAGTTGGTTGGTTAATTGCTGACAGTTGGGGAATCAGTTGCTGACAGTCAGGCCTGGCAGTTGTGGAGAAGTTGGCTGCTAGATGTGAGTTGGTCATTGGCAGTTGGTTGCTGGTAGTGTGGATTGGCATTTTTAGTTGCTGGAATATAAAGGTGGGCCCAAGCTTACTGAGAGGGCTTTTGGTTTTAGCTTTAGAGGGCTTTTTGCCTCCAGGATCTCTAGGAAGCAGGAGGTCTGCCTCATAGGCAAGGATCTCTGTTGTTACTTGGCTACTGACAGTTGGGTGGCTATAAAAAACTGATTGAAGGAGTGAGTGACTGGTGGCTATCTATTATTTTAGGGAGGTAGGTAGTTAGTGAATAATTTATAGAGAGAATAGGTTAAATTTGGCCTGATGTTTGCCAGGCAAGAAGAAGCTGTCTTCAGAAGACAATTAGAGGTAGTTATTAGGAATTTTAGGTATATTTATAGGGTATAAGATTAGTAATCTCTCCTCTTTTCTATCTTTCCCTCCTTTACTATATTCTTTTATTATCTCTATTAAATTAAATTGTTAAAATTTTTTTTTTTTAATTTTAAACCCTTAACTTCTGTGTATTGACTTATAAGTGGAAGAGTGGTAAGGGTGGGCAATGGGGGTCAAGTGACTTGCCCAGGGTGACACAGCTGGGAAATGTCTGAGGCCGGGTTTGAACCTAGGACCTCCCAGTCTCTAGGCCTGGCTCTCACTCCACTGAGCTACCCAGCTGCCCCCTAAATTGTTAATTTTTAAAAGCTGCTAGTAGTTTTCTTTTCTCTGGCTTAGAGGGATAATATTAATTTACAACTTTACTATATTCTCATTAAAACTTAAATTATTAAAAGCTGCTCTCTTATTTTGTGAAAGTCCCTATTTTAACCCTTATACCAGATATGTTTATATACCCTTTCATCATTTCTTACAGCATAACAATATTACATTACAATCATTTACCATAATTTATTTAGTCTTCCCCTTAGCCTTCAATTCTTTCCTATAATAAAATACTGTAATAAATATTTTTGTGAAGATGGGTTCTTTTTCTTTTTTATCTCTTTGGGGGTATAGGCCTAATGGTGATATAGTTAGGTCACTGCTTAGTGACTTTTGGGGATATAGTTCCAAATTGCTGTCCAGAATAGTTGGACTAGTTCCCAGCTCTACCATTAGTTCATTAATGGGCTTGTTTTCTTATAGTTTCTCCTACAGTTGCCATTTTGGGGAAATTACAATTTATTTTTTCTAAAAATTAGTCTAATATTTCTGGAGATAGAGGCAAGTGTCCAAATAGATAAATATGTGTTGGCCTTGTAGGTGAAACTTTTATTTTTTTATTGTCACTGGACAACCATTTTTGTGAACTTAAGATAGAAAATTTAAAATTCATTTCTACATAGTTTAATATATTAAAGAGTTTTTTAGTTGTGAGCTTTTGAAAAATTTTAAATAAAAATAAATAAATTTTAAATAAAAATAAATAAATAAAAAATGCTCTTGAAAAATTTTAGTAGAGAGCTATTTTCATCTAGGATTTGGGGGATGAGGAGAGATCACAGAGCATGTGATACCTGAGCTGAATTTCAAAAGGAGAGAATTTAAGCAGGCAAAGATGAAAAGGAAGTCTATTCCAGCAATGGGAAACTATCTGCAAACTGTATGGAGGTAAAGGAATATAAGAGGAAATCAAGTCAGATATAGTACTGTTTGAGATATTTAGTGTATGAAGGAAAATAGTGTGAAAAAAAGCCATGAAACAAAGTAGAATCAAGTCAGTATTTATTAAATGTTTATTATGTTCAAGGCATCTATC
Organism: Gracilinanus agilis; assembly: GCF_016433145.1. NCBI lineage: Eukaryota > Metazoa > Chordata > Mammalia > Didelphimorphia > Didelphidae > Gracilinanus > Gracilinanus agilis. Next base: position 94,959,551 of record NC_058134.1, on the reverse strand, counting down.
TGTTAAGCATTAGACACACAAATAGTGTAATCCCTGCCCTTAAAGAACTTACATTCAAATGGAGAAAGGCAAGGCATAAGACACTGAAATGGATTGGGGTATGGAATAGGGATAAAATTCATAGAATCAGGAGTTAAGCTTGGAGTGAAAAATGACTGTCCTGGGTACTTCCTTTGTAATTATAAGTTCCAGTAGTAACCATATTGTTGTTTAACCTTTGTTTTTGAAGAGGTCCAGTAATCTACCAAACAAGGAGAGACCAGGGATTTTCTTGTGAGAAGGCTGCTGGTATGTGGTGAAGAAAGAAGTCTGGAGAGTCAGGAGAGGTGCCTGGAGAGGAATGAAGGAATGAAGGAGATTGGCATGGTTTAAATGTTAGATTTAGAATTTATGTTTTTTTTTCTAGAGACAACAAGGAGCCACTGAAGGTTTTTCAGTAAGGGAGTGATCTAGTCAGGTCTGTGCTTTTGCATTTTATCATGAATACTGGAAAGGTGGTATAATTCTGTTAATATATTTTAGGATCACATTTAAATAAGATCAGTATAGGTGTAGAGATGAATATTTAAGCATATAAAATCACTTTTGTGGCTTTAGATAAATAATTAACAGGTTATCCTTTAAGAAGAATGCTCATGAATTAATAGGGAAATACACCCTTTAAAGATGAAGTTAAACTCTGGATTAGTAAATATGTTTTACACCAGATATGAAACCTAGTGTTATTATATGCTGTTATATGTATATGAGGTTAATAGTTTATTTTGAATAACATTATGAAACTATAAATAACAATATATCATTTAGTACAATACTTTAGGTTGTTGTTTGTTTTGGATCACTGGTGGCTTAAAACCCTCTTGCCAGTGGTATCCCTTAATTTGTCAGTGCTACAATTTCCTTTTAGTGGGAAACTTCTATGTATCCATAGGTTCAAGTCAAATCAACAAGCAAATTCATTAATCACTGCATACTATGTGCCATGCATTTTGCTTTTAAGGGTTAGGAATTAAAATAAGAGCAGAAGTAATGACAGTCCCTGTTCTCAAGGAGCTTACATTCTTAAGGGGGAAGCTGATAACCTAAAATGGAGGTGAAAAGGGTTATATAGGGGAGGTCAAGGAACCTGGAGTAGTGCATTATAAAGAAAGTCTTAGAGTCCTGAGTGCAGCCTGGAGAGAAAAGAAGACAGTGCTGCCTTGGACCTGTTCTTTAAAATTGAAGTTCTGGCAGCTGGATGATTCAGTTGATAGAACCAGGTGTAGAGGCAAGAGGTCCTGGGTTCCAATGTGGCCTCAGATACTTCCTAGCTATGTGATTATGGACAAGGAATTTAATCTTGCTCTAATTGTCTAGCCTTTAATGCTCTTCTGCCTTGGAACTGATAACTTAGTATCCATTTTAAGATGTAATAGAAGGAATATAAAAGTTTAAATAAAACAAAAAAAATAAAATGAAAGTTTTTTGGAAATCACTAAAAACATATTGATTTGGTCTTACTCAGACTTATACTTAATAGATGATAATTTTCAAGCATTTTTTCTTTTTAGTTACCCTTTACATCCTGTATTTTTATTTCTTGGCTTGCTTAAGGTGTTATTACCTTGGGACTTTTCATTTACTTGTCTTAAAGTGAAGTTTACAAAATTATAATGAGAGATTCAGCTGTGCATCTCCTATTGATATTAATAGAAACTTAATGGATTAGTCCCTTTGAACTCTACTGAAAATAACAGATGATTTTTAAGAACCATTTATATAGCATGTTTCCAGACTGATTTTTCTTTTAAAGGATGAAATGCTGGAGGACAAAGACAAAGAAATGCTGCTTAAAGTAGAATGTATTGAAAATAACACTGTGTATTTAAGAATTACATTTTATTTTCTCATTCATTTAAGTGAATTATGTTCATGATGGAAATTTTCGTGCTTTTGTTTTAAGGTATTGCTATCAGAGAGTCTGCAAAAGTAGTTGACCAGGCCCAAAGGAGAGTACTGAGGGGAGTAGATGACCTTGACTTTTTCATAGGAGATGAAGCCATAGATAAACCTACATATGCTACAAAGGTAAAATTTATAAGAACTTGCTTATTTCAAGTGTGCAGTTGATTCTTGACTGCATTAATGAAAGGGAGCCATAGAATGGTTGATGCACTTTTGGGGGAATTTGAATGTTTTTTATAATTGTTTTTGAAAATATGTGTATCTCTTGTGGAAAATAACACAAAAGATAAAATAATGAAGTAATACTCTGCATGTTATCACAGTTATGTGGTTAGTTCAAAATCGACCATTTCAATAATAATTACAAATAGAAAGAAATTTGTTTTATTAGAAAAAAACGCTAGCTACAACTAAAGTTTTATGTAAGATGGATTTATCTGAAGGCCTTCCAGGACTTTTAACAGATACATTTTTTTTCATAGACTTGCTTATAGCTTTAGAGCTGGAAACGGTTTTAGAGGCCATCTATTCCAGTCTTCTCTTTTTACAGATGAAGAAACCGAGACTCAGATTAGTTAAGTGACTTGGGCAAGATGTTGCCCTCTGGTCCAGTCAAACTGATATTAGTGCAGATCCTCTGTTTCCAAATCTAGGACTTTCCCCACCATATCACATCACATTTCTTTATAGCTGAACTACAGTAGCATCTTCTGAAGACTTCTTTGCGCATATATGTGTGTGTGTGTATGTGTGTGTGTGTATACATATATATATGCTGATTTATCTATATACACACACAAACTTACTTTTATACATGTGTAAGTGATGCATCATTCTTATGCTTTGAAGAAATATATTACTGTTCATGCCTTGTTTAATCAAAATTACCTTTCAGAACAATGTATTTATTTCAAAATTGTCTTCTATACACTATTGTTTCCTTGTTAAAAATTTTGCTGGAAATTTCTTCCTCCTGGAGGATTTTTGCTAGAAATGAAGTAGATAGTGTTTTATGTATTCATACTCTTTGATCTGAAGTTTGATCAGTTTTCTTGTTGAGATGGCTAATAATATAGCAAGATGACAGTATCAGAGGTTTGAAAAGGACTGCAAGTGATCTTGATTCTGTTTCTAGGCATTACTTCCCTAGACATTTTTCAGTAACTCCAGAGAAGGAAGCCTCTCTTGCCAAGAGAATTTTGCTGACAAATAACCCTTCAAGTCTGGAATTTCCATATTTATATCTAAATTATACCTAAATCATCTTTTGCTTCCATCTTCTCACCTTTTAAAAATGGTAAATCCTGGAAGCTCCCTAATGCTGTTTTTGCAATTTGTGACATATGAGATACTGTAACTAATTCTGTTTGATTAATTCTTCATAAATTAAAGCCTTTTTGAATATCAGGGTCTAACATGGACCATTTTATTTAAGCTTCTGTTCTATAATAGTGCTATACTATAGTGGGGAACTACAATATTTTTATCACCATCTATTCATTATCATTTTATATAATTGAGGGTATTTTAAAACTCTCTCTTTATTTGATTTCTTTCTAGGATCAATAATCCTGATTTCCTTTGCATTTTCATAGACTTTATCACAGAGTTCTTCTAATAGTAAATAACCTCCTTCAGGTTAGGGACAAGTTTTTGTTTTTTGAATTTCTCTGTTTCCTTAGTAGTTAGTACATGGCAAATGCTTAATAAATGCTTGTTGATTATCTAATGGTATGTATCCTATTCTTTATATAGTCTAATATCATTCTTAGTTTTAAAAATAACAGTAGGAGGCAGAAATAGGAATTGTATTTTAGACATGTCTGTTATATCACTATTTTATCAGATGTGTATATGTGTGTGTGTGTGTGTGTGTGTGTGTGTGTGTGTGTGCAGTTAGTAGTTTTTGCTATCACCACAATGTACAAAATAAATATGCTACTTATTGGGAGGGTGAGGAGGAACATAGAAGTAAGTAAGTAGAATAAATCTGGTTGTATAGCTAAATTATTTTTGGTAGCTTTTGCATATTCTCATTTATAAATTTAACTCCTACAAAATAGACATTTGGTTTTTATCATAAAACATACTTTGATGTTATTAATTATTTAGGCAATTGTTCAACAACATGAACTGAAATTTAGCACATTTTTGTTTTATCTTTCCTCAGTGGCCAATAAGACATGGTATAATTGAAGATTGGGATCTCATGGAAAGATTCATGGAACAAGTAATTTTTAAATACCTTCGAGCTGAACCTGAAGATCATTATTTTTTAATGGTGAGCATTTTAAATTAAGGGGAATGAAGTGTTATTTTTGTCAGTGTTAAAATGCACAAATGAAAAAAATGAAATGAAATTTTAAAAATTATTTAGTATCCTTTATGGAAATTTTAAGGATATGTTAAATGCCTCTTATGGGTATCCTAATGGGGTTGACAGGAATTTTTTCCATTTTTATGGTAGAAGAAATTGAGGAAAATGTATTTTCACTTTTCTTAAAAATTAAAAAAAGTGATATCTCTTGTTTTTATATTATCCCATTTCTAGTGATTTTGCTATAACTAATAAATCTTTATCTTTAATGTCACTTTCTTTTTTGAAAATTAAGTATTTTTTATTTTATTTTATGTTTTTGATCCTTATATTTTTTAAATTTTTTAAAAAAAGTTTATTTTAAAATATTTTCCCATGTTTCCATGATTCAATTTCTTTCCTTCCCCTCTTCCCTCCCCTCTCAAAACCAACAAGCAATTCCATGAGGTTATATAAATGTTATCACTTGATACATATTTCCATATTAATCAATTTTATTGAGTGATTTTTTAAAGCCTAAACCCCAAATCACAAACCCATATATACATGTGATAAGTGATGTCATATGTTTTGCTTTTGCATTTTTACTCCCATTGTTCTTTCTCTCACTGTGTATAGCATTCTTTCACATAAGTCCTTAAGGAGTGTCCTGGCTTGTTGCATTGCTACTAGTAGCAAAGTCCTTTAATATTACTTTCAATTTCTATATGGATAATCTGATTTTTTAAAAAATTATTCTTATTGTCATGCAAAACACATTTCCATATTGGTCATTGTTGTGAGATGAAATAAGTAACTGAAATACCAGGGTGGTATGAGTGGGATATTGGTAGGTTAAGGGAATAGGTCTAAATGGTTACTCAGGGCCAGTAACAGAAGATAACACAGGGTTTTGGGAAGGCCGACAGGATATAGGTGACAGGCTAACAGATATAGTCCAGGCAGAGGTAACAAACACAGGGATGGTTTGGTTTATTAAAGCAAGGGAAGGTAGGAAAGGGAATTTAGATAACCTTATCTAATATTCACTAACTAACCCTCCCTCCCCCACAGATCTACAGTTGTTCCTTCATGGGAAGCCTTCAGAGAGATTGAACTACATTTTCTACCTCTCTACCTGAAGTCACAGTCCCTAATATAAATAAATTCCTCTAACCCCAAATCCCCCTTAGATGGTAACAGAGGTATTGAGGTTGGAAGCTAAACAGGACAGGGCACAGGGAGAGGTTCTCATGGACAGATGTCTTAGATGGTTGAAGAAGCTCTGTAGATGTATCAATTCAGCCAGCAGGAAACATGATAAAATAGGTACAGAAAAGCCAACCTCACTAGGTCTACCCTAGAAAGATAAGACTCAGCCTCAAGGCTTAACTGACAGAAAACAGCTCAATCTTAAAGGTTAAATAACATTTGGCTAAGAACTTTTAGGCCACTGATTTGTATTAACTTTTATTTTTATTGTTTAAAAAACCCTTACCTTCCACCTTAGAATCAGTACTATGTATTGGTTCCAAGGTAGAAGAGTGGTAAGAGCTAGGCAATGGGGGTTAAGTGAGTTGCCCAGGGTCACACAGCTGGGAAGTGTCTAAGGTCAAATTTGAACTCAGGACCTTCTGCCACCTAGCTGTCCCCTGTATTAACTTTTAAAATGTAGCTTAAATGATCTTTGTAAGTTTAAAGGTTGGATGTCTCTCTCATGATCTGGAAATAAATTAATTCTATTAATAATGAGTAACTTTATTTACTGGAAATATTCTAGGATTTCAAGTTAGTTTCTGTACAAGAATCCCTGACTATATCATAAATAAATTATTTAAGCTTTTTAATATCCCTGGATTCCATTTTCCTCATTTATATTGAAAAGATATTGGACTCACTTTAAAGTTTCTTATAGCTCTAAAATTTTATTAATTGTAAGAGATTTGGGAGAAAATAGAGAGAATGCTTATTAAAGTGATTCTTTTACAGACAGAACCTCCACTGAACACACCAGAAAATAGAGAATATCTTGCAGAAATCATGTTTGAGTCATTTAATGTGCCAGGACTATACATTGCAGTTCAGGTAAAAAAAAAAGTATTCTTAATTGTCTTAAATCTTCTTACCTCTCTAGTAGTCTGGTAAATATGGTGAATTTCAAAGGGTCATTGTTAGAAGGTTTTCTCTCTGTCCGTCGGGATCGAAGTAAAGCATTAAAAGTGTGAGATGTGCCATGCCCCATAAACTATACTTATTGGAACATTTTTCTGTGCTGATTTGTTCTTTGATGCATTGTGTCTTTCTTTGTCTAACTTTGCCTTAGTGAATGCAGGGAAGTAAAATGTAGTTTTAGGCAATAAGGCAAAAATGCTCCTTTTCTCCCTGTCAGAGACACTGTAATTATAAGAGGTATAAAGTGCTAGCATTTTTTTTTTCTATGTTGGTTTAGCCTCTGTAGCTTTTAATTTTTTTTTTCTTTTTTTTTTTTTTTGCTATTTCCTGGAGATCCCAGGACCTGGGAAACTTATGTTTATGTTGGGGAAGGGTTCAGTCCATTTTTCTAGTTGACATATATTTTTGAATGTATTTTAGATAAACTGATTTAAATTTAGGGCATTAGACTAAATGACCCTGATTACCTCTAATTCCCTAGTAAAGCAAGAAGAAAATATTTTTTTTTCTTTGTAGCTTCTTTGCTTTTTTATGTATAAATTTTATCTTATAAAGAATGTGGTGAAGGAAGTTTTACGAATTATAGAATTCTGGAGCTTGTAATAGTTTACTGTAAGCTGGATCCATAATAGATTTGAAATCCTTATGCAGTTGATCAGAATGTGATTGACTAAGTTTGAAATTCTGAGTTTTTGAGTAAAGGAAAGAGATTTTGATAGTGTTGCTTTCACAGGAGAGACTACTTATTGATTAACCTTGGGAACAAGTAGGATAAGTATATTCTTTCCTTCCTCCTAATCATCTGCTAATTCTCCTTTCATCATTTTAGGCAGTGTTAGCTTTAGCAGCATCATGGACATCTCGGCAGGTTGGTGAACGCACCTTGACAGGAATAGTCATTGACAGTGGGGATGGAGTAACCCATGTTATCCCAGTGGTAGGTATATTATTCTTCTGTGTAGTTTCTTGGTAAATAGATTCTTTGATTGAGGTAGAGAAGAAATTTGGAGAAAAATCCAACACATCTTAAAAGTAAAGGATTTTTTCCAAACACCCTTTTATATTTATAGTAGTACTCTTTAAGAAAATTCTGAACTTGAACACCAAGGAAAGAACATTTTTCACATACAAAGGAAGATAGTATATGAAATTTTGAATCTCTGTTTCATACCACTTGCCTTTTAAAAAATATAACTGTATATAATAATACCACATTATTTTCAAAACTGACCTGCTTATCTGTGTATTTTCTTCTGTACTTTCTGTTCTTTCCATTTCTCCTCTCTAATAAAAAACAAAAATAAACCCAAACATATATAACTCACATATATAAGCACAGTTAAGCAGAATGAATCTGTAAAGTAGGTATGTTCAGAAATTTATATTTGTCTTCCTGTACCTTTAGCTCATCACTGTTCTGTCAAAACAAGGATAATATGCTTCATTGTAGAATTTCTATAGACCTGGGTGATTTTTGCTTTGAGTAGAGTTCTTAAAATCTTTCAGTTTATTTTCCCAAGATTTTTTTCCCTTTAAAATACTGTTGTTCTTATATTTTTTGTTCTAGTTCTTTTCACTTTACTCTGTCAGTACATAGTATCCAGGATTCTCTGAAATCATCTTTTGTGCTTTCATAGAGGTTAGTAATTGCATTCATATATGAAATTTGTTCATTTATTTCCTAATTGATGGAAACTCCTTTGGGTCCTGGTTCTTTACTTTCCCCTCCCCCCTTTAATACTAAATAAAAATACTTTTTTTCTAAAGGGGAGGCAGCATGGCATAGTGGTTAGAGAGCTAGTCTTGGAATTAAGAAGACCCAAGTTCAAGTATAGCCTATGATCCAGACTGGTTTTGGAACTGTGGACATGTTACAATCTTTCCAGTGATTCCAGTCCACTCTTGTAAGACTAAATTACAATGAAATTTCTGATTTGCTTTGTTCGAAGGGGTTTTCATACTGATAGTTTCTTAAACCAATGAAATTAAAAGCAATCCCTGACCCTGTATATTATATATAACATATAATATATAATAATATAAAATATCCTTAGATGTAAAGTGCAACATGAAAGATAACTAAACTTTTTCCTAGTTATAGAACACTGTAACAGATGGTGAGTGGTTTTGATAGATATTTTTTCCTTAAATACTGGAACAGAAATCCCTATAGTTGACTTCAAGATTCTAGTTACTCTAATTAGCCCAAGTTGGATATTATAAAATTAGTGTTAGATTTGCTTTGATTTTTGTCATATATTCCTTTAAGGAAGTATATATGGGATGTGAAGTTTCAAAATCGATCAAAAAGCTCCCAATCCTTTTTAAAGATCTTTATTATTATCATGTGGTTGTGACTAATATAAAACGTTTTTTGCCAATTCAAGCTTTGGGCTGTTTTTCTGGTTTCTTGAGCTATGATGCCTACAAAAAATTATTAAAGCCAAAAGAGGGGCAGGTGATAGAGAACATTTGGGGATATTGAGTGTTGCTGCTTTCTTGCCTTCTCTGGGCTCCTTATAAGAAGGGAAAAATACACATTTTTTTTAAGGAGTGTAGATTTTAAGTTTAGTGTTATTTTTTTTTTCTCCCAAGGTCTTAAATATAAAAAAAATTTTTTCAAATAAAACAAATGTCATGATTATTTTGTTCTGTTGTCATTGTGTTGTTTAATGCATGTGTAAATAAATAACCATTAATATTGATCACTATTAAGTATTTATTTTTTAATGTGTTATAGACATAGCATCTAACAGTTTTTAGATTAGAAAGTTGTTAATATTCTGTATCCTTTAACATTCTGTGGAATAATTTAAATTTAGTATTTACCTGATAGTGTCAAGTCTTCAGAGTGTTTAGGGCACTGGTTCTTTACCTTTTCTGTGTCATGAACCCCTACAGCAATCTAGTGATGCCTATGAACCCCATATTAAAATAAGGTTTTAAAAACATTTTAGAATTTGTTGTTTATTTTAAAAATATTTTTCATATTTGGAGTTCCACATTCTCTTCCTCCTTCTCATACCTCCCCCAGCCATTGAGAGGGCAAACAATATATCAGTTACATGTGAAATCATGCAAAATATATTTCCATGTTACCCATATCAAAAAAGGCAGACAAAATAAAGTGAAAAATTATACTTCAATTTGTACTCACAGTTCATCAGTTTTCTCTTTGGGGGTTGATAGCATTTTTTTTCACCATGAAGTCCTTTGGAATTTTCTTGGATCATTGTATTGATCAGAATTATTAAGCTTTTTCACAGTTGATCATTATTACAACATTGCTGTTAACCATGCATAAGAATCTTATTGTATTTTTCTTCTTTTTTTATAGCACAATAATACTAAATCACAACTATATGGCACAACTTGTTTAGCCCTTCTCTAATTGATAAGCATCCCCTCAATTTCCAATTCTTTGCCACCACAAAAAGAATTGCTATAAATATTTTTGTACATATAGATCCTGTTCCTTTTTTTTAAATTTCTTTGGGGTACAGACCTAGAAATGACATTGCTGAATCAAAGGGTATATGTACAGTTTTATAGCCCTTTGGGTATAGTTGGGTATAGTTCCAAGTTGTTCTCCATAATGGTTGGATTAGTTCACAATTCCATTAGTAGTTCATTAATGTACTTATTTTCCCTTATCCCCTCTGCACCTATCATTTCTGATAGATGTGAAGTGGTACCAGAGGGTTGTTTAACTTTGTATTTCTTTAATCAATAGTAATTTAAAGTATTTTTTCATATGATTATAGATAACTTTGATTTTTTTTCCTTGAAAACTTCCTATTCATGTCCTTTGTTCATTTCTCAATTGGGGAATGGCACTTTTTTTTTTTATAAATTTGACTCAGCTCCCTGTATATTTGAGAACCAAGGCCTTTATAAAAGAAACATAAGTAAAAGTTTTTGATTTTATAGTAATTTGTAGTTTTTTTTATTAATTATAGTTCTATTTCTAATAGAGGTAGCTTTTAGTTAGAGGTAGCTGTTAATTAGTTCTTTTTCTGCTATTGTTTTGTCTGAAATCATGATTCCTACCCCTGACTTTTTTACTTTATTTGAAGCATAATAGGGCCTAATTCCAGTCCCTTATTTTAACTCTGTATATGTCTTTTTCAAATGTGTCTCTCATATACAATATATTGTTGGATTCTGGTTTCTGATCTGGTTTCTGATCCTTTCTGCTATCCATTTCTGTTTTATGGGTTAGTTCTTACCATTTATGTTCACAATTATGATTACTGTGTATTTCCCTTATTCTACTTCTTTTCTTTATCCTTTTCTTTCTCTTTTTATTCTGTCCTCCTCAAAAGACTCTTTTGCTTCTGATCACTGCTACCCATCACCTTTCCTTTGCTTATATATCATATGCTCATATATAAAAATATCTATGTATATATATTTGCTCATATATGCTCATATCCTCCTTTTGTCCCCTTCTCCCTATTTCTTTGGTGGGTAAGATAGATTTCTATTCCCAACCCTATGTGTATGTGTGTGTGTATTGCTATATATCTTAGTATATCAATTCTTGAGGTTCAAGCATTGCCTCCCCCACCAACTGCCTATTTTCCTCTCTATTATAATTATAAAATTCTTCTTTGTATACCTCTTGTGTGAGAAAAATTTCCCCTTTCTACCTTTCCCTTACCACTTCTCACAGCTCTGATCTTTTTATCAGGAATGCTTGAAAGTCCTTCATTTCATTAAATAGCTATTTTTTTCCTCTGAAGAATCAATTATACTCAGTTTTGCTGAGTAGGATATTTGTGATTGTAATCCCAGCTTCTTCGCCTTCTAGCATCCCATTGCTCCTTTAATGTGGAAGCTGATAAATTTTGTGTGATCCTGAATGTGGCTCCATGATATTTGAATTGTTTCTTTGTGGCTACTTGCACTATTTTCTCCTTGACCTGAGAACTCTGGAATTTGGATATAATATTCCTGGGAGTTTTTATTTTGGGATCTCTTTCAGGAGTTGATTAGTAGACTCCTTCAATTTCTATTTTACCCTCTAGACCAGTGATGGGCAAACTATTCCCCATGGGCCAGATCCAGGCCGTAGTTTGCCCATTACTGCCTTGAGCAATTCCCTAATCACTACATCTAGACTTAAGAAGGTGGGTATTTTTCCTTTATAATTAAATTCAAGCTTTAGACTTTTTCATATTGCTGTTTTCAGTGCTATCAATATGGTATTATCCAGGGAGAGGTATGGTCATTGTACTGCTAGTCTGTGCTCTCATCTTTATCTTGTTCCTCTGTAGCTGCAAATGTTAGTGCTCCTCTTCACCCTGTAACTGTGACCTGGAATTGCTTATGGGCAGTAGAATTGCCAATCAGTGCCAGGTATAACTAGTGCCAGCACGGAATCTCCTTTAATATTTTTTTGACTATTTGTTCAACCTTCTTACCATTTCTGGGTTGAGAGCTCTGGAAGCTACTGTTACTGCTATCATGGGCTACCACTGTTGCTCTTGCTGTGTTCCAGGTTTGTGCCTGTCATTGTATTATAGACTTCTCCTGTGGACCTTATAAGTTGTTTTAGGTAGGATAAATTACCACCCTCACCCCCACTCCAGCTCTACCTGTGACTTTTGGTTGGCTCTTATTCCAAAATTTGATTTGAGGTGTTATTTAAAAATTATTGGGAGGGGAATGTTGGGAGAGTTAAGTAGGGTCCCAGCTTGTGCTCTGCCATCTTGACCCTTCACCCAGAATAAACTTTTAAATGCATAAAATAAAATACATAGGATTGCAAAAGAAACCAAATGTTAGCAAAGATAAAGATGTCGTTTTTTCCCCATCCAAATTTATAGGTTCTACCTGATACCTGCTGTTGGTGTATTCCAGGTTAAGATCCTCTGCTTTAGAGCAATGTGGAGATGCTTTAAATAGGTCCTTACCCAAGACTGTCTAGAAGGCTGATCAGAGAGATAACCTTTGCATTTTCTGATATTTCTGGGGCTAATTTTGAATTACTGCTAGTGCTAGTGTTCTTCTGCACTCAGCATTGGCTACTATTAGAATCCCTACAAGCAGAAGTGAGTAATTTTTGTTCATGTATAATGTTTGGCACAGCTAGGGAATCTGTGTAAGTATGAGACCAGACAGCTTTTGGTTAAGGTAACAATGATTTGTGTTGCTTTAAATAGAAAACATGTTGCTCTCTAGTACTTGGGGGTTTTGTTTGTTATTGAATGATAATGATTAGTTTTGTTATTATTAATAATAATTGCTCACATTTATATAATGATTTATAATTTACAAAACTCTATACATACTTTATCACATTTGATTCCTCAAACAACCTTATGAACTAAGTAATCTAAGTTAATCTAAGTATTGCTATTCCATTTTTATAGCAGAAGAAACTGAATCTCAGAGCATTTAAGTAAGTAGCAAGAGCTTAGTTAAGACTTGAACCCAGGATTTTTCCCAAATTCAGTGCTTCTCAACTACATTGTGAGGGGGTGAAGGGAAGGTAGATAGGAGGAAGGATGGATGGGAGAAAGGAGAGAGGAAGGTAGAGGAAGGGAAAGGAAGGTAGTGGTTCCCAGCCCCAGCAGGGGGAAATTGACCAGAGCCCTTTAGGGCTCAAATAAAAGATCAGAGAGCAACTTAGGTTTTAACTTAGGGTTTAAAATAGCTAGATTTTATTTAAATTAGAAAAGGGAAGGTCTAGGGAAAACTAGGAGGTAGAAGGGAAAAAAGGGCACCGAGAGAGAGTCTAGCCAAGAGCTCTGCAGTGTCCAGGGTAGAGAGCATCAGCCAGCCTCAGGGTTCGAGAGAGAGCTCAAAGGTGCCCCAAAACCTCTCTCTTATACTTTCTCTGACACCTCCCACAAAGGAAGTGGGAGGTGCGGTGTCAGGGGAAGTTGTAACGGGGAGCACGTCTCCTAGGACTTAGAGTATTTTAAACAACACAACATCAATCTACATTTTTTAGTGATAAAACCAATAGTAGAAGTGCAATTAATTTAATTAACATTTTATAAATGGAACAGTTTTTCTTTTAGTGGGAAGAAAACTTGTATTTTGCTGGATATCATGTAAGTATTGGAATTTCTCCCATAGTTTTTGCCTTAATACCCATAGTGAAAGATCGTTTATAGTTTCTCATGTTACTGAAACATTTAGAGGTTTTAATTTTAAAGTGATTTCTAGTTGTTAAGTTTTAAGACAACCAGTATAATGCTTTGCAAATAGTGGGAGTTGATTAAATGGTTGTGGATTAAGTAAGAGTATATATCGAGTAGAAGAACTATAAAAGTAATATTTTTACCAAGCTCTTTTTCTTTCATCTTAGGCAGAAGGTTATGTAATTGGAAGCTGCATCAAACACATCCCTATTGCAGGTAGAGATATTACATATTTCATTCAACAGCTCCTAAGGGAGAGGGAGGTGGGAATTCCTCCTGAGCAATCACTGGAGACAGCAAAAGCCATTAAGGTAAAATTAATGTAAAATGGGTCAGTTTGGGGATAAGAGAGGGGTTTGTTTTTTTTGGGGGGAATATAATTTTTCCTTCTAAGTAATGCCTCTCCTCCTCTCTTCTCTCTCTCTCTCTCTCTCTCTCTCTCTCTCTCTCTCTCTCTCTCTCTCTCTCTCTCTCTCTCTCTCTTGCTATATATCCATTCATTCATCTATTTATTTTTTTACTAAATGCAAGCAGTACCCAGTTGAGGAATGGTTTATATTCCAAAAGTTATTTCTTAAACTATTGCTTGGAATTCAGAATATATTTTCCCATAGAAACAATTTTTAAATGATGTTTAGGATTCTAGGCCATACTACAAAAAGCTGCTTAAACCACTGTGGAACAGAAATAGTACTATTAGTAGATTCTGAAAAGCAGAAATAGCATTATTAGTAGCCTTAAACTTCTCTGAACTATGTCTGAGTTTTGAATCCTAAGCTCTACCTCCTTTTTCCCTATCCTAGGAGGGAAATGAGTGGGAGAAGCAAGTATGCTGAACAAATTAGTGGGAAAGATACTAGGAGTCAGGAGGGAGAAGAATCTCCAGGAATCAATATATAGATGCACTGAATTTTTCACCTGAACAAAATACATTTAAAGGGTAAAGCTTTAAAGAGAGGTAAATGAGTAAAGAGAGGCTAAATGATTTTCTGATTATTACAGAGATGGTAATTTAAGAGGCAACATTTTAATTTAGGTCTTCTTGGCTGTAAGGCCATCTCTTTACTATGCCAGCCTGCTTCTAAAGGTGAAACTGAAGTTTTAAAAAATTCTATTAGAGTATTAAATAAAAATCCAATTCAGGATCTAAAATTTGTACTATCTGCCTGAAGTAGGACATTCTAATCATTAATTCATGTTGGAACTTGCCCTATATGAGTCCTAATTAAGTAATAACCTTCAATTTACTGGTTTGTTTTTTTCAGCAGTTCACTTTTTTGGGAAAGAAGCAAATGTAAAAAAAAATGCTAATGTCATGGATTTAGTTAAACATAGTATTGTTATTTTCAGGATAGTTCTGGAGTCAGTACATATTCTACCCTGATGTATCCAGACTTCTACAAAAGGAATCAATGCTGGCATTGCAAAATTAAAAACAAAAAGAATGGATTGTGTTCATAGTATTTTATGACTGAGTCAGGAATATGGACTCAAGACATTTTAGAAAGCTTTTTTTCACAGTAAAAGTTTGAAGAGTTTTTTTTTTAATCAACTCAGTTAAACAAAATACCCAGTTAACTGGAAGACTGGCATTTCAGTGTGTGATATTTTTTATATAGTTAAATAAAACAGATTTGAGAAGTTAACTGGCTTTTTAAAGGTGCAATCTTTTTAGGCAGTTTAAAAAAATTTTAAAATAGTTTTAAAGAACAATTTCACTCATTTAAAAGTACAGGAAGTTCTTTAAAGATTTTTTAGCACTCATAACAAAAGTGGAAGAGCTAATAAGGAACCTTAAGCTGGAAGGGACCTTACTCATTGGCATATCCTAGTTTTAAATTTTTGTTCCTTTTGTTTTGATCCTTCGAAAAAATTCTAGAAATGAAATTGTTCAAGTACAGATGAATATTACAGAAAATAATCCTCAGGTAGAAATTTGAATTACTATCTATTGATCACTTTTAGCAAAAGTAGGGTTATCTATGGGGAAAAAGCATGAGATGCCATTGGGAATACTATAAGTGAAGAAGGGTAAATGTAATTTATCATTTCCCGAGTTTCTCAAACTATATTCCTGGAAATTTTATGAGAATAGGAGAGTTCCTGAGAAAATAGAGGAAGTGGTTAATTGGGTTGAAATGATGGGAACCTGGGGATGAGAGTGGAAAGTGAAGACTTCTCTCTAGAATTTAGGATAAGAGAAGAAGAAGAAAGCTGAGCATAGTCTAACCCAGTGATTCCCAAAGTGGGTGCTACCACCCCCTGGTGGGTGTTGCAGCAATCCAGGGAAGCGGTGATGGCCACAGGTGCATTTATCTTTCCTATTAATTGCTATTAAAATTAAAAAAAAATTAATTTCCCAGGTGACTAAGTAAAATTTTTTCTGGAAAGGGGGCAGTAGGCCAAAAAAGTTTGGGAACCGCTGGTCTAACCTAAACCTTACATTTTAGGAGAGCAGATCTGAAAGGATTCTTAGAAAGAATAGATAGAATCATGACTAAAATTTTACTGACATTAGCCAGTCCAGGAGAGATGGGAAATTAAGAATGAAATTGTGATGGTACAAAGAGAAAAAAAAACAGTTCCAGAGAAGTGGAGGAACAATAATCCTCTGAAGAAATTGATGTGAATGAACAGAGAATTTACTACATTGCTTGGATTTTAAAAGAAAAGCACAGAAGATGGAAACAAGGACATGTAATTAGATGAATACAGAAATATGAAAAAGTGTCTGGAGAAGTGTCAAGAATGCTGTACAAAAGGGTGGGACTTAAATCCCCTTTCCAATTCCTCCTAAGTTTATGGAGTCACAAAAAGCAAAGATTAACTAATAGAGTAAATGAAGTTTCAATGTGAACACCTGAAGATTTACTTTATCAAGTGCAACCTTTCTTTGATGGAATAATTAAAGGGAGCAACCTCATTGAACAAACAAAATTAACTGCCCCCAGGACTTTTCAGCAGTTTTGGGAAAGTGAACACAAGGAACTATCTGTGGAGGAGACCTCTGTAGTGGGACATGGTAGAGAGGACTTTTCTATCTTCTGTCACCACCTCCATCAATCATGTAGCTTTTAAGGGGGGCTATTTGATTAGTAGGAGAGACTATCCATTGGGGAACAGAAATACACACTCTAGACAGGCAAGTGTCCAGAGAGACAAGAAGCAGCCTCCTGGAGTGGAACCTCTGGCAGAAGAGTAGGGGGCTGGCTGTGGAGTGAAGAGAATGGCAGCCTTGGAGACCCAGAATTCATCTGCAGAGAGGATATCCTGAGGAGAGGAAGCACTCATAGGTCCTGCAGTTCTGGATTCATGAGGATTCATGAGTTATTATTCCTGCTTTGGTACTCTGTTGCCATTCTTCCCATGGACAGTGTATATGTGAGCTGTATAGAGGGAATATTTTGTAATTATTCTTACTATGCCATTTTAGTATATTTTCTTGCTAATTATATCTTCCAACTGTTTGTTAATGGATGCATACAGGTGGAGGATCATGAGTTATTATGTAATAGAACCACAGGCCATACTGTAGAACCTGGGAGTAGTAGACATCCTTGGGGGAGGTAGCCCAGAGGGAATACTATGATGTGGGAGAAATAGTTGGATAACTTGGAAAAATTCTCTTGTCCTAGTAGAGATGTATTAAAGAAAAATTAGCATTTAAAAATTTAAATTTTATAATTGGATAATTAGCTTTGCATTGTATTTCTCTCATAAGTCATACCAGTTGCACTGAGATAACTTTTTTATTGTTAAATGCTTGAGTACAAATGACCTGTTTATCATTGTAATACACTGAATGGGAAAGTTGATATAAGAGAATAGATGTATTTCTACAATACTAGTGCCTGCTTTCTTTGTGGGACTAAGAATTGGAAAATGAACGAATGACTGGACAAGCTATGAAATATATATGTAATAGAATACTATTATGCAAAAGAAATGATGAAATACTGGGGAGACTAGTTGAATTGATGTAAAGTGAAGTGAGTAGAACCAGGAGAACAATGTCTATAAAACAATGCTTTAAAGAAAAACAACCTTGAAAGTCTTAGTAACTCAGTACAGTGTAATCAACCATAGTTCCATAGAAAACTCATGATGAAACATGCTATCCACCTGCAGATAAAGAGGTGAGAGAGATTGAAGTCTTATGACTGGAAGAATACTTGGTAGCATTATGCAATAGTTTTTCAGAAGGTCTCAGCTAAGGGTTATTTTTTTTTAAAGTTAACAAAGAAATGAGAAAAGAGAGGAATAACAAGGGACAATATTGATGTAAGTAGTACTGATCTTAGGGGAACAGAGAGGGGATGCCACTCCTAACTTGTAGACTTGTGAGACAGCACTGAAAGATGCCTTTCACTGCATTTTCTTCATGTAGTCAACCCTTTCCAACTTTCCAGCTGGGAATCACTCAAAAAAGCTGTCTTTCGCCTGTTAGAGTATGGGGAAAAATGCCATTCTATCAGCCTCCCCCTCCTTGTCCTTTTCACCTGAACTTCCTGATGTCCTGAGAGGATCACACCCAAAGGCCAAACATCTAGGGATGCTGATAACTTATGAACTCATTCCTCAATGATTATCAAACTTTTACCTGATCATACTGTCCCTACCATGGAGGTTTTGAATCCCTAGCTGTCATAATTTAAATTCATCACTTACTCCCTGCCTGCTCTTATTGTCATTCACCACATACTAGTCCATCGTTCTTACTGGAAGTGGTGACCTACTCCAGGTACCTACTCTATTTCGTTTTTCTCCCTGAAATGTGTGCGCTCAATGTGTAATAAATTTGCTTTTATTTTAAATCTTTATATCTTCTGGCTCACTCTGAGACCTGGCTGCATCCTGATGACATAGGTTCTTTTTGGACACTTTTCAGTACTAGTTGCACTTTTATTACCCCAAACTCTCTGGCTGAGATGGAGCCAGGTTTTTGAGGTTCATTCAATCCATAATCATCACTCAATCAAAATTCTGGTAGTTGTCTACTTGCCTCCTCCCCCCTCCTTTTTTCTCAGTGAGTTCAGTGTCTGACTCATATAGTTTTTCTTTCCTTCTTACTTTTTCTCACACTAAGATACAGCCCCAGTCTTTGCTTAATTTACTCATTTCCCATGACCTACTTTTCTCTCCTACCTTAGCTATACACATATGATCATAACCTTGATCTTGTCATCATCCACAAATGCACTACTTCCATGATTATGAATTCTGAAATTCCTTTATCTGAAAACTCTCTTATCATTCCACCTATCCTTCTAATAAACCTTCCTCTTTGTTCTTAACATAACTTCATTCTCTTGATCTCTCAGCTTTTTTTTCCCAGGGTATTGTCCTTGTCTTTTCTTACCCTAATTACTTTTTGGTGAACCAGTTAACTTTTTTTACACTGTAATCTTATCTTGAGTCTCTTGGTCCCTTGTTCTATGGTTGATCTTGCCCAACAAGCCTTAGCTTTGTATTACTCTTCCTATCTGCTTCCCTCACTTTTATTCATGTTGCTGAATGAAGCTGGAGAAAAATCATGAAGCTATGGTTACTGGCTTTGTTACAGGTTTGTGTTATATAATCTCAACTGGGATCTCATTGTAATAAGGATATCTTTTTACACCTTCCATTTCAAAAAATTTTTAAAAAATTCCCCCAACTACATATAAAAACAATTTCCAACATTTTTCAAAGAATATTGAGTTTAGATTCTCTCCCTCCCTCTCCCTTCTCACATTTCCAACCCTCATTGAGATGGCAAGCGATCTCATATATATTTTATGGGTGCAATCATGTAAAACATTTTTCCTATTAATCCTTTTGTGGAAGGAAATTTGAATAAATAAAATTAAGAAAGTGAAGAAAGTTTTCTTTGGTCTGAATTTGGACTCTATCAGTTCTTTTTCTCTGGAAGCAGATAGCATTTTTTATCTTAAGTCTTTTCGGATAGTTTTGGATCATTGTATTGTTGAGAATAGCTAAGTTATTCACAGTTGTTTATATACAGTATTCCTGTCACTGTGTACAGTGTTTTCTTGGTTCTGCTTATTTCACTCTGTTTCAGGTCACATAAATCTTTCCAGGTTTTTCTGATCTCCTTCTGCTTGTCATTTCTTACACCACAGTAGTAACCCATTACAATCATAAATCACAACTTATCGAGCCATTGTCCAATTGATGGGCATCCCCTCACTTTACAAAAAAAAAAAAAAAAAAAAGAAAAAAGATGCTCTAAATATTTTGGTACATAGAGGTCCTTTTCCTTTTTTTTTTTTTTATATCTCTATTGGATAGAAACCTAGTAGTATATCTGAGTCAAAGGGTATGTACTATTTTATAGCCCTTTGAACATAGGTCCAAATTGCTCTCCAGAATGATTGAATCAGTTCACAACTCCTCCAGCAGTGCATTAGTGTCTCAATTTTTCCACATCCCCTCAAAGTTTTGTCATTTTCCTTTTCTGTCATAATAGCCATTCTTGTAGGTATGGAGTGATACCTCAGGGTTGTTTTATTTTGCATTTCTCTAATTAATAGTGATTTATTTTTTACATGACTATAGAGATCTTTAATTTGTCTGAGAACTGCCTGTATTATTAAACCATTTGTCAATTGGGGAATGACTTGTATTATATGTCCAACTCAGTTCTCTGTGTATTTGAGAAATGAAACTTTTATTAGAGACTTATAAAAATATTTTGCACCAGTTTGATTATTTGATTTGAGAGTAATATGTATCACTCTCCATCCTATTTCCTTATGTTTAGTTTCTGACCAACATCCTCCTCCAATTTGCCCCTTTTTTTTTCTATCAGCCCTACTCTTCATTCTCTTATCCTCTTCCCCTCATGCTTTCCTATAGGTTAAGATAGATTTCTATATTTATTTAATTGTGTATGTTCTTCCCTCTGAGCCAATTCTGATAAGAATAAGGTTTGTGTATTCCCTTCCCTACTTCTCCCATCTTCCCCTCCACTGTAAAACCTTTCATGCCCCTTTGATATGAGATAATTTATCCCATTCTATTTTTTTCTTCCCCTTCTCCCAGTGCATTTCTCTTTCTTATGCCTTAATTTAATTTTATATTATCCCATTATATTCAATTACACCCGTGCCCTCTGTCTATATATATTCCTTCTAATTGTCCTAACAATGACAAAGTTTCTTGGAGTTACAAGAATCATTCTCTCATGGAGGGATATATATGTAGTTTTACTTTATCGAATGTCTTTTGATTACTCTTTCCTACTTGTCTTTTTATGCTTCTCTTGAGTCTTGTATTTAAAAGTCAAATTTCCCATTTAGCTCTGGTCATTTAATCAGGGATGTTTGAAAATCCTCTATTTCATTGAATATCCATTTTTTCTCCTTAACGATTATGCTGTTTTGCTGGGTAATTGCTTCTTAATAGAAGTCCTAGCTCCTTTTCCCTCTGGAATATCATATTCTAGGCCCTTTGATCCTTTAATGTAAAAGCTGCTAAATCTTGTCCTGACTGTCCCTCCTTGAGCTGGAAGTTTTGGAATTTGGCTGTAATATTCCTGGGAGTTAACTTTTTGGAATGTTTTAAAGGAGGTGATGGGTGGAGTCTTTCAATTTCTATTTTGCCCTCTGGTTCCAAAATATCAGGGCAGTTTTCCTTGATTATTTCTTGAAAGATCATGTGTAAGTGCACCTCCTCCTCCCCCCCCCCTGCTTTTTTTTTTTATCATGGCTTTTAGGTAATCCAATAATTCTTAGATAATCAATCCTGAATTTGTTTTCCAGATCAGTTGTCTTCCCCATGAGATATTTCACACATTTTCTTTTGACTTTAATTGTTTCTTGATGTTTCTTGGAGTCATTAACTTCCACTTGCACAATTCTAATTTTTAAGACATGAATTTCTCAGAGTAAGTTCTTGTATCTCCTTTTTCATTTGTCCATTTCTACTTTGTAAAGAGTCCTTTTCCTTAGTGAATTTGTGTACCTCTTTTTCTATATGGCCAACTTTGTCTTTTAAGAAGTTCTTCTCTTCAGTGCATTTTTTTGAATATCTTTTTCCATTTGGCCAGTTCTTTTTTTTAAGAAATTCTTCTCTTCAATGGATTTTTGGGAGTCTCTTACTAATTGGCCTATTCTGTTTTTTAAGATATTAATTTTTTCAGTATTTTTTTTGTATCTCCCTTATCAAGCCATTGACTCTTTTTTAATGATTTTCCTGTATACTCTCATTTCTTTCCTAATTATTCTTTTGTCTCATTTTATTTTTAAAATTATCTTTTTAGCACCTTCATTAATTCTTTTTGGGCTTGAGAGTAGTTCATATTTTTCTTTGAGGCTTTGAATGCCTTAACATTGACTTTGTTTCTTCTTCTGAGTTTATGTTTTGGTCTTCTCTGTCACCAAAATGACTTTTATGTTGAGTTCCTTTTTTTGTTATTTGTTCATTTTCCATTCCTTTCCTTTCCTTTCCTGCCTTCTTTTTTCTTTTCTTTTTTTCCTCCTTCTCCTCCCTCTCCCTCTCCTATCCTTTACCTTCTTTCTTAGTCTTGACACTAAGAAGGGGCAGCTAGGTGGCTCAGTGGATTAAGAGCCAGATCTAGAGATGGAAGGTCCTGGGTTAAAACCTTGCCTTAAATATTCCTAGCTATATGACTCTGGGCAAATAACTTAACCTCCATTGCCTAGCCCTTACCACTCTTTGGCTTTGGAACCAATGCACATTATTGCTTGTAAGACAGAAAATATGGGTTTTTAAAAAAAGAATTAATACCAAATATTGATTTCAAGGCAGAATTACAGAAAGGGCTAGACAATTGGGATTAAGTGAATTTCTAAAGGGTCACACAGCTAGGAAATGTCTGAGGCCAGATTTAAACCCAGGACTTTAAAAGAGACTTTAAAAGGACTTTAAAAAATTATTTTTCCATAAAAATGTTAGGTCAAGGTGTAGCACATGAAGGGGAAAGAAATGGACTACATTCTCTACATTAGAGAATAATGAATCACTTTTTGAAATTAAAGTGCTTGAAGAAGGTTTTAGTAAATTAGGAATAGAGAGCTTAATTGAAATAGGCAATAGGGTACTCACATACTGCCTGTCACCCTCCTTGATCTAACCAACTTAAATTACTAATACCATTAACAAAATCACAAAGCAGAATATATAAAGTATATATTTATCTCTAGAATAATCCACTGAATCACCTACATGCCCCTTGTTTCTAAAAAAAACCACCATACTTGATATGTCCATCTCTGCTTGCTATCATCTTATGTCTCTGTCTCTTTTGTAACTAAGCTCCTTGAGAAAGTCTTCTATGATTAGTGCCTCCACTTTTCTTTTTTCTCTCTCCATTCTTTTGACTTCATCATTCAATAAAAAATGCTCTCTTCAGTTACATGATCTCTTAATTGCCAAATTTAATGCTATTTAAAAATCTTTATCTTTGACTTCTTTGTAGCTATTGACACCGCCAATTCTACTTTTCTCACTGATAGTCTTTTCTCTCTAGATTTTCACAGTATTATTCTCTCTTGGTTCTCTTCCCACCTATCTGCCCATTACTTTGCTGGATCTTCATCCAGATCATGTCCCCTAACTATTGATATCCCCATCTGCCAAGACTCTACTGGACTCTATTTTCCCTTTAATACTATTTCCCTTTTTGATCTCCTCAGCTCCCACAAACTTCATTATCACCTATTTAGACAACTCAGCACACATCCAGACTCAAATCTACAAAACTGAAATTATCTTTCTCCCCAAATCTTCCTTTTTTTTCCTGAACTTTCCACCATTCTCCCAATCACCCACACTCTCATCCCAGGTGTTATTCTTGACTCTTCACTCCCACCCTTTGTATCCAGTCAGTTTTCAAAACTAGTCCATATATATTGTGAATATACCACTTCTCTCCTAACAGTGCCATCACCCAGGTGCAGGTCTTACTCTCATCATGTCCAGACTATTGCACTTTTCTGCAGATTGGTCTCTGCCTCAAGTCTGTCCCTACTCCATTCCATCTTTCACTCAACCAAATTTGTTTTTCTGAAGTATAGGTCTGACCATATCACTCCCTCTATTCAACAATTTCAATAGCTATGTATCACTTCCAGGAACAAACTAAAAATCCTCTATTTAGTGTCCAAAGCCCTTCATAAATTAGTCTCCTTTTTTTCCAGTCTTCTTACACTCTATACCTTTTCCCATTTTCACCTATCCAGTGACACTGGTCTCTTTTATATTTCTCAAACTAGACCCTCCATCTCTTGACTCTACTTTTTCTCTGGTTATCCCACATGGCTGGAATTCTTTTTTCCCCCCCTCCCTTTCAAGTCCTATTTAAAATTTCACCTTCTTCAGGAAACCTTTCCTCATTCCTCTTAAGGACACTACCATCCCTCTCTTCAGTATCTCCAAATATATATCTTGTTTGTACATAGTTTTCATATGGTCTCTCTTGTTTATTAACTTTTTGACAGCAAAGACTGTCTTTTGCCTTTGTATCCATAGTGCTTTGCAACATGCCTGGCATATAGAAAATGCTTAATAAATTATTGTTGCTTGACTTTATAAGATCCTATTAATTAAGTGGCAGGCATTGTGCTTAGTGATGGATTACAAATATGAAAATGAGATAGTTCTTATTCTCTGTGGTTAAGTCGACATGTTCCCCATAGCCATAAAACCAGTTGGATTCAGCAGATTTAAACTGAACAGAAAATTCACCATATTTTACTACTGAAGAGTAATTATGTAAAGCTTAATTTGAGTTTTATTTTCACCATTACTTTAAAATGTGGATCAAATATTAATTTCCCTTAAATTTTGATGAGGAGTAGGTTAAAAGAAAGCCATAGGAAACATTTTAGTGTAAAGGAAACATTTTGTAGTTATGCTTTCTTGTGCTTTATTTTGAATTTCCTACCATGACCCTCATAGTACAATTTACCAATCTGATTTTGCCATGGGAAAATTTTGGGATTTGAACAAATTGACAAAGCTTATTATGAATGCTGGCAGTTAGGAAGGTTTGTTTTTTTGGGTGAGGAGGGAAATTGGGGATATGGAATACTGCTAGATTATGTGTCTGGGATGACAGCACATAAATTTTGTTTTGTTTTTAAGTTAAATTTTTATTTATACCTTCTGAATCTTGTAATACATATATGCAACATTGGAATCAGGGAAATTTAGAAGCAAAATGAAGTAAATTAAGCCAACTTTTACCCCCTCTCTGAGTGCCATATAATAAATAATTAAAAACATGATTAAGGAGCAGCTCAGTGGATCAGTGGATTGAGAGCCAGACCTAGAGATAGGATAACCTGGGTTCAATTCTGTCCTCAGATACTTCCTAGCTGTATGACCCTGGACAAGTCACTTAATCCCTATTTCCTAGCCCTTACTGCTCTTCTGCCTTAGAACCACTATATAGCATTGATTCTAAGACAAAAGATAAGGGTTTTAAAAAACAAACCATGATTCATATTTAATATTTTAGAGGGAAAATGCTATCACCAAAATTTTTTCATGTAACCATCACATCAAACTAAAAATTAGAATCACACAATTTTTGAGTTGCAAAGGATTTCAGTGGTCATCTAGTCTAAGCTTTACTAAAACAGAATCCCCACTACAACATGCCTTATAAATGTATGTGTATTAAGGTGGTTGTTACATTTTTGTAAAGTTTTTAGCCCCATCTTTGAATAGTACCATTTTAGTCTTGGCTTTTGGTAGTTGAAATGTCATGAGAAATTTATCATGATTCAGTTCATTTCAATCAACAGACATCTAATAAATACCTATCTTGATCCAAGCACTGAAAATATAAAAGTAAAAATGAAACTGGTCCCCTATGAAGCTATATTTCTACTAGTTTATAATTCAGGAACTTTAAAAAGTTTTTAATTTAGTAGGCTAAGATGCCTTAAGATCTTAAGATCCCTCTATTTTTCTGATGATCCATAACATCTCAGGAAGGCATGGTAAACACTATAGATACGTCTTTATAAAATTAACAAATGACAGTGTACTAATTTCAAATCTGAAGATGACCAAATTCATATACCAGCCTATTCCTAGGAACAGTATGTGGCCAGTTCTTTTTGTTGAGAATGTAGAGCTTTAAACTTGTCACTGAATTCTGTTACTGAAGTAAGTTGTTGTCTGATTTGCAAAGATTGTTTGACAAAGGAAAACATAATCAAGAAGACCAAGAGAGTTTGGAAGGCAGTGTGAAATTGTAGTCTATATAAAGTTTGGGGTGGTAGTGCCCAGATATACCTATGCTGTAGATGTGGTACCCAACCTCTCATAATTTGATTAGTGCCCTCTGTGAACTACATTGAACAGACAAGATCACCAACAAAGAAACACAGGATTCCAGCCAGTCTACATCATGGAAGAAATACTTGCTGTGCTACTGCTTGAAAAATCATTGACATCAGGATATCTGAACATTTGTTATATGGGAAGCTAACGTGGGGCAACAATATGGTGACTAGCCAAAATAGAACTTTGAAACGAAGTATCAAAATCTTATGGCAGCATTCCGAAATGGGAAGAGGCAGTAAGCTAAAACTGAGATGATAATGAAGTTACAAAAAGCAGTGGGTTGAGCTACAAATCAAAGGATACTTTGTAGTATCAGAAAGTTTGCTCGTTGAATATCAGACTGTTAGTTATACCTTGGATAAATTGCTGTAAGGAATATCTTTATATTCTTTATAAGGATATCATGCAATATCCTTATACAATAGCTGGAAATAAATATAGCCTTTTATTTTTTAAGAGTCATAAGTTGCAATGTCAGAGGTTTGGCTGCTGCATAATGCTATTGTATTTTTTTGATTGATGGGATACACTTTAGTTAGTCCTTAATGTCTGGTGATCTTCATATTTTGTGCAGGAGAAATACTGTTATATCTGCCCTGACATAGTTAAAGAATTTGCTAAGTATGATGTAGACTCACGTAAATGGATCAAACAATACACAGGCATCAATGCAATCAACCAGAAGAAATTCATTATAGATGTTGGTTATGAAAGGTTTCTTGGACCTGAAATTTTCTTTCATCCGGAGGTAAGAAATTTTGTTTGTGTATGAACTGTAGATTGTGTTATTTGGAGCAATAGCACCACCTACTGTGAAAAAAAAGTTTTCAACAAAGCATTCAGATGGAGAAAATTGGGTATCTGGTGATGGCTGGTTATATTCATATATGCAGAAATCTCTTCAAACTTACATATATCCATAATATTGGAGAGAACACTACTCTAAAAATCAGGAAATCCTTACTCTAGTCCTGACTAGCACTAAATTGTGTATTCTGTAGCAAGTTTACCTTTCTAGGTCTCTGTTTTTTCACCTACAAAATAAAGGTAATAGTATTCACTTTATAGGATTTCTGGGTAAGAGCTGAATAAATCTTAAAAGGTTATAAAAATATTATTTTTAAAACATATTTTACACGTGTATTAGTTTATAATTTACAGAATGCTTTCACACACATTATTTTGTGTGATCCTCAGTAATTTTATGAGATAAGCAGGACAGATATTACCTATAAAGTAATTTTCCTAGGGTGAAGTGATCATGTCACTACCTTCCTTCTCAGATGCCAGAGGTTCTACATTACTTCCAAAATCAAATATGAATTCCTCTGTTTGGCATTTAAAACCATGTTATGAAAACCTGGCCCCATCCTACCTTTTGTAGTTTATTATGCATTATTCCAAACTTCCATATGCTGTTCAATCCAGGTAAACTAGCTTTCTTGCTGTTCCTCACAAATGATATTCCATTTCCTGTTTCCATGCCTTGGCATGAGCTGTCCTCCTTGTCTGGAATGCTTTACCTCTTCACTTCTGCCCCTTGGAATCTCTGGTTTCCTCCAAGACTCAGCTAAAACACCACTTTCTGCTTGAGGTCTTTCCTGTCCAGTAAGTCAGTCTGTCAACAAGTAATTATTAAGTGCTTACTGTATACCAGGTACTGTGCTAAGTGACGGGAATACAGTGGAAGGCAAAGACAGTCCCTCCCCTTTAAGAGCTTACATTCTAATGAGGGAAGTAGCATGTAAATAAACAGGTACATAAAAGAAAATACAGAGTGGACAGAAAGCAGTCTGAGATGGGAAGATACCAGGAACTGGGCTGACTAGGAAAGGCCTTTGACAGAAAGTAGGGTTTGAGTTGAGTTTTGAGGGAAGCCAGGAAAACTTGAAGGTGGAGGCGATAGGTAGAGCATTTCAGGCATAGAAGATAGCCAAGTTCAGTGGAGATGGGAGATGTAGTGATGTGTTCAAGAAACTGCAAGTAGGCCAGCATTACTGAAGAACAGAGAACCTAATCAAATCCTTTGAACATTTATCAATGACTCTTATTCTTATAAATTTAACTTAGTTCCCAATGTCTTAGAAATGAGACTTAAATCACAGAAACTTGCTACAAAGATATTACCCATTTAATTATTTATCTTTTAGTGTTAATTAGAAGGAAAGCTGGTATTGGTTTTATTTGTTAAAAACTTTTAAGTTTTGCAGAATCTGAATTGTCTGTTTTATCTTTTGTGATCTTTTTTTATCTCTTGTTTGGTCATGCACTCTTCCCCTACTAATATATCTGACAGATAATTTCTTCTTGGACCACTAATTTATTTAAGATTGGCAATATAAATACAAAAAAGCAGACAGTCCTTGCTCTCAAGCAGCTTACATTCTAATGGGGAAACAGTACATATAAGAGAATTGTAATCAGGGACAAGGATGGTAAATGGGGCAATAGGAGATTCACCCACCTTATGTAAGAACATTGGCAGATTTGACAATTATGGTTAATGTTTTTATAAGAGTGGAATGTGTGGAGAAGGGCAGAGGAAAAGAGATATAGTGGTAAAGTAGGTTAGTAAGGATGTGGAGGAGATAACATGTAAGTAGGGGGTAAGGTGAACCATGGATGAAGTTTGCCTCAAATAGTGGTTCAGGAGAGATAGTCACCACTCAGCACTGCAGGTCTTAGAACAGAAATGTCTCCAGGGTACAATAGAAAGAACATTTCAGCCATTAGGAGGCAGGCTATGTAAAGGCATGAGAGCAAGAGATAGGATGCTATATGGAGAGAACAATATGTAGGCCAGTTTAGCTGGTGTAGAAGACTTGACTGGGAATAGTATGTAAAAATGTAGTCTGGAACCAGATAACAAGGGCCTTAAATGACAGTTTGTATTTATTTAAGAAATATTTGGAAGCCATAAAAGCTTCTTGAGTAGGATAATGGTGTGATCAGATCTGTGGTACAATGTAAAGACAAGGGATTCAAGGAAGATTTGGGTTTGAGTTCCAGCTCTTGTCACTTTACCCCTGTGACCTTGGGCAAATTACTTAGCTTCTCTGGGTTTCATTTTCCTAATCTGTAAATTGAAGGGTATAAATTTGATAGCCTTTAAGCTAGTCTTTTCCTATTCTAAGTCTGCCATCTTATGACTGTTAATTTGGGTGCTGTATGGAAAGTGTATTAGTTAGGGGACATATTGGAAGTTGGGGCCCAATTAGAAGACTGCTAAAATAGTTAGGAGAAAACTAGGGTCATTGTGATGTTAGTAGAGAAATGTGAAAGATAGTGAAGAAGTGGAATTCATAAGACTTGGCAGTGGATGTCATGACAGAAAGTGAAGAGTTGAAGATTCCTCTTAGATTGGGAGCCTGGGTGATGAGAAAAATGATGTTAACAGAAATAGGAAAGTTTGGAGGAAGAATGAATTGAGGGCAGTGATGGTGAAACTATGACATGGGTGCCAAAGATGGTATCTAGGGTGTTCTCTGGCTACTTGGCCACCCTCCTTCCCCACTGCCTATCCTCCAAACCCTAGCCCCAGAGTTTATTACTAGAAAGGCAGAGGGACTTCGGTGGAGCTTCCCCCCTCTCTGCCTCTCTACCATGCCTGATGATGTTTTCACATCCCCCACTCCTTTGCCCAGCAGCCCAATGGGAGTGCTTTCTTCTTCCCCTGTGTGGGGTAAGGAGGGAGGCAGGGCATACCCAGCATGCAGTGGATGGAGGGGCACACCATGCTGTCTCTGGATGGGCGGGTATGGTACTTAGTCTGGGTGGTGGGGTTGGAATCTGGCACTCTGTCTCTAAAAGGTTTGCCATCACTGGTTTAGGGGGAAAGATGATGAGTTTGGTTTTGAACATTTTGAGTTTCAGATACTTATAGGGCATTTACTTGGAGATGTCCAGGAAGCAGTTGGATATTCAGGAGTGGAAATGAGGAGGTAAGGGCTGGATATATAGGTTTGGGAATTATCTACCTAAAGATGAGCATTTAATCTATGAGAGCTTATACGATCACCAAGAGCTAAAGAGGGAAGAAGATGGGATCCAAATCAGAACCTTGGGGTTCTATCTGTTTTGTTTTTGTCTTTGTGTCTCCAGTGTCTCTTCTCTAGACTTAGTATAGTGCCTGGAACATAGTAGCATCTAATAAAGCTTGTTGATTGATTTTTTAAAAATTCAGTTTTATTTTATTTTTAGTTCTGAATTCTCTCCCACCTTTCATCTCCTCCCCTCCTCATTGATAAGACAAGAAATACTGTCTTATACTTCACATATATGAAGTCATGCAAAACATCATTTCTGAATTGACCATGTTTTGAAATGGGTGGGGGGAGTTGGAGGAAAAGGAAAAAGTATGTTTCAGTTTATAGTTTGAGTTAATCAGTTTTCTACTTGGAGGTACATAGCATTTTTCATTATAAGTCCTTTGTAACTGTGGTAAATCATTTTGTTGATCAGACTTAATAAATCTTTCATAGATGGTTATCCTTACAAAAATACTGTCACTGTGTAGACTGTTCTTTTAGTTCTGCTCATTTCATTTTGTGTCAATTCATATACATATTCCCATATTTTTCTGAAACTATCCCCTTCATTATTTCTTAAAGCACGATAGTATTCCATCGCATTCATATACCATAACTTGTTCAGTCATTTCCCAACTGATGGATATCTTCTCAATTTCTAATTCTTTGCCACCAAAAAAAAGAGGTACTATAAGTATATTTTTTTCTATAAATTGTTTTCATTTGTCTTTGACTTCTTTGGGCTAGTAGTGGTATTACTGGATTAAAGGATATTTCCGGCTTTTGTGCATAGGATCAATTCACAGCTCTACCAGTAACAAGGCATTAGTATATCTATTTTTCTACATTCTCTCTAGCATTTGTTATTTTCCCTTTCTGTTATTTTAACTAATTTGATAGGCATGTGGTAGTACCTCAGTTATTTTAAAGTGTATTTCTCTAACTATGGGTGTTTTAGAACATTTTTTATATGACTATTGATAGTTTTGAGTTCTTCCTTCAAAAACTGCCTGTTCATGCCCCTTGACCATTTATCAACTGGGGAATGGCCTAGGCTTATTGATTGATTAATCTCCATTTTACAGATGAGGAAGCAGAGGCTGAGAGAGGTTGTGACTTATCCAGGGACAAATAGCTAGAACATTTCTGAGACAATATTTTGAACTCAGGTCTTCTTGACTCCATTTCCAGCATTCTATCCTTTGCTACATGCTGCCTATTATACTGCTATCATATTAATGCTTTTCTATTTAAAAATGCTTCTCTCTAAAAAGGAAAAAAAATCCTTAGCCTCTTAACCTAGTTTTGCACTAGTCTGTCATTGGATACAGTTTTAATGATTAATTGTTTCCTAATATTCATATTCCACAAATATTGTAACAAATATTAGCTATTCAGGTTAGTTACATATCTTCATTTCTCTTGTTAGGGTGACTTATTAGTTATTCATGATTCATCGTTGGTCTGTCTCTCTTAATTCTTAAAAAAAATCACACATTTTATCCTTTGGGGAAGCCAATGTCTTATTTATAATGTTCATATTACATGTGTAATAGGCTTAATTGGATATTTCATTCATTTTAGCTTTCTAATAAGTCATTGTGCAGTACTTTCCCTGAGCATTTTTTTGTTCTTTTCTCTTTTTTGAAGCAATGTTTAATCTTTCTTATATGCCTTTTTTTAGTTTGCTAATCCAGATTTCATGGAGTCCATTTCAGACGTAGTTGATGAAGTTATTCAGAACTGTCCCATCGATGTTCGTCGTCCACTCTATAAGGTAAAAACTAACTAGGGTAAGGTGCTTTGGTTTCAATAGAAAATTTAAAGCAACAAATTATTAGGATGTTTACCTACATAATGCTGCATATCATTAGGATTGTTAAACTTATAAAATACCTGGTTACAATAATTAGCTTATTTTAAGTCCAGGAGGTGATTTAGTGGTTGCTGAGGTACATGCATTTCCATCCTCTACAGCTTTGGGGAGTTTATTTTAGATAGAAAATTATAAGTTCAGTCAACGTTGCTCTGAAGCCCTAGTTAGGAAAATTCCTAATGGTTTAGATAGAGATTGCACTCTGCCTATTTTTGATATATTTTTAATTTCTAGTTAAGCCTTGGCTTTTTTGAGGTTGATTTTATTGGAAATGTTTGGGAAACAAAATAGCAGATCATATAATAGTGGCTGTGGATAGACAGGCACTGTTAGGAAAAATGGGAAAAATACCAGCCTTTTCGAAGAATTTTCCTTAGATGGTGAACTTATGGAATGGGTGCCAAAAAGGGCATGCAGAACCCTCTCAGTAGGCATGCCTGCAGTCGCCTGGCAGAATTCATTACTAGAAAGTCAGAGGGACTCGAGATGGAACTGTTCCCCTCTCCTTCTCTGAGGGACTGAGGACATGCCTCACTTCCCCAGTCTCTCTGCCCAGCAGCCCAATAGGAGCACTCTCTCCCTCCCCTTTCTGGGGTAAGAGGGAGTAGTGGGTGGGGGTAAGGTGGAGAGGGTAGGGTATGGCACTTGTTCTCTGGGCGAGCAGGCATGACACTCCATCTCTAAAAGGTTCACCATCACTGGCCTAGGCCTTCTGCCCTGACATGCCTTTAGAGCAATGTCTCTCCTTGATAGATCTTTTATCTGCTATAGTTCAATCTGTCTTTAGCTTTTCAAAGGTGTGTTGAAAGGTCATGTTTACGCTATCCTCTTGAATCCAGATCCATAGAATCTGTATTTCATTCTGAGATAGCTTCTTCCTTTTATATAAATTTCTTAGGTTGTGACTGCATGTGTGTACATGGGCTTTGATTGGTTCAAGGAGCTGTACAGACCCTGTTTAAACTCCTTTTTTGTTTGACTGATTCAGGCAAGCACATTAACAAAAGTAACCACTCACTTTTAAGTGAATTGATAATCAGTAGAGCCCCACCCTTACAATTAAAGAGTGTGTTTTTTTTTAGCGGAAAGGGAGTTTGTAATGAAATAATAGGCAGTTAGTTGATGCATTGGATAGAGCACTGGGTCTAGAATCAGGAAGATGAATTTAAATGTGACCTTAAAACTTACTATCTGTATGACGCTGGGCAAGTCACTTAATCCCTTTTTGTCTCAGGTCCTCATCTGTAAAATGAGCTGGAAAAGGAAATGACAAACTATGTTAGTATCTTTGCTAAGAAAACCCAGGAATTTAGGTTACAAAGAGTTGGACATGACTGAAATGACTAAACAACAAAAATGTAATAATGATAATAATAGCTAATGTTTATATAGTGCTTTAAGCATTTTATAAATATCTCACAAGAACCCTTTTGAGGTAAGTACTGTAATCCTCATTTTATAGTTATAGAAATAGGTTTAGCAGAGGTTATTTGACTGGCCTAGGACCACCTAATTATTTTAATAAATAGTTGCAGTGGATATAGTAGACATTCTCCCTTACCATAAGGTATTTGTAGTAATCAGAGAAATAGAGCAATCACCTAACAGTTCAAATTTATAACATATCTTAGAAATATAAACATAAGATTAATTTAGATTATATATAGAGAAATACTCCTTAGAAAGGATTTGAACTTAGGTCCGTTTGACTCAAAGTCTGCTACCTGTTACATGAGGTCAAGAGAGAAAGGCTTTAGTACTGTATTTGGAAATTATCTGCTACACTAAATAAGGAACATTTCTTTCTATTATTGTTTTGTCTGAAAAGCTGTATTTTAAATTGGATTATGAACATGCACATATAACTAAAAAGTAAAAGTAATATCTACATTTTCTGCTATTTTCATGTATATTATGAATAACATTGATTTTTTGAACTTATGCCATTATTTTTTGTGGTTTTATAAACTTTTGCTAATAAATTAGAATTAGACAATAATTATTAGTTACTATGTCTCTAATTTGAACTTTTGAATAAATCATACCTTTGCAGTGTTTTCTCCCTAAATTTCTTATAGTGTAGTAATTATCTTAAAATTTATAAGAAGGAAATTGAGTCAATATAATTATCAAAGAAAATGAGAAAGTATTAATGATCAGAAGTGGAAAGTGGGATGAAAGTATATCAGTGGATAAGTAATTTTTTATTTGTTCCTGTTTTAATTAAAAATGATAAAGGATGGTATTATGAGGAAAAGTAATATTTTAATTACCATGGCCATGTTGGTAAATTATATAAGACCACGTGCCTGATAAAAAGCTATTTCAAACCTCCTGGCATTTTCTTCCCTCCACCAGCCTGCCTCATACCAAAAAGAGACTGAGCCCAAGCTCCACCCCTAATTTAAGTCATGCTCTACGTTGGTTCCCGTTGGTTGACATCATCACGTTAGAAACTGGAAACCCATTGAATCATGGAAAATGTAGTTTCAAAGTGTCCACAGGAAGTTTGTCATTTAAAGCTCAAATGAGCCCCCAAATACCTATAAATGGAACCCCCCAAAATTCCAAATAACACATTCCTCATGTTTAATGTTTGTGGAGTAGATCTTATAGCTGTTTGATCTAAACTGAGGTAATATACTGCTTAACAAATAATATGAGTTCTTTATACTTAAACTAGATGTTGGATCCTATAATTCTGTGGTTCATCACTTAATTTTAACTATGCTTTCTGAATAGGTGACAAAGACAATAGACAGAATTTGTGTCATGAACTTGGAGTACATATCATTTTTTTTAAAACTAGCATTCCTGAAGAAATGAAAATGCCTCCCAGTGGTTAAATAGTGGTCATAAAGATATGCCCTTTCCCTTTAGAACTTTCATTTAATTCACTGGATATAACCTTGTATTATTTAACAGTGGTTCCCAAACTTTTTTGGCCTACCGCCCCCTTTCCAGAAAAAATATTACTTAGTCCCCTGGAAATTAATTTTTAAAAAATTTTAATAGCAGTTAATAGGAAAGATAAATGCACCTGTGGCCATTACCACCTTCCTGGATCGCTGCAGCACCCACCAGGAGGCGGTAGTGCCCATTTTGGAAATCACTGATTTATAATATGGTTCTTTTAGTCTGAAAGTTTGGCTAAGTCATAAAATCATGGATTCAGAACTGAAGGGACTCTATTGAGGTTATTTGGTTAAACCCTCTCTTTTTACCAAAGGGGAAACTAAAGTTAGAGGTAAACTAATTTTTTTGGGATCATATAGGTAACTAAGTCAGAATTTGAACCTAGGTTATTGAACACCCTACATAGTTGGAATGGATATAGGAAATACTGCCCCTTTCCTTTAGGACTTTGTAGTAGTGAGAGTGACAGAACAGTCACCACTGTTCTCACCTGTAACATACTATAGGAATATAAACTGCAAAAAATTAATTCACATTATACAGAGAGAAATACTTAAGAACTGTTCTGAGGTGTTGGAATAACTAGAGCTGAGTGGACAAAGTCTGATGAAACTTCATGAAAAAAGATAAACTTTAAGCTGAGGTTTGAAAAAGGTAGAAAAGATTAGAAGATTTTAAGTCCAAAGTAAACTTGTGATAGTGTGCTATTTGCCTTGTGTAAAGTAGAAAACTCTTGGCATAATAGGAAATAACAGGTAAATAATAAAAAGGTCATTTAGTAGAGAGTCATATGAATGAATTTAGATTTTATACAATGGGAATAAATAATAATTTAATTTTTTGTAGTATCAGATTTTTTCACTTTTGTATTTGTGTCCCCAATACTTGACAACATCTTATTTATTTTACCTCTGGAGTATTTCTTATATTTGTTTCTTTCATTTTTAGTAAAGTTCATTTTATTTCACTTTAACATACATAAATACTTTATTGATCCACTGACAATATACTTCTTGATGTCCCATTTCCCAACTCTTGAATATTTTATTGATTGAGTTCTAGTTGAGAGTTCTAAATTTGTGATGAACATAGACACTGGGAAAGTTAGGGAAAATGAGGGACTTTTCAATGAGTCTTTTAATTTAAAAGTAATTATGGAGTAGTTATAATTGTACTGAATGGAAGGTAGATGGCACTGTGTGTCTGCCAAACTAAGATTTGAGGCATCTAGAATCAAAGTAAGACTGGAATCTCTAATGTTAAACATATTTAATATCATAATGATTATTGGAATTCTTATTATCTTTAAGCATTTATACCTTACTAGATACTAATTTCTTTTCATACTGACCAGTCATCAAGTGCTTTAGGAAACTAAACTTAACAGTGGGAAGTATAGTTTACATTTTATTATATTCCCAGAATTCATTTTCTTTCCCCCACATTAATCCATCAGGGTTTGTGTAATACTTTTTATTACAAAGGATTGTTATGATACAAAAATTTTCTCACTTAGTCTTTCAGTTTCCCATTTGAAGTAGCTATTATTGGAATGCTTATTTCCACTTTTACAAATAAAGAAACAACTGACAGAGGGCATATTTACACATTAATTGCTCTTCTAAGTCTTAACCATGACCTGGAAGCATTGGTGTAGTGGAAAGAATGCAAGTTTCAGAGGAGATCTGAGTTTGAATCTCATCTTTGACACTTTTTAACTGTGTGACTTTGAAGAGGTCCCAATAACCTCTCAGAACTTAAGTTATCTTATCTTTGAAAAATAGAACAATAATACATCTAGTATCTACCCCACCGGATTTTTGTGATAATTAAGAGATATTGTGCGTAAGACTTAAAATACTAAATTTAGAACAACACATTGTTTTGTTCTTAGGCTTAAGTTATTACCTATAAGGACTTATTATATCACATGGAATGTCTGCTTCAATAAGTATACATATTATGTGCCTTCTATTTGTAAAGCATTGGAGTATTTAAATTATTCATTTATTATTGGATTATTAACTTGTACGAGATTACTTTTTTAATAATTCTAACTAATCTTATATAAATTATAATTTGTCCTCTCTATAAATGCTGTCTATTAATGCATAAAAAATATTAGGCAGATTTACCCATAACTCTGTCTAGTGGCCTTTATTATCAAAAGTATTATAAAAATCAACAAAATACTCTTTTACTTGACATCTCCTAACATTTAAGCAGCAAATCAGCAAATTGACAACAATGACTCCTTATATTTATGTAGCAAGGATACTTAGTAAGTCATAGAGCTGAGATTTAAATTAAAGTCTTTTGACTTCAAGTCTAATGTTCTCTCCTCTACAGCAACTCATATATGCTTTAAGGCTTGCATATTGCTTTATATAAGTTAATCCTTGTAACAGTACTGGGAGATAAGTACTATTCTTTTTTTAAATGAGGAGATTGAGATGGAGGTTGGTGGCAAGCATTTATTAAGTATATACTATATGGCAGGCAATGTTTTACTAAGCACTTTACAAATATCATCTCAATTGATATTCACAACAGCCCTGGGAGGTAGGTGCTAGTGTGATTCCCATTTTATAGATGAGGGAACTGAAACAAACATGGTTTAAGTGACTTATGTGACAGGATCACATAGTTCTTAAGTGTTTTGGCCTGATTTTGAACTAAGGTCTTCCAGTCCCAGCACTCTATCTAGCTTTACCTCTGAGAGAGGACAAATGACTTGTTTAAGAGACATAAGTTCAGTTTTGAACTCACTTATGTCTGAACTGTCATTCTACCCATGTAACACTACGTTTGGATCCTTGTAGCTTTTCTATTTTTTACTTTTTTGCAAAAACTCTTGAACCAAACCGAAATGTTCAAATATATATATATATATATATATATATATATATATATATATATATATATTTCTGCTCTTTTAAGTTTTGTCCTTAAAACAGTGGTGTTTTATCAAATTGCTCTCTTCACTTTTGTCAAACTCCTACTGTTTAAACATTACACTATGCTTGAAAAGTAAAAGTATGATTATGATAGCACATATTATCTTCATAGAGCAGATACACAAACTAGGCTCTTCCTGCCTTTTCAATATTTTCCTCATCACA
Organism: Gracilinanus agilis; assembly: GCF_016433145.1. Lineage (NCBI taxonomy): Eukaryota > Metazoa > Chordata > Mammalia > Didelphimorphia > Didelphidae > Gracilinanus > Gracilinanus agilis. The sequence goes on along the minus strand of NC_058134.1, from coordinate 94,921,722 downwards.
CTTTATAATCCAGTGAAATCAAACTACTTGCTGTTTCTCAAAACCCAAATTCCTCCTCTTTCTTTCCTTTGCACTCTGTCCATTGTTCCTGGAATGCTCTCCTTCCTCATCCCTTCCCCTTGACATCATTGGCTTCCTCAACACTCATTTCAAATGTAACCTGCCAGAGGCCTTCCCAATTTCCACAGAACCATACTCTCTATGGTTCCCTTCTATCTGCTCTAACTATTGCATAGGTACTTATTTACTTATATGTCATCTCTCCCATTAGCATGTAAGCTCCTTGAAGATGGGGATGATTTTGCTTTTCTTTGTATTGCCAAGGTTAGCATAATGCCTACCTTTTGGCTTCCCTGGCGTCTTTCGAATTCCAGCTAAAATTCCACCTTCTACAAAGAAGTCTTTCCCTGTCTTCCTTAATATCTTCCCTTTTTTATTATTTCCATTTCATCTTACATTTTTGTACATATACCCCATTAGACTGAGAACTCCTTAAGAGCAGGGATTATCTTCTGCCTTTCTTTTTTTTTTTTTTTAAACCCTTACCTTATATTTTAGGATTAATACTAAGTATCAGTTCCAAAGAAGAAAAACAGTAAGGGCTAGGCAATTGGGGTTAAGTTACAGGGTCCCACAGCCCAAGGTCACACAGCTAGGAAGTGTCTGAGTTCAATTTTGAACTCAGGACCTCCTTTCTCCAGGCCTGGCTGAGTGACAGCTAGTGAAAAGGTATGGAGAGAGGGAAGGTGGGATATCTTGTTTGAGGAATACCAAGAAGAGTCAGTCATTGAATCACAAAGTATGTAAAAGTAAGGCATAGGAAGACTGGAAAGGTGGGAGGAAAGGACAGGTAATGAGGGGTTTTGAATGTCCTGGGGGCGGGGTGAGATGGTCAGACCTATACTTTATTTTAAAATTTTTTAATTTTAATTACAAATTTCCACATACATTTTCTGAAGTTACGTGATCCATATTGCTTCCCTCTCTCTTCCTCTTCACTCCTGGAGCTGACAAGCAATTCAATCTGGGTTATACATGTATTATCATACAAAACACATTTCCATAGTATTCATTTTTTGTAAGTAAGTAATCTTATAGAACCAAAACCCCAAAACATATACCAAAATAAACAAGTGATAAATCATATGTTTTCATCTACATTCCTGCTCCAACAGTTTTTTTCTCTGGAGATGGATAGTTTTCTTTATCATAAGTCCCTCAGAATTGTCCTCAATCTTTGTTAGTAGCAGAATCTATCACATTTGATTTTTCCACAATATTGCAGTTACTTTGTATATTGTTCTCCTGATTCTGTTTATTTCATTCTGCATCAATTCACATAGATCTGACCTTTACTTTATTTTTTTTTAACATTTAATAATATTTATTTTTTAGAAAAGTTAACATGGCTACATGATTCACGCTCTTACTTTTCCCTCTACTCCCCAACCTACCGCACCCCCCCTCCATAGCTGATGTGCATTTCCACTGGTTTTAACATGTGTCATTGATCAAGACCTATTTCCAAATTTTTGATAGTTGCATTGGTGTGGTAGCTTCGAGTCTACATCCCCAATCATGTCCACCTCAGCCCATGTGTTCAAGCAGTTGCTTTTCTTCTGTGTTTCCACTCCTGCAGTTCTTCCTCTGAATGTGGGTAGCGTTCTTTTCCATAAATCCCCAATTTTGCCACACACCCTCCATAATTCATTACTCTCCCCTTCTAACATTTTAGCCAATCTGCTAGGTGTGAGGTGGTACCTCAGAGTTGTTTTGATTTGTATTTCTCTAATTATTAGAGATTTAGAACACTTTCTCATGTGTTCATTGATACTTTTGATTTCTTTATCTGAAAATTGCCTATTCATGTCCCTTGGCCATTTGTTAATTGGGGAATGTGACTTTTACTTTAGAAGAACACTTTGACAGCTGAATGGAGGCTAGACTGGGATGGAGAGAATTTTGATAGGGAAACCAAACAACAGATACTTGCAGTTGTCCAGATGTGAGATGAAAAAGGCCTGAACCAAAGTGATGACAGTTCCCAGAGCAGAGAAGGTGGAGTACTTGAGAGATGTCAGAAAGGAAGATTGCCAGATTAGATATGGAGATTGAGAATGAAGAATTGAAGATAACACCCTAGATTGCAAGCCTGGTTGACTGAGGGAATGGTGGTACCCCCAGCAATACTAGGAAGAGAAGAGAATTTTGAGGGAAAGTTCAATTAAGATTAAGATGTATATGTGAGGCTGAGATTAAAATGTCTGTGTGACATCCAGTTTGATATGTTCAGTAGGCAGTTGAAGATATGATACTGGAGGTCAGCAGAGAGATTATGGCCATATAAATAGATCTGAGAATCATCAGCATATGGAAGATAATTGAGTCTATGGGAGCTGATATGAGGGAGAAGAAAAGAGAGCCCAAATAATGAAACATAGCTCCCTACTTATAGCTGAGAGGTAAGAGGATTAATAGGACAGAATATTTTATATTGTTGTCAGGTGTAATATAGTAATGTTTTTATATATAAATAATAAATATAAATAGTATAAATAAATAATATAAATATACATAAAAACAAACAATATATAAATAATTTATATGTAAATAAATAAATATAGTAATGTTTTTGCGTAATGTTTTTTCTTTGTTAAAGCCAGGTTTCAGCTTGTTAAAATTGAGACAGGACATATGGTTTCATTGAAGGATGAAACTCCTGGATTAAGAAATTCTCTTTATCAGTGCAGATCAGCACTGATTTAAGTGTTCTCCCTCTGTTCACATAGTTAGTATTTATTTAAAGCAAAATTTGAGCCTAGGCCTTTATGGCTCTGAAGTCAGCATTCTGTCCACTATGCTCTCCCTCCTTTTTCTTTCTGAAGTGGTGGATTGGGAAATGACTATGATGTAAAGATAAAAGGCATCAGTAAAATCCATTTAGGAAAAAAAGTGTTTTTACATGTATTATCTTATTTTTAAAATAATCCTGTGGGACATTGAAGAAATTTGCTATGATTGACAAATGAAGAAAGTATGATTTGCCCAAGAGACACTAGGTCTTTTTATTTAGTTTATTTTTAAAGAACATGTTAGTTTTTATTAAAACAATAACAAAACTTTCTTATATTAAAAAACTTTTCTCGTGTTCTTTAAAAAACTTTATTGTTGATATATTATATACCCATAAGGTTTATGTTTTGATTTTTTCCTTCTTCAATCTATATCAGTGATGGGCAACCTTTTGAGCTTGGTATGTCAAAATTCGTCAAAAAACCGAGCAATACTCAGGTGGTGTGTCACTTTGAGAAAAAAAAACATAATTTCATGAAATTTATAGTTTAAATAATAAAAATGTATAATTATAATATATAACTGTATTTAATAAACCAAAATAGATAAATTAATCTAGGTAGAATTGTCATCTATAGTGCACAGAGTGTCTACACTACACTACAGCAAATGTTTCATCCTCGGCATGCAGCCCCATACCTCTCTGTATGTGGCTGCCTGTCATAAAAAATGGCTACATGTGTCAGTGCTGACACACATGTCATAGGTTTGCCTTCACTGATCTATATTATTTCATGTAATTCTTTCTCTATTTCTCTATATTCTAAATATTTTAAATTTGTTATAGTATAATGTTCCATTTGGTTGAGGAATGGCTAATAATATAATAAATGCTAATATATCATTCACTAGACATTTGGATTACATATTTTTTGTTAGTACAGAATTAAGCTGCCATGCATATTTTTGTACAGATAAGTTTCCCTCTTTTTTGTTAATATCTTTAGAGTTTATAGCTTTAGTAGTGGAATTATTAGTATAAGAACATTGTTTCTTGTATTGTCATATTGCTAAAGAATTGCTTCCAGGGTTCAGTTCAGATACTTGGGTAACTTGGGTATTGGCATTGGCACTTGGCCTGGTAAAAAGTTCATTTTCAGTCATATAACAGAACACTTATTTATTACAGATACTTTTTTCTTGATAGATTTAGATTTATTTAAGAAGTATTTAGCTTTGCACTTCAGCCTTTAATTATTTTCTATACTTCTTTCCCCCCTTATTCTGGTCTAATAAGAAGGTTCTGAATCTGAATTCTGTAAATAGCAGCATTACTAATAGTGTAGAAGACATAATAAATTCCTTACTCTGTTCACTTTCTGGCTTCTCACATATTCAAAAACACAGAAGTGAGTGATAAAGTTTTATAGGATTCTATGACAGAGGGAATTGATGAATTAAAGAGCATTTATTAAGCATTTACTATAAACAAAGAAGTGTAGATATAAATAGAAAGATGGTGAAGCTCCCTGCTGTCAAGGGGCTCCCATTCTAAGGTACAGAAGCAAAAGCAGATGATAGCACATCATATTTAAAATTATTTCCACTGATAAAATCATATCTATTTCTGATGCAGATAGTGCCAAGGCCTTTGGTATCAAGCTTTTGTTTGTGTGTATGTGTGTGTGTGTGTAGATGTCTTCAGTAATTGTAGTTGTTGAAGTGGCACCTACAGATGCAACTATCAGGTCACTCATTCATAGCAGTTGCCTCTCTGGATGTGGGTACCAGACTGGAAACAGAGCCAAAGGCCCTGGGGGTCCCTGCTCTTCCCAGTGCTTTTGGATTTAGAATCCTGGCCTGTCTCCATTAGGCAATTTGGAGATGCTATCTGCTGTAAATTTCTGTGGGTCTTTGAGCAACATCACATACTTATAATTTCTCTGGCTGGTCTGCTTAAGTGATTATAAAACTGAGTTAATAAGGTTATAGACTTATAGTTACTTCCTATGGGAGCTATAAAGTTTTGCTGTGTTCCATAACTATTGGTTGCTTTCTTTGCATGGACCAGTTGTCTTACATATATGTGTTTTTTTGGTCACAAGAGGAATTTGAAACAGGTTTCAGAGAGTGAATAAAATCAATCAATATAAATCTAACATCTATGTAAAGTGTAAGCTGAGCTGATGGCAAATCATTAGTATTATTACATTTTATGAAAAATAGCATATATTTATCATCAAAGTATTGAACAACATAATCATATCCTGTTGAAATATCCATTGCCAGATGGGCCTGTACAAATATTGTAGTAATAAATCTCAAAGTTGATTTTAACAGTCTTTTTATTTCATCTCTTTACTTCTCAAAGATGTCAATAATGTCAAATTGTTTGGGAATTTCCTATTACGACAATCTGAAAACTTCATTCATGGTTTCAAGATAAAATTGAAAGCAAAACATCTATGAAATATACATGAAATAGTAATGTTCACATACATTACCATGATTACCATTTTAGCAATAATACTGCTTTACATTTATTGAATTCTTTATAATTTTAAAGCACTTTTACATATATTGTTTTTTAAAATTTCATTTTATAGTTTATATAAACTTCATGTTTTTGAGTAGTATAATATTTCAGTTTAAGTGTTTGCTTACTTTTTGATATTCTTTTGATTAAAGTAAGGAATCTTTTCAGGGTCTGTACATATGTAGTTTTAACTTGATGTGACAAATGAGAGTGGCTTTAATGTCTTTTAAAAAATAAATTGGATGAATTTCTAATTATATAACTTGATAACTTGTTAAATAAGTGCTTTCTGGCAAAATGCTTTATTGGTTAAATAGTTCTTTGAATTCTGATGTTATTAGAGGGATGGATTAAGACTGAATATTAAAAATAATTTTTTAATAAGACTGCTGAGGAAATTTAGTAGTATGACCTGAAAATTTTACTGATTGTACAGATTTTGTGTGATGGAAAATTACTTAACTCACTGCTGTAATTAATTTTAGAATAAAGTACATTTAGATTCCCTGCCCTCCCCTCACCCCCACCCTGATTTTTTCATGTTATGTTCTGAGAGTTTTCAAACTTAGAAATAAAGGAATTTTGTCTTCTTTATATTTGAAAATTTTCAGTTAAAGTTGTAGAGAGGGACAGAAAAGAAGCAGAACAGTTATATCCCATTTTTCAGTATCTTATAGTTTCATTATGAAAAAAAATCAGTTTTGGGGGTTCCATTTAAAGGATGCTCTACTATATTGTTTTTTTTTTAATTTTTTTTAAACCCTTAACTTCTGTGTATTGGCTCCTAAGTGGAAGAGTGGTAAGGGTGGGCAATGAGGGTCAAGTGACTTGTCCAGGGTCACACACTGGGAAGTGTCTGAGGCCAGATTTGAACCTAGGACCTCCTGTCTCTAGGCCCGACTCTCAATCCACTGAGCTACCCAGCTGCCCCCTACTATATTGTTTTAAATTGAGTTCAGTGGTCTTATGAAGTAAATTTGTTTCTTGTTTAAAAGTGGAAGACTGACTGATTTGAGTAGGGTGAGGCCCAAGTCGGTTAGGATAGGAATCCTTTTTCTGCTTAGTAAAATGATTTAAATCTTTGGTTTAGAAGTAGAAGGAACTTTAAAGGTTATCTAGTTCTGTCAAGTCTATGACATGCTCAGTTAGGGTCCCCAAAAGGTGGCAAGGAAAATGACACAGACACAGTTGAGTGTCAGGAGGGCTTAAGGCACTGATAGCAACCAGAAGCACTTTATTGAAGGTGACATCTACTTTTATATGGGGGTAAAACAGGCTGGGGATTTTGCACAAGTTTCCATTTACACAATGAAGGTAAATGATTTACAAGTTTGGTACAAAGGATTTGGTTTACTTTATCGAATCTAGACAGAGTTTTCTATAGACTGATAAATCAATATGTCAATATGTAACCACCTAACCCAGATTCCCAGAGAATGCTTGCATCAGTGATTTTGTAGGAGAAAGAACTTGAGGCCACAATATGTGCTAAACTTCAGCTGAGCTATGGCTTTTACTGAGGGTCTATTTCCTCCAGAGCTTTATTCCATGAAGTCCTTGGCTTTGCAGACTCCCCCTCCCCCCCACCCCTACCCCACATGGTTCAATTTTATTTTACAGATGAAGAAACCCAGGCACAGAGAGGCTAAGTGATTTGCTCAAGATCATCTATATAGTAAGTGATGGAGCTAGTATTTGAGCTAGTATTTGAACCTAGGTCTTCTGATTACAAATCTAGCACTCTTTAGAATTAATTCAATTTTCAGTGAATCTTTTGCTTTCTTGTTGTTGTTGTTATTGATTCATAATTGTCATATTCAAACTCTGGGAGTTGAGAGTCACACCTTGGTTGACAGGTGAAGACAGTTGGACATCAGAATGTTCCCAGAGGCCATGAGGACAGGAGGAAAGACAGTTGGGCAGAGAGGGTATAAATACTCTGGCAGCCCTGATAGGGATTCCCTTGGATCCCTTTGTCTTTTGGGACCTTGACTTTGCTTTGGCTGAGCCTTGCCTAAACTCTTGCCTTGGACATTTGATCTTGAACATTGATTGACCTGTGGATCCTCTGATTCTCTCTGAATCCCCTAGATATTTAGGCACCTAAACCATCTCTAGATATTTAGGTATCCCGGGGCCCGGGGGGATCTGGGAAGTGGGTAGGAGAAGAAGAAGAGGGTGGTAAAGGATGGCATTTCCTGAAGGCTGTAGAACTGGCAAACAATGAGCAGTAAGAAGCTGAGAGAAATCATCAATGTTTGTGTCATCCAACAGTTTGCTTACTTTGGTTTGGCTGTGGCCAGGCTGAGTCAGAGGAAGTGAAGAACAAGCTCAGCATTACTGAATAGCCTACAGTCCTGAGGGATTATTGTCATAGATTTAGTGATAGGGTCACCTATTCCCCAATCCTTTCCTGATCATTCCTTTCCCTTGTTAAACAACATAGATACAATTATTAAGTACCTTCCTGGAGTAGTTATTCCATCACCACTCTGGGGAGGGAGCAACGCAGTCAGATGAACTTTATACAAGGCTTATAGAGCCCAATACCAATAATCAATCAACCCCAGGTGGGACCTGAAAGGGTTACCCATCCATTGACATTTAGGGATCCTGCCTGGGCACTGTTATAAAGAAGGGCAGTTATTATAACATCCAGCTGGGTGGCAGGACTTGGGTGTCCCTGCACCAGCCATTAGGGAACCAAACCAAAGCCTCCTCAGATTAATATCTCAGATTACTTCTACTAAAACCCAGCCTAATAGTGGTAGTATCCAGGTTACTCCCTATTCTTTTATAACAGTTTTTGGCTTAGCCAGACTAAAGAACCTAGCAAAAAGGGGAAAGGAAATTGAAACAACAAAAGGAAAATGGGTCTAGCTAGAGCAACATTCGTTTTAACCACCATTTCAATGTTCCTAAATATCTAGGGGATTCAGAGAGAATCAGAGGATCCAAGGGTCAATCAATGTTCAAGATCAAATGTCTAAGGCAAGATTTTAGGCAAGGCTCAGCCAAAGCAAAGTCAAGGTCCTAAAAGACAAAGGGGTCCAAGGGAATCCCTGTCAGGGGCTGCCAGGTTATTTATACCCTCTCTGCCCAACTGCCTTTCCTCCTGTCCTCATGGCCTCTGGGAACATTCTGATTTCCAACTGTCTTCACCTGTCAATCAAAGTGTGACTCTCAACTCCCAGAGTTTGAATATGACACAATTCAGTGTCTCAGTGAAGATTTTAGATTTTGTAGGACTTAAGAACTGGAAAAGACCAGTGTATCTAGGAAATCTTCATGATAAAGTTGGTTTTGACCCAAGTCTTAAAGGAAATATTTGACTGAAAAAATTTTTCTTCCCTAAAAAAGGCATTCAGGACTGAGTGATCAAAGGCAGGATTGCATTCTGTATGATTAGTAATGAAATCATGAGTACCTCTTCATTTGTCCAGCTCTTCTGACAGAAATGAAAATGAGAGACAGGATTATTAGTGCCAGCACTTTGTAGGATGTGTTGTTGTTCACCCTTTATTTTGTCTGAAGCTTTGCTTGTGTTTGCTTAGTTTTCACTGTTCCCTTCTGTGTCTATGTCTAGCTCTTTGTCATCATAAAATTTTTCTGTGGTTAGGTTTTTTTCTTTTTTTTTTTTTCATGTTTGCTCATTTTCCTAGCCTTTTTCTTGACTTTTGCTTTTATTTTATTTACTCTCATAAACTTCAGTACTTTCCTTAGCCTTATATTTGGGTTTCTTCAAGTTTCAGTTCTTCCAAGGTACTGTGATGGCCTGTAGGCTGGGAGTTCTGATAGCTACCTTTCATTGTACATTCAATCACCCCCTGAGACTGCTGTGTAAGGGGGAAAAAGGGGTTTTATGGGTTCAATATATTAAAAGGTGGTCGCCAGAGGATTGAACTATTATCAATCCTCAATTAAGAATAATCTCAAGTCAAAATTGACTTGTATGGAAGTTTATTTACATGAGAGAAGAGAGAGAGAGGAAGAAAATAAGAATCTATCTCACTAATTAATCCAGGTAGGTCTTAACCCTCAGCTGAGGGTTAAAGGGCCTGAGGCCCCGAGGTTGAGTGGAGCAAACTTCATTCACAGAGTCTATAAAAGGAAGTTTCTGAATAGAAGTTCAGGAAGATTCAGTCTTTAAATTCACCACGTGGAACAGTCTCAGTCACGAACCAGCAAAGCTCCCTCAGGTCCCCTTCACCAAAACAGAAGACCTCTCACTCACTCATCATCCTCTTTTAAAGGGGTCAAGTATGCATTAGTTCCAGTGCCTTCCCCTAGCCTTCGTGTCCAATCACAATAGACACTTTCTCATAGAAAGTGTGAGGGGCGGTTGGTTGATTCTGATAGCACACGTGGGTTAGGGCCTCCCAGAATTGGAAGGTGTTCTCACCTTTGGTGATTAAATCTGAAAATGGGCAGTGTAGACTTAATCTAATTGTCACAGCTGATGGCCCAAATTTTAGCCTTAAGCTTTTGGTTTCACTCTGGACTTGGATCAGGTAAGGCATACTACACATAGCAGACTGCCTGCCTGCCCTGGGGCTCTGCCTTGAGCTTTGGGAAGGGCTTCCCGTGTTGGGGATCAGGGACCTAGCACTGAGTCTATTGATTTTCCCAAACTGGAATTCAGGTCCTCACCACAAGCTCAGGCTGGGACTCTTGACATTGCTCTGGGCCCACACAGATCAGACAGAACAGCATAGAGTGCCCCAGGCTGGGATTCCAGACCTCACTGCAGGTTTGCTTAGAACTTTAAGGGGTCTGCTTTGGGTTGGACAGCTGTTGTCTCAAGCAGGATCTCAGAGTATGGATGTTGACTTGGGCCCAGGTTCAGAACCTGGAACAATAGATGTGGGGTGGGGAGTGCTTGCTATTGCCTTGCTTCCTCTACTTTGCTGTGTAGCCTACTGCTGGCTGTGCTCCCTTCTCACCCCAGTGCCCCAGACACTCTCTGCCTATCTTTCAAGTTGTTCTCTGCATGAAAGCTACTTTAATCTGTCTCGTTGTTGATTCTTTCACTCCTGTTGTCATTTTGTGGCATTATTTTAAGATTGGCTGGAAGGGATTCTCCTTGTGCTTTTGAACTTCCCTGCTTCTACTCCACCATCTTGGTACTATGCATCCTTTATTTTGAAGAAGACTAATGACATCACAGGGTAATGTTTTGACTTATTCATGAATTGGGTTTAAGTGAGGCAGAGCTATACAAAATGATCAGCTGTACTCTTTCTTCCAGTCACTGAAGTCCAGTGGCAAGACTAAAGTCACAACAACTGGTGGTGGCCCAGGATGCAGGGATGACTGTGGGATCTTTGTTGTCTGACAAAGCCCTAAGCATCTGCTTCAGCTGCCTTCAAAGCTATTGGAATGAAAACTTCATATCTACCTATTCTGGCAGGGGTTGTTGTCATATGTTTGGAATAGACATTCCCTTAACTCATCATTTACCTTCAACTTGGTTTTAGTCTTTCTCCTGAGATGGCTTAACCAAGTTGTGGCCACTGTACCTGCCATAGGGCAATGTTGGCAAATATTTTTGAGTTGATGTGTCCAAACTGCAACTTCAAGCTGCCTGTGAGCCTCCCGCATTAACCCCAGAAAGTGGAGGGAGGAAATGCTTGCTTTGGGCAACTGAACAGAGAAATGGGGCATGCAAAAAATGGCCCCTGTTGCTGGGAAGAGGGAGAATGGAGCAGCTTCCTTTGTGTTGGCCCAGCACGCATGCCAATACTTCTCCAACGCTGCTATAGGGAAAGATGGTAACCTTACATTTAATAACAACAAATTTCAGTGTATGAAATATCACTGTTGTCACTAGAACTAATTCATGCAGCTTTGCATCTCTTGGTTCATTCTGGAGGGTTAATATGATATAGTGGAAAGAAAGCTAGAGGTGGAATCAGAAGGCCTGGTTCACCAGTTACAACCTGTCTGACACTAGGTGAGCTATTTCTCTTTGGTGAACTTCAGTTTCTTCATTTGTAAAATGAGGAAGTTGGATTTGTGGCTTTCAAAATCCCCTCCTTTCTCTAACTTCTAAATCTATGGTCCTGTGAACTCTCTGTGCTCTTATCCTATTGAAGTTGGATCAAGTTACACATTTAATATCACCCTATCTCTGAGCTATCTGCATGCATTGTATCTTCTGAACAATGGCTATTCCTCATCTGTTTTGTTTTATGAAAGCTAGTTTATAAATTGTTTAATAGAAATAATCTTTGAAACTGCTATTGATTTTCTTGAAATTCCAGAACAGTCTTTATAGACAAAATATTAAAACACAAAAAAGCAAAAGTGTGAGCTGTTTGCCATTGATCTTGGTTATGCCTTTTCAAACAGGGTGATGAAATTATGCTTTTAAGGTGTTTACAAGTGTTTTGATGGAGATTAGAATTCCTGAAATAAACCAATAATGAAAGCACCCCTTAAAGGAACGTCATATCAAGCTTAGGTCAAGTAGATTAAACACTAGGCAATATTATAGAAGAAATGGATTATATAAGAAAGAGTACAAAAAAGAAGAGGAGAAGCCATTTTGCCTATTTATTAGCTTGCCGGAAAATGGGTTTTGTCTCCTAAATATATGATTGGGGGCATTTTGAATATTCCCTAAAATTATTATTTTATGAAACCCAGTTGGTGGAAGAGTTATTTTGATAAAAGGATGCAGAATGTATTAAGAACCTTAGTTCAGTTTTCAGCTTTAATAGCTTAAGTTTTAAATCTTAATAGCTTAAAACTCCACTAAAGCTTTTGGGACAACCTGTATAATTTTGCTCACAGGCTTCATATGCTTTTGTGGCTTATTGTTTACTAAAAACTCTTTCCTACAGGAAAGAAAAATAGCAATGAGAATAAATATGGTATGGAGACAGCAAATGTGGTAAAAAGAACATTAGATTTCAGTGGAGTTAAAAATCACAGGTTATATTTTGAGGTTAATGAATACTCCAGATGGACTGTAGTGTAAAGTACGTGAAAATAAATGTAGTAGGGCAAGGCTAAAAAAGTGATCAGTCATACACTGGAGAATCTTATATGAAACTAAAGAGTTTCAGCTTAATTTGGTATGGGTAATGTTATAATAATTCTGATGGTATGAGGATCTGAATCTGGGTAAAGTGAATATAAATGAAACACTCAAGCTGTAGTAGTGAATCCCAAAGGACCCCCACAGCAGTAGCTGCTACTAAATATGGAGAATCTGCTGGACCCAAACCTCAGATATAACAGTGTTCCAGAGTAGCCTGCCAGACAAAGAATCTGCTGTTAAAATTATATAGATACTTGTCTAACCGACTCTCTGGCTTTAATTGGATAACCCTTGATTGACTGCGAATTAAACCTTGATATGAATGATATACTTCACCTCTTCCCTTCTAATACCCCAAAGATGTAATCACTAAGTCCTAGGATTATATAGGAAGCCTAGTCTATGATAAGTTTGAAGATTTATTGCTAACAGGCTTAGGGAAGGGAAGCAGGTAATGGCTGGGAAGAAGAGAAACAGGAAGTCCCTAAATAGCTAAGGCTAATGATGTTATGATGATATCTGGATTGATGGTAATCAGGTTTGCCAGTTGCCAGTCTGGTTGGGCCAGACTGGCCACAACCTAAATCAAGATCACTCTGCTGATAGCTGTTGCTGTTTCTTCTTGATGGTTAATTCTGGTTCGGGTTATATCAGGATTGGGTTGATTCAGGATCAGGGATTGATGAAATTGCTGGCTTAATAAGCTCATCTAAGGCCTTCCCTCATCAAACCCAATCTCAAAATTGAGATTCCTTCTCAATTCAAATCCTTCCTTTTATACCCGAGCCTCAACTACCTTTGGCACCTGCCAGCTCCTGCCAGCTCAGTTCATTCTATATTCTAATTAGGTAACTGTCCATCATCTTGATTTCCACATGGCTTTGCAATTTATCATTATAGTAATTAGGAGCCACTGATGGTTTTTGAGTAGTTGAGTAATATGATCAGAGCTTCTACTATCTATTGGTTTTTATTTCTACCTTGTGGAGCTATATAGAATAATTCTAATTGCTTTCCCAAATGCAGACCTTCAAATATTTTGAGACAGCATTCTTGTTCCCCTTATTCTTTGTTTTTTTTTTTTCCCCAGGATAAAACAGTTCCTTGGTAACCTTCTTAAAATTGTGACACTTCAAATGAAACCCAACATTCCTGACCAATAAGCCATTGAACTTTTTGGGGTCAGATCCTGGGAATTTACTAAGAAGCAAACTAATACACCAATAACAGATATCCCCTCTGTCTCTGTGTCTATGTGTGTCTGTCTCTGTCTCTCTTTCTCCTTTCTTCCGCCTCCCTCCCCTCTCTCTCTCCTTCTAATTCTGCCTCTATTCCTTCCTCTCCTTTTCTTACTCCTCTTTACAAATATACACAACCACAACTCTTTGATTATATGATAAATATTAAATAGTTTAATAATGAAAAAGCTACTTGGGAAGGTTGGACCCTTGCTACTGCTAATCATATTCAAAATAAAAAACATGAAATAAAAATTGCAATTTTACATAAATTTAGATAGATTATTCTTATTGCCTCAAACCTTTCCCAATCCAATTCATCCTTTACATAACTGCCAAAGTAATTTTCCTTAAATGTAGATTTGTCCATACCTTTTCCCTACTCTGTAAACTACATTGGCTTTAAATTGCCTCTACTATAAAATATAACCTTCTCTAAATTTTATAGCCCTATTTACCTTAACTCAACCTGTCTTTCTAGTCTTATCATACAAAACGCCCAAGTCCACACTTGCCATTCCAGCCAAACTGGCATCATTTCTGCTTCTCACATGTGACACTTCATCTAGTATGGCTATAGTTTTGCACAGGTTATCTCCCATGCCTAGAATGCTTTCACTCTTAACCTCCACCTCATGGAATCATTCTTCTCAAGATTCAGCTCAAATACCGTTATATAAAACTCTAACTGATTCCACAAACTGCTAGTGTCCTCCCTCTTTACCTTGTATTTTTATGAAATTCATTTAGCTTATCCTTATGTATGTTATTTCTATGTTAAAATGTAAAATCTTTGAGAATAGGGATTGCTTCACTTTTATCTTTGCATCTCTGTTACTTAGAATGTACTAGATGGTTAGTGAATACTTTTTAGTTGATTGATAAGGCATTCAAACTGCCTGCTACTCCCAACACCCTAATTTAAAAGATAACTTCTCTGATTTTTCTTTTTTTCTTCTAAATTCAAACCAAAATTGAATTCACATAGAAGAAAGGGACATCAATCTTTAGGCTTCAGTCTTATTTCTCTATGCCAGAATTCTACTCTGGATGTGTTAAAATACAAGAAACAAATGAGGTGGCTACAACAAAGTCTTAACAGGTTCCCAAATGTGCTAACTTCAAACAGTTTTTTAATATGACAAGTAGTGCTATTGCCATCATATAATCAGATTTCATATGAGAAAATGACATGGTTGAGAGAATGCTTTTCATCTCAAAAATTTATTAACTATATTCTTGATGAATAGGTTAAACAATAGGAGGAGAAGCCAGGTATAAGAAGAAATGAAAGGGAGAATCTACTTTGCCTGTTTATTTGTAATTTTCCCCTTCTTCCCCCACCCCATTTAAATGTCCCTCAGGAAGACAGATTCTGTCACCCACATATATTATGGAAGAGACATTTTGAATGGTGCCTAAAATTATATTTTATGATACCCAGTGATTGTTGGAAAAGTTATTTAATAATTATAAAATTTTTTCTTGGAGGCTTTCTTTGTTTCTGTTTTTTCTTATTTACTCAAGGCTCTTAAAATATATTCTTCCTTGGGATACAAAATAACCATAAAGAAAGATATGGAATTAAATGCAAATATATTTTCCCCAGGTCCTTTCTCCCAAGTATAAGAGGAACTAATAGTATTTCAAGGTAAAGCAGTAGTTTTACTTTTTAAGATGAATTTATATCCACAGAACTTAAATAATCTAATGCTGCTTAATCTTGAACTATTTCTATAAAGAAAAATAAATAAACATTTTCTTAAGATAGTCTTCAGACCAGATACCATATCTCTCTGTGGGTTATTTCCTTCCCTGCAGAAATCTAGATGAAACAGGGAAGAGAGAGAGAAAGAGAAAACAAATGAATAAACTATAGAATTTGAAAACCAGATGGATCTTAGATATATAGTCCAGCTGTCTTATTGTTACATATGAAGAAACTGAGGACCAAGAAATAGATTTATTATTTACCTAATAATTAATATTTTCAAATGCACAAAATAATAAAATATCCATTATACAATAAATGACACAATATGCAATTTTCTTCTTAAATTATTATTCAAATAATAGTTCATATTCAAATAATTAAGATCTATGGTTCTAGCAAACATTATATATTAGGAATTCAAAAGAAAGATATTGATGAATGCCTTATTATTATAAATAGAGGAAGTAAAAACCACCACAAAGTTCTTACCATTAATAGTTATTGAGTATCCACTGTGTGTGTAACACATATATAAGATCCCAGCTTCTAGACTCTCACCATTTTAATCTATCTTCTCTACTATGAACTGAATTACAAATTTTTTCCACAATGAAGAAATACATTTATTTTTTGATACATTGGTTCTTTAGAAACATCTAGAATTTTTTACATTGGATATAGAATGAATTCCTTTAGTAAAAATACTGCATGACTCTACATTATATTATGATACACTCACCACCTTCACCTCTAGTCTGTTATTTTTAGATAACTTACATAGTAAGGAACTATGTCTCTTTCTTCAGACTTCATTTCCTTTCTTTCTCTCCCAGATGCTTAGAGCCAGAACTAAGGCTAGGGGGAATTGTTTACTCCAAAATGTTTATAACCATGCCAACCTGAGTTTGATTTAGAAGTTTCTCATCTCCTTGTGGCCTGATGAGCTTTTTATCACCCCTACTGTTACTTATCTCAGGAGCTTCACATATTATTTTTTTTTTGGTGAAATTTAGTAATAGTTGCTATTTGTTGACTATTATTTATCAAAAACTGATTTATAGGTTTTGATTACATCTTTTAAAATTGAAGTTGTGGCACTTTTATGTTAAAATAAGTTTCTACTTCATATGAGACAAAATTTATATTAATAATTAATAACTTGATTTACTAATTTTTGTTTGCTAAATTGTATTAATGTAGTAATGGCACTTAAAAATTAAAAATGGGTATATTCTTATTATAATTATTGATAGTCCAAGACATAGAAGATATTTGACCCTACTTTAGCAATTCCTGCTCTTTTATTCATATGCTGTTATGAATCAAATGATGTTTGCTGACTTCAAAAGTCACTATGTGTTTTCCAAACAATTTAAAATTTATTTTTAACATTCATTAAAATTTTTTTGAGTTCTAAATGATCTTTTTCTTTCTGCTCCTCCTTTGCCTATTTAGAAGGTAAGCAAAACACATTTCCATATTAGCCATATTGCAAAAAAAAATACAAGAAAAATAAAGTAAAAAGTATTCTTGGGGGCAGCTGGGTAGCTCAGTGGAGTGAGAGTCAGGCCTAGAGACTGGAGGTCCTAGGTTCAAACCCGGCCTCAGCCACTTCCCAGCTGTGTGACCCTGGGCAAGTTACTCGACCCCCATTGCCCACCCTTACCACTCTTCCACCTATGAGACAATACACCGAAGTACAAGGGTTTAAAAAAAAAAAAGCTTAAAAAATAAAAAAAAATGTATTCTTCAATCTTCATTCAGAGTTCATTAATTCTCTCTTTTTATTGTATGGCATTTTTCATCATGAATCCTTTGGAATGATCTTTTATTGATCAGAGCACTTAATTCTTTCACATTTGACCATTCATTATTGTTACAATATTGATGTTAGTGTGTAAAGTGTTTTCCTGGGTCTGCTCATTTTACTTTGTATCAGTTCTTTTAAGTCTTCCTAGGCTTTTTTGAAACTATCCTCTGCATCATTTTTTTAAAATAGCATAATGGTACTCCATTATAATCGCATAAAACTTGTTTGACCATTCTTCAGTTGATAAACATCACCTCAATTTCCAGTTCTTTGCCCTCATAAAAAGAGCTTCTATAAGTATTTTTGAACACACAGGTCCTTTTCTCTTTTCTTTGATCTCTTTATGATATAGACCTAGTAGTACTATTGCTGGATTAAAGAGTATACACAGTTTTGCAACCCCTTGGGCATAGTACCAAATTGTTCTCTGGAGTGGTTAGATCAGTTCTCAACTCCACCAACACTGCCTTAGTGTACCCATTTTTCTACATCCCCTCCAGCATTTGTTTTTCTTTTTTGTCATGTGAATCAATCTTTTAGGTGTTAGGAGGTACCTTGGAGTTGTTTAAATGTGCATTTTTCTAATCAATAATGACTTACAGAATTTTTATATGACTATTGATAACTTTGATTTCTTCTGAAAATTGCTCATTTATATCCTTTGATCATTTATCAATTGGACAATTACTCTTATTTTTATAAATTTGGTTCAGTTCCTTATATATTTGAGAAATGAGGCCTTTATCAGAGAAAATTGCTTTAAAAAATTACCTTCCCCCCAATCCCAGTTTCTTCTAATTTTGGCTGCTCTGCCTTTATTTGTACAAACTATTTTTAATTTCCTGTAATCCAGTTTCTCCATTTTACTTCCTGTGAATCTTTCTATTTCTTTTCTAATTCATAGACAGGACAGGTAAATTTTCCATGCTCCTTTAATTTACTTATGATATTACCCTTTATATCTGAATTATTTACCCATTTTACCTCTCTTGGTATGCAGTGTGAGATGTTGGTCTGTGCACTGTTTCTGCCAATCTGCTTTCCAGTTTTCCCACCAGTTTTTGCCAGATGGTAAGGTCTTTCCCCCAAAGCTAGGACCTTTGGGTTTATCAAACATTAGATTACTATGGTGATTCCCTGCTATGTATTATGTACCCAATCAATTCCACTGATTCACCACTATATTTCTTGGCCAGAAACAGATTGTTTTGATGATTTCTACTTTGTGATATTGTTTAAAATCTGATATTACTAGACTGCCTTCCTTCACATTTTTTCATTAATTTCCTTGATATTCTTGATATTTTTTGTTCTTACAGATGAAATGGGTTTTTTTCCCTAGCTCTACCAAACAATTCTTTGGTAATTTGGTTGATATGGTATGAAATAAGTAAATTAATTTAGCTAGAAATGTCACTTTATCATATTGGCTTGGCCTACTCATGGGCATTTTTCTGCTTTTTTTTAGAATTATATTTGTGTGAAGAATTTTGTTATTGTTTCCACATAGGATTAGCGTTCTCTGTCTCTCTTCCTCCCTTCTTCTTTCCTTTTCCCCTCCCCTCTCTCTCTAGATTCTTTTGATGTTATACACAAGGACCCTTGTGTATGTTCTTTTCAGGAACACCAAATTGCTTTTGTTTGGGCATTGTGTTAAGGACCCAATGTGAACATAGTCACACTTATCTAAGGCTTATTTAAATGTTTTATTTGATCCAGCCCTCAACAGGAAAAACTTTTATGTTAGCCAGCTGCATATTAGCTGTCTCATTGTACCAGTTCTGAAAGCATTATCATGAATTAATGGATAATAGTAAATAAGCAACAAGACTTCATCAAGATTTACTTAGTGAGCTCTTACGAACAATATCTACCTTCTATATTTACATCTAGTAGCTAGCATTTTTTACATGGTGTTTTAAGGTTTGGAAAGCACTTTAAAAATATCTCATTTTGTTCTTGCAACAGCCCTGGGAGAAAGGTGCTATTATTATCCCCATTTTATGGATGAAGAAACTGAGATAAAAGTTAAGTGAGTTGAGTGTCACACAGCAAATGTGTAGGACTAGATTTGAACTCAGGTCTTCCTGATTAGGTCTGTTTCTCTATCTATTTGATCATGTAGCTACCTCCTCAGAGCTGTTTCATATACATTCCAATATCTATTTTGCTAATGTTTTAGATTTTATATTTTGAAGGACATTTGTGGTGTTTGAAAATGTGTTATCCATATTAGAAGGAACTTTGACTGTCACTTTCCCACTTTTTGTTTTCTAGTTTTTTAAAATTTGAAAACTTTAGTTTTTCTTTGACAAATGACATTATTTTCCCCAACTAGTGAAGAAGCTGACTGCTTTGTGAATATGGCATCATTTTGCTTCATTAATGAAATGAAGTTCATGTAAAGGTCCATTTTATTTCCAAAGACAGTGTTTTTTTTCCTTTTTTTACATAATAAAGAGTTTATGTATAAATCTTCAGTCCTGACCTCCCTTCTCTCCAGGCAATTATTTTTTTGTTGTTTGTAAGGCACCTTCACTAATATTTACTGTGAGTATCTAAAATTAAACATGCCTAGAGTCGATCTCATTATATTAACATCTAGTTTCCCCAGGATATTCTTAATGATTAATATCATCTTAAATTTTCCCATGAGAAAAGGATAACCTCTTTTAAGGTGCATTTAATCTTTCAAATTAGTAAGGTACCATTTAATAAGTTGTGCTACAATGGAATAAGCTCTACCAGATTTGGTACCAGAAAGATTCAAACATAAGCTCCTTCCTTTACTAATCAATCACCCAACCCTCTGAACCTTACTTCCCTTATATATTGAATGGAGATAGTTATTCTCTATTTACATAATTATTATGAGGGTCAAATGATGTATATAAAGTACTTTGTAACTACAAAGTCATAAAAATGTGAGGTACTTTTTTATTATAAGAGTAGATATGTACTAATTTAATTTTCCTATCAAAAGCAATTATGTTGTGAAAATATTCCTTTTGAGAGTTGAAAGGAAATGGTAATTAGAGCTATTCTAAACAAAGATTCCCAGAACTTTAGTTTTCTTACCATCCCTCTTTGAGGTGGTGGGGGATAATTGGGAAGGCAAGTTGATTGTTGCCAACCTACTAGAATAAAATACTTATGGAAGAATTCTTAGTTCCAACTTTTATACTCTGTCTAAAGTTTCTTGTCATAGGACCATATAGACTAGAAGGTTGGATCTATAGCATCATCATTGAAAGGGTTGTGAAAAGACACTGATTTATGTTGGTAAAGCAATGAAATGGCCCATGCATTTTGGAATTTGGTTTTGGAATTATAATAAGAAAGACTAAAATGTCCATATCCTTTGATCTGTTGATCCCACTGCTAGTTATATTAACTACAAATGTCAAACATAAGCATAAATTCAAAATACCCCAAAATTAACAAAAGTAACTATCCATTGATTAGGGAATGATTTAACAAATTGTGGTACATATAAGTAATGGAATATTATACTTTGAATGTAAATAATATGGAAAAGCATGGGAAGACATATAAATTGATGCAAAGTAAAGTGAAAACACACTATATCTATCTCTATTTTTATCTCTATCATCTATAACAGTATAAATAGAAATAACAAAAGGAAACAATATTTTGAAATTATAATGACCAAAATGTACTTCCCTCTCTTCTTTCCAGTAGTGTAGAAAACTGCATGTACTATCAGATTAAGTTGAAGTGTTGGCTAGTTTTGTTAAACTTTACCCCCCTACCCTCATCTGCCATCTAAAATTCGTTATTTCAAGTGATTGTTTTTTGGAAAGGGCAGAAAGGAAAGATATATTTCGAAAGTAAAGAGGATGTAAAAACAAAAAAAGTCACTTAAAAAAACTAAAGTGCTAATAATCTCTCTTAATCCCCCAATAATATATATTCGTTACTTTATAGATTTATTTGAAAATGTTTTTGACCTTCCTCTAGTAATTGTTTTTGAGAAAATAAAAGTATAGACATTTTTTGAAATATCTAAAACATTTTAAAGTTTTCATATGTGTTCATTTCATATTTCTTTTTTCCTCAAACTGATTACCAAATAGAAATTAATTCCACTTGTTTTCTGTGTTTTGACATAAAAGCATTCTGTCACTGGTTTTATTTCCATTATAATATGAAACATTGTAAACACTCAGGAAACTCATGAAAACTGCTAATGAAAACTTTGAACAATCCTGGACCATGGATGGTTTGGTTTTAAGTTGAAGAGCTATCATACAGTTGTAGGCTTCTCCCCCTCCCCCAAATGCCAGTACTTCCCTTTTATAAATATTCTTTTTAAAAACCACACACATAGGCAGTGGCACAAAGATATGTTAAAAATAAAGACTTTTCAGCACTCATCTCTACTTAAAGAAAAACTATATTCAAGATAAGCACATAGTTCAACAAAAGAGAGAGGTCAAGTAACTTTTCTACATTAAATTTTATTTAATATATAGGATTACTACTTATTGCTTTGTTTTGTTTTTATTTTTCATAAGACTCCATCACTACCTGAGCAACTCATTGTACATATTATACTTTTCTATGCTTAGCAGCATAGTTAGTTTGTTAGCTATTCATATACAGAAAATGTGTTAGCCAACTCCTGTTTCAGGAGAATAGTGAATTTAAAAGTAATGAAATGAGAAATGCTGGAGAACTCAGAAAATCAGTTCCATGATATACTCTCATAGGATTTTGGGAGAAGATCGTTATCTAGATCTGATTTGAACTTTAATGTTATTATTTTGGGGATTATAATTCTTGCTTCCTGTAGGAGAAGAATTTTTCAGTGATTATGTTATATAACATATAAAGTACCAAAGTAGATTTAGCCATGCATTTTTTTAACTGACTACAAAGTTTTGCATGCCTATTGCTATGGTTTGTTTTGGTTTCATAGTATAAAGATATTAAAAGTATATGTAATGTGGCTCAGAAGAACAGTTTGCAGTTTTTTATCAAATTTGAATGCCAGAAAGTATTACAAGTAAATTGGAGTTAGAGAATGTACCTATGATTTCATTGGCATAAGAATTCTCAGATGAGGAAATTCTGTTAGTGCAGGTTGGCAGCTTATTTGCAATTTATAGTTTTAGAGCATTGCCCAGTTGTACAGTTAACTGAGAAGTTAAGTGACTTGCCTATGGTTACAGAGCCAATATGTGTCAGTGGTAGACTTGAATTTGTCTTCCTGGCTATAAACTACTTTGCCCCTGTTGCTTCAGAAAATAAACAGTATATATATTTTTGGGGTATAAAACTAGTTTGAATTAATTTGGTAACATTAACTTTGATTTAATGAACATTCTTTTATAGAATTTTAAGGTATGCTATGTAAATGAAGTGGTTCTTTGTTAATGTTTTTTGAGTGAAGCATATAATGCTATTTTAAAGCAATTTTTATTTGTCCCAATAGATATTTATTCTACTTTAAAAGACATTTTCTGCTTTTTTCTTTTTGCCTTGTAGAATGTTGTTCTTTCAGGAGGATCCACAATGTTCAGAGACTTTGGACGTCGGCTACAGAGAGATTTGAAAAGAGTGGTGGATGCAAGATTGAAACTCAGTGAGGAACTCAGTGGTGGAAGGATAAAGGTAGTCCAAAATGAGAATTGTATGTGTAATAAGTAGAATGTGGCCTCTGCACTGGAAATGAAGAGGTTCTTACCTTATAACACAGAGCTGAAAAATTTTGGCTTAGTAGCATGAAATAAAAACAAATCTTTTATTATTTTCCTACCCACACTGTGAAATTGCATTCAGAGATTTGTTGTCTGAACATATTCCAAATATGCAGTTAAGAGTGATATACCAAGCAATGTAGCAACAACAATTTTATGCTGTCACTGACCCATGTTTTAAGGCAATTCTCTTTTTTTATTGAAGGAGAGCAGTTATGTAGTGATAATGACTGGTCTCCTAAGGAGATTCCTTAATATACAGTTCTTTAATATCCTTTAAAAATACTCTCATTAAATTAGAATAATCAGGGAGTTATGCGTTTCTCAAAGTTATGCTCTTACCAATGTAGTGTCTTTGAGATTTTGATTAGATGGACTGTTCTTCTGAAGGAATACATGGAGGTAAAGGACTTCAGAGGCCATTCCCTTTAATCCCTCCTGAACAAAAATTCTTTTTCTAGCAAATCCTAGCAATGTTTATCTTGCCTTCCTTTGAAGACCTCAGGCAAAGTCCCAAGGCAGCCCATTCCATTTTTTGATAGCTCTAATTAGATAGTTTTTCTTGTTACAAAAGCCTAATTTCTAATATTGAGCTACTTTTTTTGTAACTTCTGTCCATTTCTCCTAATTCCATCAGAGGCCAAACAGACCCAATCTAATCTCTCCTCCCAATGCTATCCTTTCACACATTTAAAGATAATTATCATAGCCTCATTAAGCATTCTCTCCTCTAGGCTAAACATCTCCATTTCCTTTCCTTAACTACTTTTCTGTGGCATGATCTTGATGCTCTTCAACCATTCTGGTTGTCCTCCTCTAGATAGTACTCATCTTATCAATATTCTTCCTATAATATACACCAGTAATTAAAAACTCTTGATATTTATGGGGAGGCCATTATGCCATTTAGAATTTAATTTTTTTTCTGGCACTTTGGGGGCAAATAGTCCTCAATGACCTTCTCTGTGATTTTAACACAGCCCATTCAATTCATTTAGAAGTCGATTTGATTTTTTTACATTTTCAATTGGTTGGTGTTTTGGAGAGAGAGCTTCATTTTACAACCCTAAGGAAGATATACTTAGTTCCTCTAGATTTATTCAATGTTAGAGAGAAGGAAGACTTTGAAAACAGATTTGGGTGAGAAACATTATTTTATAAAGGGAAAAATTATGTTCTTCAGTAGGGAAAGGGAACATAGTCTAAGGACCAGACTTTTTTGTTGAGACTGAAGTAGCTTGTGTCAATAGAGCATTGGAATAAAAATGATTGATAGGGCTTGAACTAAATATAAAACATTTTATTTTCTAGCCCAAGCCTGTGGAAGTTCAAGTTATAACACACCATATGCAGCGCTATGCTGTATGGTTCGGAGGCTCCATGCTTGCATCAACGGTAAGTATATTTGAAAAATATTTTTAAAATTCTATGTTAACTTTTATGATCTTATATATATTTTGTCAGTATACAGCTGAAAATGTTCATGTTGTATATTTATACAGTTGACTTTGTACTTCATAAAAATGAATTGTA
Source organism: Gracilinanus agilis (assembly GCF_016433145.1). Lineage (NCBI taxonomy): Eukaryota > Metazoa > Chordata > Mammalia > Didelphimorphia > Didelphidae > Gracilinanus > Gracilinanus agilis. The sequence continues at coordinate 94,897,330 of NC_058134.1, read as the reverse complement.
CTATTAATGATCTTAGCTTAGTCAGCTTTTGACATCCTTGCTAATTAGGAAAAAGTGAAACAGGTAAAATTCATTAATGATAAAAATCTCACGTTATTTTCATTTACTTTATGAGTCATCTCTTTTACTTAAAATTGCAAACATCAAGAAGAATAGATTCCATTCCTATTCCTTTTAGCCATCAAGTAGTGAAGCTGCTAAATAAGAACGGGATTCTAGTTCCAGCTTTGTCACTTAAATTGTGTGACTTCAGGCAAATAGTTTTCCCTCTCTGAGCTTTAGTTTCCTTATCTGTAAAATGCAAATAATTTTGACATTGTGTTTCATACAGGTTTATTGTGAGGCTCAAGTGATAAAATGTATGTAATCTCTAAATTTATAAGTATATAAATAAACCTTTTTTAATAATGGGAAAAGAAAAATATGATTAATTTGTTATTGAACTAATAGTTTGATGGATTTCTAATTAATTTAGTAATTCACTTTATTTCTTGCCATATGTCTAAAGTTTTAACTTATTTTTGTTTTTCTTAGCCGGAATTCTTTCAAGTTTGTCATACCAAGAAGGACTATGAAGAATACGGCCCTAGCATTTGTCGTCACAATCCTGTCTTTGGAGTTATGTCATAGTGTTTGCCTTTTGAAAAAGTAATTCAGGTAGTCTCTTGTAGGTCAAGAAGTGTCCTTTGAAACCAGAGAAGATACAAGTTGCTGTAAATAGTGATATGATCAGATGTTTATGTCCATGAACTTTGGGAGTGCTTGGATCACAATGTTGATGAAGCATCAGCTCTACATACAATCCAGAATCATTTCAAGGAAAAGCCATTTTATGTCCTGACTGTTCTAAGCCTATCAGTTCCTTCTTTCCTAAATGTGGGTTTCTAGTTAAAAGGGAAATATCAGTTTCCAAGAGAGCATAAACATTGTTTTAAAATAATTGTTGGGAAAAAAATGAGATAACGGAAATGTCTTGTCTCCCCCAGAAAGGAAATGGGGGTGTAAACCTTTTCTCCCCCACCCTATTTTTGTAAATAAAAATTATAATACAAATTGATGTTTATATTTCATATCATTTTGTATTTTATGGTATTTGGTACAATTGGATGATGAGTTATAAGCACGAGTCTGTATTGCTGTCATGAAGTTCTATTCTAAAGAGTTTTACATTGTAAGGCATGTGCCAGTGTGTTTGTGGGCAAAAAGACAAAACTGGACAAAAATTTTTGCCACACATCTGCTAGAGAATGTTCTGACTTGTTTGGAGTAATATGAAATTGAAATACCTAACAGTGTTGTATAAGAGCTATTACAACTGATATTTATTTTAGTTTTCTTGTTTGAAATTTCTGAAGCTGTTTTATAGAAGACAACATTTTGGTGTTGGTTTGTGATGGATGAATACTACCTTGCACTGTTATAATAAAAGCTCTTGACATCTTTACAAATGTGGTGTGTGTGTGTGTGTGTGTGTGTGTGTGTGTGTGTGTGTGTGTGTGTGTATGTGTGTGTGTGTGTATGTGTGTTTTCATTGATGCTTCTTTTTTAGACACATTCATCTATGTGGAGATCTTAATGACTTATTTACTAAGTTGTACATGGAGTTTTCTGAAAATCAAATAGGCTACATTGTTAAGTAATGAGTTTTCCATAGCTAATTCCATAGATGAGGAATTTTTGACCACGTATCCATAATATTGTTGAGGAAATTCCTACACTCAGTAGAAATTTGGTCTAGATGACCTTTCAGTGCCCTTCTATTGCTAAGGTTTTATGATTATAAAGTTTTAGTAACCATTCGATAATTTAGTGATATAATTTAATGTAATTAACAAATGTATATATAATTGATCACATTGACTATATAGTAACAATTAATATATCACATATACTTTTAATTTAAAATAGAGTGCTAACATGCTAATTTGTGAAATTTTTGATAACTTTATGGACTTGGGTTTTATTTCATTTTGTCACATAATTGATATTTATTTTTCTTTTTGTTGTATTAGATGTGTTAATACCATATTGGATAGCTATTTTTCTCCTTATAAAATATTTTGTCTTGTTGTTTAAGTGGGAAAAATAGAACATATTCTTTTTGGTAACAGTAAAGATATCCCAACAACATCAGATACTGAAAGGTTAAAAAACTAGTTCATAATCTTTCCCTTTCAACAGCTTGCCCCTTCTCAAATTCCTTATTGCTGTAAATGAGACATCTTGACTTATTTCTGTCTCACAGAGTAATAACTCTATGTGCTTAAATATTGGCTGAATTGAAATAATAAATTCCAGGATCTGAGTTGAAAGGATCCTCATTGTCCATCTAGTTCCAACTATTCGTCATCTACAGTAAACCTAACAAGTGGTCATTCAGCCTTTGCTTGACAGCCTCCAAAGAGGGAGAGTCCATTATAGCCCCACTGAGCTCATTTTAGCTTTGGATTACTACAAATGTTATAAAGTTTTTCTTAACCTCAAGTCTAAATTTTTCTCTTTGTGACTTCCACTCCTAGTTCCTCTAAGTGCTCCATGGGACCAAGCAGAATAAATCTAATCTCATTTTCACAAGAGTTTCCTTCAGATACTTGAGGACAGCTTTCATAGTTCTTCTAAGTTTGCTTCAGTTCACTGTGGTCATCACTAATTCCTTAGATTGATTCTCCTTTGTCATGACTTCATAACCCTTCACCTTCCTTTTCAGGATGTTTTCCCATCTATCATCCCCTATAAAATGTGATGTTCAGAATCACATATTATACTTTAGGTGTGTTCTGATCAGGGCAGAATGCTACAAAAATATCATCTTCCTAATTCTAGACTATAAGTTCAGAGCCTGGGATTTGTGAATGTTTTTTTCCCCTTTAGTTATAAATATTTCCATAGAACTGGTTTCCTACATTAAAGGATTGTTGTGGGGATCAAATGAGATGAATTTTGCAAAGTAGTTTGCAGTAATTCAGTAAAATTTAACAAGGGTCTTCTTTGTGCCAGGCATTGTGTTAAGTGCTATTGACATCAAAAAAAGGGGAAAAAACAGTCTGTTTTCAAAAAGCTCACAGCTTAAAGAGGGAGATAACCTGTAAAAAGCCAGGTATAGACAAGCTAGACATCCAGGATAAATTTGAATTAATCAAAAGAGAGAAGGTATTATAATTAAGTGGGTTGGGAAAGGCTTCCGTTAGAGTTGGGTTGTTAGATGGAACTTGAGGGAAATTAGAGAAACCAGAAGGTAGAGGAGATAATGAGGGAGAATATTGCAGATATGGTGGATAAGCCAGTGCAAATGTCCAGAGTTTGGAGATTGAGTATTTTGTTTAAGAAGGAGCAAGGAGGCCAGTGTCACTGGGTCACAGAGCACATGGTGAAGGTGTAAGATTTAAGGGAATTTTATATTTTTGTAAATTCTGGGAATTTTATATTTTTGTAAATATACATCTATTTCACTCAGAGTGTCCATTTTATTAGCATATAATAATCATTCTTATTAATTTCTTTTATTCATTGTTTTGAATTTCCTTTTTTTCATTTGTCATTTAGTTTCCTTTTTATAAAATCAAGTTGAGGACAGCTGGGTAGCTCAGTGGATTGAGAAACAGGCCTAGAGATGGGAGGTCCTAGGTTCAAATCTGGCCTCAGACACTTCTTGGCTGTGTGACCCTGGGCACTTAACTCCCATTGCCTAGCTCAGTGTTGGCAAACCTATGACATGCATGCTGGAGTGGGCCATGACACTTCCCCACCCCCACCCCACCCTGCCTAGCAGCCCTGTGGGAGCACTTGCTCCCTCCCCTGTCTGAGATAAGGTGAGAGGGTCACATGAGGTGTGTTATGTTGGGGGTGGTGGTGGTTAACTAGTCCCTCAACAAAGTGGGTTAAATGATAAATACTCTGTGGGTCAAACTAACAGAACAACAAAACTAGTGACAAACAACTCCAGGGTGGTTTGGTAAGGAGAGAATGGGAAATGGGGAAAAGAGGGAAACCACCAGGAGAAGCTGCTGGGGTGTATCTTAATGAGTTCTCTTTTGTTAAGAGTTCCATGTTTGTCTGGGAAAGGAGAAGAACAAGGAGGGTATATACAAATTGGTTTTAATAACAAAACTAGGATAAGAAATGAAGGGAAGTAGGAAAACTAAGACTTCGGTCTAAAGGTAACTGTCAGGAGATGGAGGATGGAGATGACTACTCTAATAACTACTCAGACAGCCTAGGGCAAGAGTTGGCCAGTCAGAGTTAAGGGTATCTCATGAAGCTGTCCTTGGCTGCTCTCTAGATGTCTCTGGTCCCATGAAACTCTGGTTAAGCAGCAAGATAATCCAATTAAGAAATGAGGGAGATGGGCTTTTTCTGTATGTTTACCAACACACAAAAATTCTTTCTCAACCTATAACTTCATGGTCTTGGTTGAAGATCTTGTGTTCAGGTTCAAGGAACAAACCTAAACACTGAGATCCCAAATACCACACAGGCTCACCCAGAAAGCTGTTTACAAAGCTAACAACTGCCAGCAACTTCCAACTACAGAGTCAAAGTGTGAAAGTGTCCCCTCTGGCAGGATTCCAAGTTTGGAATTCCAAGCTTTTGCTAGCTAAGTCTGCTAACTAAATCTCTAATCTATATTTTCTTTATAACAGGTGTGAGGGTTGAAGTCTTGGTCTCTAAAAGGTTCACCATCTCTGGCCTAGCCCTTACTACTCTTCTGCCTTGGAACTTCCAAGGCAGAAGATAAGGATTTTAAAAAATCAAGTTAGCTAATGGTTTATCTGTTTTATTGGTTTTATTTATTAATTCAGTGTTTTTTGTTTGTTTGTTGCTTTCAATTTTCTTAATCTCTGCTTTGATTTTTTCCAGATTTCTGTTTTGGTGCTTATTTGAGAGGGGGTTAAATTAATTTTTTTCTAATTTTTTTATTTGAATGCCTAATTAGTTGATATGTTTTTTCTCTATTTTATTGCTAAAAGTGAAAATATTTTTTCTCCTAAGTATTGCTTTGACTGAATCCCCAATTTTTTCTTTTATGTTGTTGCATTGCTGTCATCATCTTTAATGGAATTATCGATTACAATTTGTTCTTTGACCCTTTCACTTCTAGTATTAAGTTATTCATTCTCTGATTTTACATTTTTTCTACAGCATCCCTGCATTGAATATAATTTTTATTGCATTGTGGTCCATAAAGATATGCTTAATATTTCTGCTTTTATGCATTTGTCTATGATATTCTTATTCCATAATACATGATCAGTTTTCTTGAAGGTGTCATGCATGGTTGAAAAATATATTTAATCTCTAGAGTTCTTCTAGCATATCTAATTTTTTAAAAATTCTATTCAGTTTTTCTTCTTTTGCTTAAATTTATCTTGGGTTGAGAGGGTATAAATTAAGATTTTCCTAGTATAGTTTTACTGTATATCTCTTCCTGAAATACATCAAAATTTTCTTTTAAGTATGTAGTATAACAATATTTGGTACATATGTGTTTAGAATTGATATTAATTCATTGTCTATGGTAAACTTTCAGCAAAATATAGTTTCCTTGTTTATTTCTTACAAGTTTATTTTTGCGGTTGCTTTCTCTGAGGTTGTGATTGTTACCAGTTTTTTGTTTTTTTAGATGAAACATGATTGATTTTGGTCTAGCCTCTTATTTTAATCCTTTGTTTACCTTCTGTTTCAAATCTGTTTCTTGCAGCCAACATAGTGTCAAATTCTTCTTTCTAAGCTATTTTCCTTTTCCATTTTATGGGTGAATTCATCCCATTCACATCAAATATTATGATATTAGTTATATATTTCTCACCATACTATCCTTGTGTGCTTTTACTTCTCTTTATTTCCTGACTCCTTCTCTTTAGGAAAAATGAAGGGAGTGGTGAAAGAGAAGGAGTAAACTCAGCACTAATTCTCTAGAATTGTAATTTATTTCTATTCTTTTCCTTACCGAGACTTCCTTCTTTTAAGCTTCTCTTAAATACACTCCCTTTAGTTTTATTTGTTTTGCTTAATACTAATTTCTTCCTTAATCTATCCTTTCTCCTCTCTACTTTCCCTTCACTTTCTCTCCTGTTTCCCTGTTGAGTGAAATATACTTTTGTACTCAGCTCTCTGTGTATTTGTGTGCATTCTTCCTTCTTTTGACTAGTTCAGGTGAGAAAAAGGTTCAAGTGCCACTGCCTTCTCTATCCTTTCCTCCTTGTTTTTACAGACTTCTACTTGCAGACCCCAGTATTATGAGATAATTTCCCTTATCCCTCTTCTCTGTAGTATATTTTTCTTCACCTTTTACATTCTTCTTTTGAGATAACCAAAATATAACATAATTCTATACCCTCTGTTCAATTCCATCTGCCTAATTAGCTTTCTCTCATCCTTGATTATGATAAAAATTTTGAGGGAATACTTAGATACTTCATTATGGACATATCTCCCTTTATTAGAGTACTTTTTCATATTTATCTTTTAAAAATTTCTTGTGTATGCTATATATATGTTTCAAAGTTCCTATGTAGCTCTTGTCTTTTAATTAGGAATGCTTATAAGTCCTCTAATTGATTAATGATCCTTCTTTTTCCATAGGATTATATTCAGCTTTGTTAGGTGTTATTCTTGGCCAAAATCCTATATCTTTTGCCTTCTAGAACATCACATTCCAAACCCTTTGATTTTTTATAGAAGTGCCTAAAAAATCATATGTGCTATAAAAATCTAACAGTGGCTCTTTGCACTTTTATTCTTTCTTTCTGGCTGCTTGTGGTATTTTTTCCTTTGAATTGGAAGATCTGGATTTTGACCATAATATTTTTGGGAGTTTCCATTTTGAAGTTTACAAGAGATCTGGGCAATTTTCTGATTTCTAGAATCTACATTTTTGGTTGTGACTTTCTGGCAGACCAGGGCTTTTAAAATTATTTGTCCTCAATCTGTTCCCAGATCAATTGTTTTTATTACATGATACCTTATATCTTCCATTTTAAAAGTCTTTCTGAGTCTGTATCTCCTCTTGTTCTGATATACAGAGTAAGACCTTTTCTAGTTCCTCTAGGACAGTGTGGGTGAAGGTTTTTGAATTTGAATGCCCAGAGGGCAAATTCAAGCTGCCTGTGACACCCCCAACCTCCCACCCCCATTACCAGAGACAGTGGAGGGAGGCAGTATTTGCTTTGGGAGACCCCTAGACAGAGGGGTGGGGCATATAAAAATGTCTTTCAGTGCTAGGAAGATGGGGAATGGAGCAGGTCCCTGAGTGCCAGCTGGGCATGTGTGCCAATACTTCACCAATGCTGCTCTAAGATCTAGTGCTGCATTACTCTGCACCACCGGTCAAACCTCATATCTCATAGCCATAGAGCTATGATCTGTTTCCCTATGTAGAACTGAACTAGAAATATAACTGTTTTGTTTTCTTAGATTACCTGATTGAGGCTAGGTCTGGAATATTTTCTGGATCTTTGTGCTAGAGTTGTGCTGGGTAGATTTCACTCATACTTTTCCATGCTACTTCACCATCTTGCCTCTTCCTGATTAATTCATTCTTTACAATCTCTCTATCTTATCTCATTTGTAAAAAATATGGTTGTGCCAAAGAGGCATGTGAGAGTGATTGAGTGCATATCTTATTTAAAACTGCTAGAAAGCCCCATTAAGAATATTTATCTACTAAATAACTCTCCACTTAATTGAGGAATATTTTATAATGCTAACATTTATCTTCAGTGCCACTTACTTAGAAGATAAAAATTGAAGGGGAAAAATAATTGTGTAGTACCCTAACTGACAGTGATGCCAATCTCAGTTGTTTAGTTGAATATGACCATAAAATTAAGAACTTGACAGTTTTCCCCTCCCCCCACATTTTACAGGTGGAGAAACTAAAATCTGGAAAGGTTAAATAGTTTGTTGGAGGAAACTGAAAGTAGATCAAAACCATTATTTGAAATACAGATCTTTGGACACCAAGCACAATGTTCTTTCTAGCACACCAACCTTTTTGTTAAAGGATGAAAATCTATACCTTGTAATGGACAATTAATTAAACAAATGTTTATTGTCTACTATTTGATAGGCTCAACAATAAGCACTAGGGATACAAAAACAAAAAAATAGAATATAATGCTCCCCCGAGAACTTGTATTCTTTTGATGGGATGCACCTAGTAACATACATAGGTCAATACAATATAATTTTCAGGAGAAAACATAAACTATGTTATTATAAAAGGCTTGGAACAGAAGGTAGCATCTGAGCTCAGTCTTAAAGGAAGTTGCTTGAAGAGAAAGGAGTATGTTTCAGGCATAGGAAATAGTCATTACAAATATTAAGCCTGTGTAAAGTCATAGAGATGGGAGATGGCATGTCAAATTCATGAGATAGCTATCCTGTTGGGTTGTGATATAGAATACTTACATGGGAGTAATGTGAAATAAGGTAGGTAAATGGCATAGTGGTTAGAGTGTGGGGCCTGGAGTGAGGATAACTCCTTTTTCTGAGTTGAAATCTGGCTTCAGATGCTAGGTCTATGTCCCTGGGCAACTTACTTAACCCTTTTTTGCCTCAGTTTCCTTATGTGTAAAATGAGCTGGAGAAGGAAATGGCAAATCATCCCAGCATCTTTCCTAAGAGAACCTCAAACAGGGGTCAGGAAGATTTGGGCACAACTGAATAGCAACAATGTGAAATAAGGCTGGAAAGACATTCAAGTTAGGCTCTTGAGAGCTCTGTCATACTGAGGAACATATATTTTCTTTTCCTAGAGATAACAGGGAACCTGGAAATTTTTAGCAAGGGAGCAACAGTCATATTGCTGCCTAAGTAATATTATTTTGGAAACACTGTAAAGAATTGATTAGAAGAGTAAAGAAACCAGTAAAATACCTATTATAATTGTCCAAGTAAGAGATGGCAAATGCCTGAACTAGAGTAGTGGCTTTGTGAGTTGAGAGAAAAGAATGGATAGGAGAAGTATTATGGATGAGACTTGGCAATTGATTGGTTATGGTAGATGAGGAACAGGAAGATTTTTAGAATGCTTCTATGATTGTGAATCTGAGCCAGTGGAAGGATGGTGGAGTCCTCTATAGAAACAGGAATATGTGGAGAATGGATTGGGTTTAGGGGAGAAGGGAGGAGAAAGAAATAAATATTAAGATCCTATTGTATTTATAAAGCACTCTAAGTGCTTTACAAATATATCTCAGTTGACTTTCACAACCACCTATGGGTAGGTGGTAGTATTATCCCAATTTTTCAATTGAGGAAACTGAGGCAGAGGACAAATGACTTGCCTAGGTTCACATAGCTCATATTTGGTGCTACATTTTCTTATGGGGAAAACGGGGAGTTAAATATTTATCTGTGTTCAGAAGGGTGGGTAGGAGATGAGAATGGACAATAGTTTGGACTAAACAAGCCAGGGAAACTGGGTTTAGCTGTTTGGGAAAATGACAGTTGACAGAAGTGACAGTTAGGCCTTAACTGTCACACTGATCCACCTAGCCAGGGATAAACACAGAGTATAACAAATACACACATTTTGAGAACTTTAAGGTATGAAGAAAACAAACAGGGAAACAGTTTAATTGTAATTTGAGAGGATAGGAGAGGGTGTGAGGTGAAACTATGTCTAAAACTGCCCAGGACTGGAGTCAAAAGGGTAAGTTCCTTAGCCGACCTGGCTTCTGTCAAGTTGACAGCTTGGCTAAGGACTTAAGGAAGAAGGCTTGGGTTTGGGTTATCACAACTGATCCAGAGATGTCTTCAGCATACCAGGAACCAACTCCTCCACAGCCGATGATCCAAAAGTAACCAGGTAGGGAAAGATGTCTGCAAACTGTCCACCAGAACACAGGTCTCTTCCCTTCTCAGAGTTGACTTGCAGGATAATATCTTCAGCCTTTACAACCTTCACCAATCTCCAAGATCCCAGGTCAAATAGGGACTGCTGATTGTACTTCTGCTCCAAACCCCTCTCAAAACAGCAATGTCTGTTGCTTAGCTCTCTCCTCTCTACCTCCTGCATTCCATTCAGAATGTCTATGACTTCCAGCAAAGGCTTTCCTAATATGCTTGCAAAAATCTGCTTTTATACTTTTAAAGCCCATTCCTATTACAGTTTGAACTCAAGTCTTTCTAATTGTATATCCAGTGATCTATCTACTGCATCACTTAGTTGCCTTAGATGATGAATTCCATTTTGGTCACATTGAATCTGTGATGGAATATCTGGTAGATATGTTCAATAAGCAATTAATGGCAAACGATTAGAATTCTTGATAGAGATTAAAGCCATATATATAAATTTAGGAGTTACCTGTACAGAGTTAAAAATTGAATCCATGAGAGCAGATGAGATTATCAAATGAGACAGCATAAAGAGAAAGTTCTAGGTCTGAGTCTTGTGGGACATCTCTATTTAAGGTGCTGGGGATGAATGATAATTCAACAAAGATTGGAGAGTAGTGAGGAAGATACCCAGGAGATAATGATAGGATGGAAGCCATGGGGGTAAAGAATATCAGGAGAGAGTGGTTTACAGGAGAATTGTCAAATACCTGATGTGGAACCATATTAAACAATAATTGGGAAATACTTTTAAAAATATAAATAGTTTGATAGGTATGGCACTAAATAAATAAATTAATTTGGATACAATGGTCATTTTTATTATGCTAGCTTGTCTGACCCACGAGCAATCAATGTTTTTCCAATTGTTTAGATCTAGTTTTAATTGTTTGGAAAGTGTTTTGTAATTGTGTTCATATAATTCCTTTGTTTGTTTTGGTAGATAGATTTCTAAGTATTTTATATGTCTAGGGTGATTTTAAATGGTGAGAAACCTTTTTTTATAGAATTAGAAAAAACTATAACAAAGTTCATTTGGAAGAACAAAAGATCAAGAATGTCAAGGGAAATAATGAAAAAAAAAATGAAGGAAGGTGGCCAGTGGTACCAGATATTAAACTATACTATAAAGCAGTGGTCATCAAAACAGTATAGTACTGGCTATGAGACAGAAGGGAGGATCAGAGGAATAGACTAGGGGTAAGTGATGTCAGCAAGACAGTCTATGACAAACCCAAAGAACCCAACTTTTGGGACAAAAATCCACTATTTGACAAAAACTGCTGGGAAAATTGGAAAACAATATCAGAGAGATTAGGTTGAGATCAACATCTCACACCCTACACCAAGATAAATTCACAGTGGGTGAATGACTTGAATATAAAGAAGGAAACTATAAGAAAATTAGGTGAACACAGAATAGTATACTTGCCAGATCTCTGGGAAAGAAAAGATTTTAAAACCAAGCAAGAATTAGAAAAAATTACAAAATGTAAAATAAATAATTTTGATTACATTAAATTTAAAAGGTTTTGTACAAACAAAAACAATGCAACTAAAATCAAAAGGGAAACAACAAACTGGGAAAAAATATAACAAAAAAAACTCTGACAAAGGTCTAATTACTCAAATATACAAGGAGCTAAATCAGTTGTACAAAAAATCAAGGCATTCTCCAATCGATAAATGGGCAAGGGACATGAATAGGCAATTTTCTGATAAAGAAATCAAAACTGTCAATAGGCACATGAGAAGGTGTTCCAAATCTCTAATAGAGAAATGCAAATCAAAGCAACTTTGAGTTATCACCTCACACCCAGAAGATTGGCTGAAATGATAGCAGAGGAGAGTAATGAATGTTGGAGGGGATGTGGCAAAATTAGGACATTAATGCACTGTTGGTGGAGTTGTGAATTGATCCAACCATTCTGGATGGCAATTTGGAACTATGCCCAAAGAGCACTAAAAGAATGCCTGCCCTTTGATCCAGCCATATCATTGCTGGGTTTGTACCCCAAAGAGATCATAGGGAAAAAGACATGTACAAAAATATTTATAGCCTCACTCTTTGTGGTGGCAAAAAACTGGAAAATGAGGGTATACCTGTCAATTGGGGAATGGCTGAACAAATTGTGGTATCTGTTGGTGATGGAATACTCAAAGGAATAATAAATTAGAGGAATTCCATGTGGACTGGAATGACCTCCAGGATTTGATGCAGAGTGAAAAGAGCAGAACCAGGAGAACATTGTACACAGAGACTGATACACTGTGGTAAAATCAAATGTAATGGACTTTTGTACTAGCAGTAATGCAATGACCCAGGATAATTCTGAGGGATTTATGGAAAAGAATACTACCCACATTCAGAGGAAGAACTATAGGAGTGGAGACACAGAAGAAAAACAACTGCTGAACACATGGGTTGGTGCAGACATGATATGGATATAGACTATTAATGACCACCCTAGAACAATTATCAATAATATGGAAATAGATCTTGATTGATGACACATGAAGAAACCAGTGGAAATGTGCATCAGCTACTGGGGGGTGGATGGGTGGGTGGAGAGAGAACAAGAATATGAATCATGTAACCATGGAAAAATTTTTTCTAAAAAATAAAAAAATAAAACAATAAACAAACAAACAAATAAAAAATACAATAAAAACATTACTTTGAAAGGTAATGCCAGGGGGAAACTATGGGATTTGGTTGATTGATAGCCAGAGGGTGGTCCTGGGTTCAGATCTGACCTCAGACACTTCCAAGCTGTTTGACCTGGAGCAAATTACATAAACCTCACTGCCTAGCCCTTATGGCAGGGGTTGGCAACATTTTTGGCCGTGAGAGCCATAAATGCCACATTTTTTAAAATGTAATTTTGTGAGAGCCTTACAGTGTTCACAGTGTGAGCTCCTGTAACAGTGTGTGCTCCTGTAACAGCACCTGAAAAAAAATTGACTTTATGGCTCCTGCAGAAAGAGCCATATCTGGTCCTCAAAAGAGCCAAATATGGCTTGAGAGCCATATGTTGCTGACCCCTGCCTTATGGTATTGATTACATGGTATCAGAATCAATAGATAGACGAGTTTAAATAAAAGCTATGTTAATAGGTGACTACAGGAATACTTATGTATTAGTAGTTCTGGTTGCTATTTGACTATAGTCTGTAGTATGAAAATCTAAAGTTCAAGTAGGATGAGGTCTGAGAGAAAGACTAACTTTAGCAAGATTATCAGTAACTATTTTTTTTTTTATCCTTGAACTTCAGTGTATTGTCTCATAGGTGGAAGAGTGGTAAGGGTGGGCAATGGGGGTCAAGTGACTTGCCCAGGATCACACAGCTGGGAAGTGGCTGAGGCTGGGTTTGAACCTAGGACCTCCTGTCTCTAGGCCTGACTCTCACTCCACTGAGCTACCCAGCTGCCCCCGATTATCAGTAACTATTGCCAAGAACAGTTTTACTTGAATGGTGGAGTCAGAAACCAGATTGCTTGAATATCAGTAAGAAATAAAGAAGTAGAAGCATCAAATATAAATTATTTTTTCTAAGCATAAGACAATGGCCAGAGGGGATGGCAAATACCTAACTATGTTGCATGCATAAGAAAGAAGAAATTGATAAAGAAACATGGAGGATGAGAAAGATAATAGAGATGATCAAAGAATTCTAGAGAATATGAAAGAGGAAATCATTAAAGACAAAAGAAGAGGGGCTGGCTAACCCTGGGGGTAAGGACCACAATTTCCTTTGAGACTGGAGCATAGGACAGAATGCAGAATTATAGAGGAAATGTAGAGCAAATGTCCTAGATTTTTTTTTCCCAGTAAGGTAGAAGGTGAAATTATTGGTTAAGAGTAGCTATAGTATAGAAAGGCTTGAAGAGAACAGAAGTTTTGGAACATCTGTTATAGTTCATGAGGGAACAAGAGGATTGTTGTGATGTGGTTGTGACTCAGTTGAGATTTTTCTGTTTCATGTATGATTGGGTGATATAAAATTTTAGTGGACCCCTTGGTCAATGTTATGTGACTTCCTTCAGTGAGGTTCAACAATTCAGTGAATACTTCATAGGGTTTAGCTCATTGAGTATTTGTGAGGATCAAATAAGGTAATGTATATAAGGGGTGTCATAAATTTAAAGTGTTATATAAATGTTATGGTTTTATAGTTCAAGTCTCAGCAATCTGGCTCAACTCTACCTCCCTATCCCTTACCCCATACTATTTCCATTCATGTAATCTGTAGCCAAACTGGATACTCTCCATTTCCCCTTCACATCTCACTCTTTCTCATCTTTATGTCTTTGTTCCCAGTGTTTCTAGATCTGGGATGGATTACTGACCCATCTGCATCAAGGTTCAGCTCTGGTGCCACTTCTTCTATTAAGCCTTCCCTAACTGCCCCCACCCCCATTTTCCAAGTGAAAGTGATCTCTTCCTCTTTTGATTTCTCATATTATGTTGCCCAGAAGTCTCTCTATAACAGTTAGTTGTGTACATGTTTTCTCCTAATTATATTCTAAGGATAGCAGTAGGGAAGGAAAGGAAAGGAAAGGGAAAAGAATAAATACTTATATAGCACCTATTGTATGCCAGGCACTATGTTAAGCACTTGTAATCTCATTTGAACCTTATAACAACTCTGTGAGAGAGGTGCTATTATTCCCATTTTATAGTTGAGGAAATTTAGGCAAATTAAGTAACTTCTCCATGGAGAGAAAGCTGATATGTTTGAAGACAGATTTGAACTCAGGTCTTCTTTACAGCCAGTACTCTATCCACTATGTCATCTACCTGCCCTGGATGATCTCTAAGCTCTCTTCTTTCTCCAAAACCAGAATCTCAGCTAGCCATCTCTATTTCTGTCTGTCTTTTCCTTTTTTCCTAGAAGGAGACCCTTTGCTTCCAAAAACTCTTTTAGAAAATAGAATTACCTTCTAAAAAATCATACAGGTATTTACTGACTTTTAATTGAATTTATTATTATTTTTCTATTGAAACACCTTCTGTCTTAGTTTCATTTCTAAAACAGAAAATCATCAAGAGCTAGGTAATTGGGATTAAGTGACTTGCCCAGGGTTATACAGCTAGAAAGAGTCTGAGGTCATATTTGAACTCAGGTCCTCCCGACTCCAGGTCTGGCACTGCATCCTCTTTGCTACTTACCTGTCCTCTCATTATCCTTAAACTCATACCCTCTCCAAACTTCTCTATTACTGTCCAAGGCAAGATCATCTTTCTGGTCCCTCAGGTTCATTCTTTATTAGTTATTTTGTTGTCAGGTTCTTCATTATTCTTGACTACTCACTATCTCTTATCCCCATATCCAATCTTTTGCAAAGGCCTGATGATTTCAACTTTGTGACATATCTCATGTATAGCTCCTGTTTTCCTCTGACACTGCCACCACCCAAGTGCAGGATCTCATCACTCCACACCAGGACTATTGCCATAGCCTGCTGGTGGGTCTGTAGGCCTCAAGTCTCTTCCCATGGCAATCCATCATTATTCAGCCACTAAAATGAATTTCTTCAAGTGGAGGTCTGACCCTGTTGATTCCCTTAAAAAATGCTAATGGCTCCCTATACTCTTTGATCCAGTGACACTGGCCACCTGGCTGTTCTACTAATAAGACTCTCCATCTCTCAGCTCAAGGCATTTTTCTCTGGCTGTCTCTGTGTTTGGAATGCTCTTTCTCCTAATCACCACCCATTGGCTTCTCTGGCTTCCTTTGAGTATGGTCTAAAAGCCTACCTTTTATAGGACACTTTTCTCAACCCCTCTTCATTCTAGTGTCTTCCCTTTTTAAATTTTTCCTTGTTTATTCTGGATATATTTGTTTGTACATTTTCATTTGCTTGTTATCTCTTCTGTTAGATTGTGAGCTCCTTGAGAATAGGGACTGTCTTTTGTACTTTTTTTTTACCCACAGTACTCAGCACCATGTCTGTACTGTCTTACTTGGTGGTTACTTATGGACTCAGGCCTCATTTCTTTGCAGATGTTTCCCAGAGCCATCTTGATCATCCAATCTTGAGTTCCAGTTCTGTGTCACAAGCAGTCTATAAGATATTTTGAATTCAGTATCCCAAGGATGTTTCAAACTTAACTTGACTGAGATAGAACTCATAATCTGTCATCACTCCCCAACTCCCTCCAGCTCTCCTCTTTCCTGAACTGCCAAGGGCACCCACCATCTTTACATAGTACTTTTAGGTTTGCAGAGCACTTTACAAATATTACTTCATTTTATATTCACGATAATTTCGTGAGGTAGCTATTTTTATTATGCCCAACTTACAGATGAGGAGACTGAAGTCAAGGGAGGTTAATTGACTTGCTCAAGTTCATGTTGCTAGTGTCTAAGGTCAGATTTGAATTTAGGACTTCCTGACTCACGGTCCAGCTCAGGGGAGAAAAACAGCAATCATGAGTCTGATTAGATTGATGAAACCACAGTCAATCTTTTACACTAAACATTTTTTTCTCCCCAGAGCTTAAGAAGAGAAAAAATCAGAACATTTAAAAGGTCATCTCCTTTTGCTTTTTCTTATCATCTTTTAGTAGGAACACTAATGGGCAATGCAATAATCAAAGGGCAAGCCAGCAAGAAAATAGTCTCTGAATAATCCAAAGAACCTGAATAATTGATAATTCACTGTATTCTTCAAACTTCTGACATCGAAAGGCACAGAAAGGTCCAAAAATACATTAAAACTGAATGACATTAAGTAACTTTTCATCCTGCTATTATCCAAATATGACAGCCACTCAAACTGCTAACATAAAAGGCAGCAATCCATTGCATCTACTGAGAGATTTCAAAGGCATATAATTCACCAGAGTGGGGATCAAAATAAAGAAAATTGATGGTTTCTATTAAAAAAAGGAAGACAATTTTGCACAAAATCACATGCCATCCTTGTTTTTATTAGCTCCATGAAGTAGTCTGTTTTCTTTAAAAATAGCAACTAGATGCCACAGTGATTAGCACAATGCAAATATACATCCAATTAGCACCATACATGCCACTAGCATTTCTAATTTCTCTGTCTTTTGAGAATTTTATTTATAAATGCAATAAAGTTTCAATACATTGGAATTCTATCATGAAAAAAGATGGTCTAAAATGTGATATGAATAGCAAAATAAATAGACTAGATTTTCCCCATTATCTTAGATGATGATCCCAGGAAAGTAATGAAAAATTGCCAAAAGAAAAGCATAGCAACTGCAATGGATGTCCATTATATTCATTATCATCTTTCTACAAAGTACCAAAACACCATCTGTAACTCTAAATTTTCATTAATTATTTATTGCCGAGGTCCAAAGAAAAAACATTATCATTTCTGTTCACAGTAGAAAGTAATATCAAAAAGTCAAAGAAAAACTATGTTTTGGAAACTTCAGCATCTCCATTTTTTACTCTTCACTTCATGGTTTGGAATAAGAGACTATGGGGCATCTGCTCTCATCAACCTTACCTGGGTCCTTTAATGAGAATCTTTTAAATGTACAGGTGCTGTAGCTATAGTAGTAATTTAAAAAATCCACACATAAAAAAGGAGATCTTGCCTAGTTATCACTTGTATGGAGTGCCATGCCAAGCATTACTCTCCTTATACCAGCTGGCCATTTTTCAATTTGAGCCATTGATAATAAAGGGGACCTTGCAACTGGATTGCCAGCTCTAAAATTTGACAGATGAGGAAACCATGGCTTTCAATGGTTGAATGACTTACCCAATGTCACAAAACGTAATGTGTGATTAAGTAGGAACTGAAAATGAGGTCTTTTTAACTCAGACATTCTTAACAAAGGGTCAATAAACTTAAAAAATAGTTATTTTTATTACCACATATCAATATAATTGCTTTCCTTTTTGATCCTACATATTTTATTTTATGAATTTAAAAGTAATAGCTTTAGCAGACTACCAGAGGGTCCATGAAACAAAAAGGCTAAGAATTCACACAAAACAAATCTATAGTTACTTCAACTATACAATGTTTTGCCTGGTCAATTCTTTTAAAGGAGAATATATTTCCATCTACCAGAGCAGTGATGGACAAACTTTTTAAAGAGGTGGCCAAAGGAAAGGAAATGCTCATCTGTCAGTCTGTTTCTAAGGCAACTCTTTTGAAGTTTCATTGTATTGCATCCTACTCATTGTATTCGTCAGGTTAGGAATAATGTCAACCAGCAGGATAGAACATTTCAGGGGGCCCACTTCTGGCCCAGTGTAGTTTGCCCATCACTGTACTGGAGCATTTTGGTTCTTTAATTTTTAAAAAATCCTTACATTTTGCTTTGGAATCAATATGGAAATGGGCTAGACAATTGAGGTTAAGTGATTGCCCAGGGTCACACAGCCAGGAAGTGTCTGAGGCCAGATTTGAACTTTCCAGGCCTGGCTCTAAATCCTCTGAGCCACCTAACTGCCCCTTGGTTCTTTAATTTACTGTTTTTTTCCTCCAAAAAAAAATTCAGATGGATAATTCATTAAAACAGAGATCCTATTGAGGTTGTCATATGGAAGAGGAAATACAGCATAGAGCAGAACAAGGGGTCAAAATACAGGCATGTTACACAGAGGAAGATTTCTGCTACATAAAGAATAAACTTTCTAATAATTAGGGCTACCCCAAAGTATCAGGGACTCTCTCTGGAAGCATTAAATATTCCCCTCTTTGGAGATCTTCAAGCAAAGTTCTGCATGATGACTTGTTGGGAATATTATAGAGGGGATTCCTGTGAAGGTATGGGTTTAAACTAATTGGTCTCTGAAGAGATCTCTTTATTAAATGCTATGAATCTGTGACTTTCAGAGAAGGCTAATGCTACTATTGGAAAGCATCGTCCATGCTCCAAAAACAGTGAGTCAGTAGCACAAACTTCATGGTCAGTTGTCACATTCATTCTTTTTCAAAAAATAAATTTTGATCGACATCTTCTGTTTCCCACATCACTGTAATTGTCCCAAGTATCTCTCCCTCTCTCCCAGAGAATTATCTCCTATAAGATATAGTATTTTTTTAGAGAAGAAAAAAAATCAGAACAGACCATTGAAAAAGTCTGAAAACATGTGTAAGGTGTAACACCTTTGGACTTCCTACCTCATTCTATCTCTTCTTTTGAGTTGTGGCGGTCTTCTTTTTGTTACATTTTTTGTTTATTTTTTGGCTTGTAGTTGTTTCTCCTCGCATTGTTGTGGTTACTATGTATATTGTTTTCTTGTCTCTGCTTACTTCACTCTGTATCAGTTCATACAGATTTTTCCATGCTTTTCTGTATTTACTATATACATCATTTCTTATAGCCCAGTCACTTTCCATTATATTGATGTACTATAATTTATTTAGTTGTTTCCCACTTCATGGGTATATATTTTGTTATCAATTCTTTTGTTATCACAAAAAGTGCTGCTATAAATACTTTGAAGCCTATGGGAACTTTCTTCTTATTGATGACTCCCGTAGCGAACCAAGTTTCTGGTTCAAAGGGTTTGGACATTTTAGTCACTTTATTTGCATAGTTTCAAATTGTATCATATAATTCTTAGAATTATGTTGGTATTAGTTAAGGTGTTATTGCTTAAGGGTCTGAGTTAAGTAGAGTCTTATTGTTCACATCTTGGGGATTGCCCCAAGCAAAGAGCTATTGTCTATAGCTGTGATGGTGAACCTACGGTATGAGTGCCAAAGATGACACACATAGACCTCTCTGTGGGTACGTGCACCATCACCTGCCAGAGTTAGTTACTAAAAAGGCAGAGAGACTTGGGAAGAGCTGCCGCCTTCCCCACCTCTGCCATGACTCCTCATCTCTCTGCCCAGTAGCCCAATGGAAGTACTTACTCCCTCCCAAGTGGAGCATCTGGGCCATTACTTCTCTTTCTCCCATCCCTGTCTGGGGTAAGGAGGCCAGTGGGGAGGGGGGGTGAACTCAGTCTTTAGGGGGATGAGGCATGGCATGTAGTATCTCAAAGGTTCTAAAAGGTTTGCCACCACTGGTCTATAGAGTTGAATATCCCTTTCAGAGACCTTAGAATAAAAGAGATTCAATACCTTTTGCCCCTTACATTTTAGTTTACTTTTGCCCCCTTACATGTTTAGTAGATCTTTGTGCTTAACAGGCACGTAATAAATGCTTGTGGAACTGAGTTGAATTGGACGCATGACCATTATTTCCAGGAGAAAAGAAAAATGGAGTGGGAAGATCCTATAGTCCTTATGAGGCAATTTCCATGCAATCGACTCACTAAGCTCTCCAGGGGAATCATATACCATGTAGTTAGCTATATCACAAATCTAACAATTTCTAGGGTACTATCATACCAAACTTATTGCACATATCATTGTGAGTGGTTTCATGGCTACCTCCATACAACAGATGACACTTCCTCTTAGAATTAATGCTGTTCATAAAAATCTCATAACTGTTGTCAGATCTTTAAAGTCACCAAATTATAAATCAAACCAGACGTGAGTGGCACATAACCAAAAAGTTTATAATGCTATTAATCTTTGCCATTAGGGAAAATTTAAGTTATGCATATCATAGCAAAAACATTTTAAAACTCTTATCCAGAGCACTGTAATTATATCATGCAATGATGCTTTGATTGCCCATAACACTTAATTTATTGTGGACATAAGACCTAATGAACAAATATATTAAATACTCTCTAACTGGGCTAGGAAAAATGATAGCACAACCAGAAATGCAAGAACAGTCCTCTATCCTAATTAAGATGAAACATGTGGGAGAAAAATACCAATTAGTCATATTCACCTTTATTGCTCAGAAACTTAATTCTCCAGGTAATATTTTGTAATTACTATGTGGTGTTTTCCATTCAGTGTGTGCTTTCTTATTATTAAGTGATTCTTAACAAATCTGCAAATAGTCACTCACTATGAGCAAGTCATGGGTTAATCTACAAAATGGTAATAGTGCAGAGTAAAATAGCATGTAGAGAGAATATTTTCTTTTAAAATTCTTGCTGGAGAAAGGATCATACTTATAAAATGTCCAAAACTGCATTGCAACAACCATTTGGGAAAGGACAAAGTTTTAAAATACAGAAGGGAAAGTAGAAAATAAAGCAGTAAAAGCTGATTCTGCTCATCTTTTTGGATGCACAAGAAAATTAGGCTTGAATCTTTCTATGATTTCTCCTTTATATCCTAACAATATCCCTTTTTTCCTATCTTGTTCCTATAATCTTCTTTTCTGATAGTGTGTTTTCTATCTATTTCTACTGAGTTAAGCTTGGTTTGGAAAAGGCATGTGTATTTTTTTTTAAATCCTTACCTTCTGTCTTGGAATCAATACTGTGTATTGGTTCTAAGGCAGAATAGCCGTAAGGGCTAGGCAATGGGGGTTAAGTGACTTGCCCAGAGTCACGCAGCTGGGAAATGTCTGAGGCCAGATTTGAACTGAGGACCTCTTGTCTCTAGACCTGGCTCTCAATCCACTGAGCTACCCAGCTGCCCCCACATATGTATTCTTAATCTTTTTAGTAATCCATTTACCAGTCTCCTAGACCTCCAGCTTTCATATGAAGACATATCTTTACCGGCTGGTCCTCCACAGATTTCTTCCACTGACATCATCACATTGCCTTAGAAAGATTTTTTTAAAACCCTTATCTTCTTTCTTAGAAACAATACTAAATCTGCCTTTGTTCCTAGGCAGAAGAGTGGTAAGGGTAGGCAATGGGGGTTAAGTGATTTGCCCAGGGTCACACAGCTGGGAAGTGTTTAGGGCCAGTTTTGAACCCAGGAAATCCTGTCTCTAGGCATGACTTTCTATCTACCTAGGCACTTAACCTCCCCTTTAGAAGAATCTTCTAGATCCCCTCTTTATTCTTCTTGAAGATATCAATACCTATAGGTCCTCCCTGGAGAAGACACAGAAGGTGTGCAGAGCTGGCACTCAGGGAGCTGCTCTGTTCCCCCTCTTCCCGTGCCTGAGGACATTTTTTTGCATGCCCCACCCCTCAGTCCAGCAGCCCAAAGCAAGCACTTTCTCCCTCATCTCTCTGAAAATCTGGGGGCTTACCAACAGTTTGAATTTGTCTCTGGGAACTCGAACTCATTAAAAGTTCACCAATGCTGCTATAGTTCCTAATGTTCTGGCTTTTGGATAGAGTCTGGTAGAGGCCATTTCTCCAAAATGTCCTCTTCTTGACATTAGACTCTTTTGTAAAGACCTGGCAGATTCATCCTTCACCCTCCTAGAAGCTTTGATGGCATCAGCCCTTGAAAGATCTATTGCCCTTCAACTAGTTTTTTTTTTTTTTTAAATCAGTTTTCCTGAATGTGGTTATTAGGAATAGTTCTGCCATTTAGGTGACGCTCCTTATTTTTTCCCTTGCATGGACTGATATCTGGACCTGTGATGATCCAAGGTCATGATCCCTGCTATTTACCATCTTATTCTTGGCAAGGATCTCGAGGTAAATGAATTTTTTTTTCTTGTTCAAAGGCAAAATAGCTTCAGTTGACTCTCCAATTAGGTTCCATTTCCCTTGACTTTTACTTTCTTGCTCATAGGCAGAAGTGTGATAACATCTATATCCTGGGATCAGTGAACACGTCATTCCTTTTCCTACCTGGGCCTGCTTTCCCAGCAGTGTTTCTGGTTCCCATTTCTCCTCCCTTCTGCTTCACATCCCAAGACCCCATTCGGTCTTTCACTACTGAGATGCTCTCCTTGCTTCAGAGGGAATGCCCAGGGGAATCTGAGTATTATATTTTATTAATTATACCACTCATTTAGAGCATATTCATTCATGTCATACATATTTGTTAAGCACTCACTGTGTGAGGTGCACTGTACCAAATGCTGGAGTGATGCAAAGACAAGTGAGAGCTGATCTTGTAATGGAGGATTGGAGGGACGTTAACTATTATTATTTGTGGGTTCACACTGGGGTGAGAGAGACAGGAATGTCAGATGGACAGGACCAAACAGGATAGGGAGACCAGGGTTTACTGCCAAGGAGCTAACTGTCAACAGGAATGGCAGTCAGGCCCAACAGTGTCACTCAGCCCACCTAGGCAAGGGCCTATGGAACCAGCAGGCAACAGGTAAAAGTTTATAACAGTTTAATGTGGGAAACAATAATAAAAGATGGGAATTGGGATTCTACACTTACAAGCTAAGGGCAGACCACAGGGACAGGGGAAGGACTTGACTACACTAAACTAAGACCTAAGCCAGGCAGGGCCCAGAGAATAACAGGACTGGAGTGGGAATCCTCACAGTAGAGTCCAGAGATGTTTCAGGATGCCAGGAACCAACTCCTCCAGAACCGATGGTCCAAAGCAGCCCAGTAGGGAGAGGAGCCTGCAAGCTGTCCACCAGATCGCAGATCACTCCCTACTCAGTGCTGTCGTGTAGGATAGACGTCCTCTGCTTCCAACCTTCACCACACTCCAGGATCCCACGGAATCAGGGTGCAACTCCACAAGCTCTGAGGTCTCCCAGGGAATCAGTTACTGCCTGTCCCAACCACCGTGGAGCCCTTCTCAGAGAGTGCCAGCCACTTCCTGCTTCCCCATTCCATGTGGAATTCTCCAGCCCTTCCTGCTAGGTCCACATTAACTACATATAAACTAATACCTAAATAATCCTCACAACAATCTCTAGCTTTTAGGAGATTAACAATAGATTTAGGATGATAAGACATATATGGATAAACATGCTAGAAGTTAGGTGACCCGTGCTAGGTTTGAAGTCAGAACAACTCATCCTCCTGAGTTCAAATCTGGCCTCATACACTTATTAGCTGTGTAACCTTGGGCAAGTCATGTAACCCTGTTTGCCTCAGTTTTCTCATCTGTAAAGTGAGAAGGAAATGACAAACTACTTCAATATCTTTGCCAAGAAAATCTCAAATGAGGTCACAAAGAGTCAGACATGACTGAAAGCAACTAAATAGCAAAATAATAGCAGTTAGAGAATTATCAGTGCATAAGAGAATGAAGTTATATATATAATACTTTGTTTTATTAGTTATAGTTTGCCCATATATACCTCCTAGCTCACAAGTTCCTTCAATTAGTAGCAGATATGTATTAAATACCTACTTTTTGCCATTCACTGTGCTAGGCACTGAGCTGCAGTACTAAAGTGAGACCATCCTTGTCCAACATTTTGGGCATAGATATATAAAGTATGTGTGAAAACCATATGATTTAGGTATGAGTGTGTGTGGGATGGAGGATAGATCAGGAAAGGTTTCTTGAAGGAGGTGGTACTTGAACTCAGACTTAAAGGGATTTAACTAAAGGATAGAAGTGATTAGAGTGAGAATACCCACCATGAGAACAGACAGTAGTTACCAGTTGATTGGTTTATCACTGGAAACTAGGACCTCCCAGAGGCAAATGTTGCTCCAAATGTCATTTGCATCCCAATTTGCAGAAATACTTTCTAAAGAATGAGGAAATTAAAATTATGCTGTATCATTTAATAATCGATTCTATTCTGTAATCGACCGTATTCCCAATTTTGTCTCAGTTGAGCTCAAGAATGTAGTTGCTCCTAGGCTGAATGAACTTGAAAGTATGGTGGAAAAGAAATGATGCTATCACACATGCAGCTAGCACCTGGGAAATCTTGCTAACCTGTTTAATCTGGGACAACTATTTGTTGTTTATAAATAATGACCAGCTTTAGCTGGAGGTCCTCTTCCCATCTCAGGAATTTCTTTTGCCCTTGTTTCTTAGGTAATGAGGGGAGGTTTGATTTCTGCCTCGATGGAGATCAGATCTGGTGGTTCAGGACTCCTAGCCAAGATTACAAGAGGCAGAGAAGTCCCATAAAGCAATGAATATTTCTTAATTGTCAGTGAGGGGTGTGAGCAGTGACACCTGAAGGACAACCCACTTTTCCCAGCTGTAGCCAATTGTAATGTTCTTTCCCCAACTATTCAGACTCTCTTTTGGGTTTTTCCCTTCTCATGGGGTTTTCTGGCTTTACTGAGGATTCCAGAATAATCCACTTTGTTAACAGTTATACATGTCATTGTTAATAAACCGAATTTGCTCAGAGAGCTCTCTGTTTCCCTTTCTTGCATTTTACTCACTGCAAGAAGAAAACCCAAAACAAGATGTCAGTTAGGTTAATATCAACTAAGGGATTAAAAACAATGAAACAAGTTCATCATCCATATGTAAATTCATTCCAGGAATAAAATAAATTTTCTACAACTTTCCTGATTTCTTTATGATTTTTTCTTAATTATACCTATTATTAAAAATCCCATATTCCTTCTACAGAGTCTAGCAGTGAGACAGAAAGCCTATTGATAAATTCACAGTAGGGCATCTAGGCCACAGTATTTATTGATTCATGAGTCTTCTCAGAAGGGAGAAAACAATTATGTGCTGAAAAACACATTTTAATTTTTTTAATGGACTCATTAAACTTTAACACTTGAATAATAAATTAGAATGAAGTGGGACCGCCTGGAGGGATTTTTCTTTTTACCTACTACATTGATAATAAGCCACACTGAAGTTCAATCATGACTTGTCATCTCTGGGTGCTCATCATTTGGGTTCAGAGAAGGAGCCATCCCAGACTCTCTCCCTTTTAACCTATGGCAAAAATCTGTACAGTGGGTGGGATCAGCTGAGAGAGGCTCCCCATTATATGAGAAGGGGAATCTTCTGTTTGCAGACTCTAAAGTAAGGACTGGAATTATAACTGGCAGGACTTCAGTCTCTCATAAATTGAGGGACAATGTTGTTCTGCGGAAAGTGTGTTATACCAGGTGTCATAAGGGAGATAGCACAGGAGTCAGAAGTTGTAGTCTTGTACCACCATGTACTAACTCTGTGACTTGGATGATGAGGATGATAATAATATTAATATTTATGTAGCATTTTAATATTTCCAAACTTTTTACATATAATATTTTATTCTAACACATTACATGTAATATTGAAAACATTTGAGGCAATAATCCTGTGAGATAGGTGTTATTATTATTTCCACTTTAAAGATAAGAAAACTGAGGCTGGGAGAGGTTACATGATTTGCCCATGGAGTCACACAATAAGTATGAGGCAGGACTTGTACTTAAGTCTTTAAGACTCCAGGTTTGGGACTCATCTACTGTGACATCTAGTTGCCTAATCATTTAAGCTCACTAACCTTTAATTTCCTATGTAATATGGAGCTAGTAACAATAGCTCTGCCTTCCTCATTGAGTTGTTATATCAAGTGGGATAATTTATCCAGTGGTTCCCAAACTTTTTTGGCCTACCGCCCCCTTTCCAGAAAAAATATTACTTAGCCCCCTGGAAAGTAATTAAAAAAATTTTTAATAGCAATTCATAGAAAAGATAAATGCACCTGTGGCCATCACCGCTCTGTCGGATGGCTGCAGCACTCACCAGGGGGGTGGTAGCACCCACTTTGGGAATCACTGATTTATATGAAAGGACATTGAATATGATAAAGTGACCCAAGTGTGGAAAGCAACACTAGGGTTATAACTAATTCTGGGCATTGGAATTGTGTTTTTATTTTTATTATTATTTTGTTTTTGAGTTGCTTCATTTCAGTCCAATTCTTTGTGACCCCATTTATTGTGTGTTTTTGGCAAAGATACTGGAGTGGTTTGTCATTATTTTTTTTAGTTCATTTGACAAATGAGGAAACCAAGGCAAACAGGGTTAAGCGATTTGTCCAGGGTCACTGACATAAGCTAGTAAGGGTTTGAAGCAAGATTTGAACTCAGATTTTCCTGTTTCCAGGCCCAGTGTTTTATCAACTTTATCACTTAATTGCCCCAGGGAACTGGAGGTGGAAGTGATCTGATCAGTCGCCCTTAGTTCCAGATTAGGACCCCTAAAAATTGCAAAACATTAATCTTCTGTCTATCATAGTTAATATATTACTATCACAAAATTCAAATATTTAGGCTGATAATTTCACAATTAAGTTTTTCTTAGCCTTCATATGGATGGTGTTACAGAATTATATAGTTTTAAAGATGGACGGGAGGGCAGAGACCATCTTACCTAACCCCTTTGCTTTGTAGCTAGCGCTGTGTCTAGCTAGGTATCACCAGGCTGAGATCACAGAAGCTGGTGGCTTTCACCAGTCCTTATTCTTTACCTGATCTTTTGATTTACCCTAGAATTCAATGATGGGCAAACTACCGCCCACAGGCCAGATGTGGCCCCCTGAAGTGTTCTATCCAATGGGCGACATTATTCCTAATCTGACGAATACAATGAGTAGGATACAATACAATGAAACATCGAAAGAGTTGCCTTTGAAACAGGCTGAGAGATGAGCATTTCCTTTCCTTTGGCCCCTCTTTAAAAAGTTTGCCCATCACTGCACTAGATTCATTCCTTTGGATTTACTTGTCTCTTCAGTAGGCTAACTAGGTTCTAAGAGTTTGAATTCAATTCCTCCACATATTTTGGAGGAACAAATCTACATTTGGCTTTAGCATAAGGGATCTTCTCCAAGAGGGAAAGGTGGAGAGTAAAAAAAAAATGATATTCAGAATACACATGTGAATTAGGTAGAGACCAGAAAATTTAAATCTCATACAGGAAGAGAATGCTCAGCAATAAAAGGTCATAGAATAATCACACTCAGATGAGAGGCTAGCTCAGGAGGCTTGCTGGGTCTGTAACAAGGTTGCTCATTAGCTATTTTCCATTTTTACCTCCCTGGAGAACAGCCCAATTAACTCCAAGTAGGCTCTTTTCTTTCCACTGGCTTCTTTCTTGGTGGGTGACCCTTTCTCCCTCCCTCCCCCCATCCAATTGTTTACTTGTTCTGCTGATTTAACTTTTACTATGACCTCCATGCTGCTCTGGTAGCTAATACCCTTTTGCATAGATGCCCAGGAAGGAGGAAGATGCTAGTTGCTTTTCAAGATCTCCCAAGAAGTAAAGGAAAGAAGGGACAAACAGGAGTTGTCTCATCTCAGACAAAGGCATGCCTAGGAGGCCATTTGCTCCCATTTGCCTGGCAGAGGGAAGAGTGAGCCAGTCTTCTAGAGCTCAGAGAGTCATCTGTGGGAAGCCGTTCTATGTATTAAAGCCTTTGGAGAAATAGGATCAAATTTAGGGCCTGTTATCTGGATTCTCTATGTGACCAATGCAGGCTGAGGCAGTCTTTGTGTTTGGTCCTGGTCACCTGAGCCCCAAAAGGCTCTGGTACCAGCAGGTAGGTTAATCCAAAATCAACTTGATCCCTCCAAGAGGCTATTAGGAGTCATTTAGAGAAACAGAGTCTGTAACAGATATTTTATCTGGATCCCATTACAAAATCATCGGCAAGTAAAACAGTGCGTATAATTTTTCTCCACTGCATGTCAGGAATGCAGACAGAATGGGCCATCTAAGATAAAAATCTGAGGCTCCTCTTTTGACTCAGTTTTGATCCCCACCTTTCTTAGAACTCTTATTGGAAAACTTTGAAGTGGCAGACCAGCATCTACTGAGTTAATGATTTCTCTCCTTGACAATTAAGAAGCCTGAACCCTAACAAACATTACTTAAGATAA
Source organism: Gracilinanus agilis (assembly GCF_016433145.1). Classification (NCBI taxonomy): domain Eukaryota; kingdom Metazoa; phylum Chordata; class Mammalia; order Didelphimorphia; family Didelphidae; genus Gracilinanus; species Gracilinanus agilis. Next base: position 94,868,923 of record NC_058134.1, on the reverse strand, counting down.
GTCTGCATACTTAGATAAGTATGGCGCTTTTAGTCTTGACTTTATTTGTCCAGGTGCCTATAATCCTGGAAGATAGAACTCAATAAGTGAGCATCTCCATAAAAATATTTCCTCTCCCAGAATTATCCCTACTAATTGATGGTTGGAATTTGGCCATTGTCTTGGTACTTATACCTTTACTCTTTAGACTTTAATGGGTTATGTATGATCTGTTACCCCTTCATAGCTGTGTTCTTTGTTTGAAACCAATATATAATAAACTCCCAAGCCCACAGAATTTGGGACAGCATGGGCTAACCACTAGTCTAGTTGTTCTCATTTTCTTTCTCCTGCTTTAACCATCCTATGCCACAACGCCGCTCAGGACCCCAAAAAATCATATAGAGGCATGGCCCCCTATAGTCATCCTTATAGCTTTAGAACTTGAGGCCATCAGAAAGGGGACACCTGAGGGATGGGGATTGCTACTTTAGTATGTGCACCAAGCAGCAGCCAATTAAGTAAGGAAGGAAGCAGGATGGGATATCTGGGCCAGATCTGGAATCAGGGAAGAGGAAGAGAGGTGTTTATGAAGAACTTCTCCATCAAGTATTCCTAAGGGGTGCTATGAACAAGTGGAAATATTTAAGCTCAGGGTAGTTAAATATATTACCTAGGGATATTCAGATAATAATCTTATTATCTGATTCATTGTCACTCCAAGCTCTAGATCCAAAACTTGACTCTTTCCCCACAAATACCAGTTCCATAATAAATATACCAATAGCAAATAAATCCATTTATTCAAATTGTATCAAAACAGAAAACAGAGATGATAAACATAGAAGAATATATGCTAAACAATGCAGAATGAAGGAGCTCTTCCATTGGGAGCCAGGTAACTCACCTCAACTGAGAGGGAATGGCAAATGCCTCTTCAAATGAGTGATAATGTGATAACCCAGTGTACCTACCAAGCAGGGAAAAAAGACTTGTCCAAATGAAATTCATTAAAGGATATTCTTTACAGCTGAGTAGAGACAAGACTAGAACACTGAGCCTCCAAATCTGCATATAGATTGAGGAGATAATATGACAGTATGCTACATTTTGGTGGCATGACTACTCCAAAGTGTATGACTACTTTCATTTAGTGAAAGCCCTATGTCCAACATGTGTTAGAGATACTCCATCCTTTTCAAAGGTTCCAGGATAGTGATTGGGGGTGGGGTGGGGAGTAAGGTGGTATCTCCTACTCCTACTAGGATTTTGAGGTACAGTAACTGGTTGAGGAGGATGAGAGTATAAAAGTGGAATATACCTTGTTTTACATGATATCAGCTAAAAAAGGGGGCAAAGAAGGTCTTACTTGTGATGTTTTGAGTTCACCTGTTCACTTTATCTGTTATATAAAAAATAAAGTTGCTACTGGACAAAGAAGGGGATCTTTCTGTAGCAGTGAAGGCAAAAAGCAAGAGACAATGAAGACTTGAGGGAAATACATCAATTAGCTGGCAAGCACCAGGAGAATTACTGTGTGTTGTTCTCTCAAGTGAGAGAGGGGCTTGTGTTCTACCCCTAACTCTGGGAAAATGTGAAACGGTCATTCAGATTTCATGGGGCATTTAGGGCAGGGTAATAAATTTATACTGAAAGATACTATTAAGGCTTTATTTATTGATAAAGCTATGCAGCATGCAGGGCATATTTTCTATAGAGGCAATAAGGATTCATTTATGTTCCTTAAAATGAAGAAAGTAGCACTTGTAGTTATAAAATTCTAAAAAGTGAAGCCATATCCTTATGTACATAATGGGAAAGAGGTATAGAACTGCGGGGACAAGACATTATGGGAATTATTATAAAAATTAAAAAATTTTTTTGGCTGTACTACAACAAATAGAGTTGAGGTTCAGTATGTTGTTACTTAAGACTTAAAATAACTTTCTTCTCTTTCGGAAAGCATATGATCAATATATTCTATAAAATAAGGAGTTTAATTTGCTTCTCCTCACAAGACTATTGCCCTGTGTATTCCAAGGAAAGTAATGTTTTAGTGGTGAAATAGAAATCACAGTTACTGCTAGGAAAGTCTAATTGTTCAGAAACTAGCAAAAATTCATTTGTGGTTATCTAATTGTTTTGGAGAGCATACTTACTATCAGCCACACCAAGATTGGACTAATCAGATTATGGCTTCATATGAAAACCATTTTTTTCAAAATGAAATTTCTTGAGATGGCCTAGGGTGGGTGGTGATTGTTTCACAATTAGAAGTGATTGGGGTGCCCTATTTCATTGTGCTTTGGTGAAAAATTCTTCCTTAATAATGAATGACAAGCTTGAAGCAAAGCTTTGAATCAGAGTTTTTAGAGCAAAGGAGGGAAATGCCAAAGAAAGGAGATGGAGTAAAGTACAGTTATAGCCTTAATATTGAAGAAGAGTCATTGTAGCACCACCACTGTCTCAGAAGTTTAGTTTATTAGAGGTGGGAATCATATAGAGATCATAAAAATATAGCCCACATTATAGAATAGCTTGGTGGCGCTTTCCTTCTTTCTTTTGTCCCTTATGGGTGATGTGGGCTGGAATTCCTTGGCCCTTTTGGCCAGGGCAGGGTCTTTTAGGGGGGTTGACCTTAAGTCATGGAGTAATGTCTCACCCAGTGACCTATGGTGGTACCTTGTTCATTCTCAGATGATTTGGGCCATGAAGTGAGTGAAGCTCCTCACTGAAATCTACCTGGATTTTCTCCTGAGTTCTATTTGTCATTGACCCAGAGTAGAATACACCAGAATTTCTTCAGTGCCTCCATATTCAGGCTGAATTCAATGAAGGGTATTCCTTCCTCCTATCCCTCCAGAATGCTCACTAATAAACATATTATTTCATATTGTTTAGCCTTCATTTTGAAGAGGACCAGTGACATCCTGGGGTTTTGTCTTGATTTGCAAGTGAATTAGATTTAAGTAAGTCAGAGTTGCACAAAGATATCAACCTCTCTCTTGTAGTCATCCAAGTCCAGTGGCAAGATAAAAGTCTGAACAGCAATGGCCCAAGATGCAGTGGCTAACTTGGGTGTCTTTGATGTCTAACCAAGGTCCACAGTGCCTGCTTCAACCACCTTCATGACCTTTGGAACAAATTGTTCTTGTCCTTTCATTCCACTAGGGGAAATCTTCACAAGCTTGGAGTAGATATCCCTCTAACTCATTGAGGGGTTTGAGAGGTGTATCAGTTATCCTCAACCTGGTTTAGCACATCTGCTTATACAGTTTTATGGAAATTAAAGTTGTTGTTGTTGTTGTTGTTGTTTTTGCTATACCATAACAAGTGGAGATGAGGTTCAGTATATTGTTACTTAAGACAAAAAAAACCTTCCTTCTCTTTGGGAGTATATTTGAGAGTATGGGCACTGCACATACTACAGCTTCTTGGAGCCACAATAATACATTTTGTATTATTTCATAGAAATAGTAAGATAAACTAGAACTCTGATTAATCAGTTTTCCTATACTCTACATTTTTTGGTGGGGCTAGAAAAAGAGTACAACACAAGAAAACAAACTAATATCATAGACTAGTAAGAAAAAAATCAATCACTTTTTTTCTGAGCATGTCTGGGAGTCAGGCCAACCTCTAACACCTTCTACATCTATAATACTGTGAAATGAAATGATGTTCACACAACAGTGACCCTGAGGCCCTACAAAATCTTCAGCCATCATCAAACACTGGTTCAATTATGTTCACTAGACTCTGTTGACTAAAGCATTGAAATTACAAGGGTTGAAATAAAGAATTTCCTGTTTTAACTCTAGAAAAGTCAGAGTTTCTTTCCAACCAGAGCTCTCCATTCCCCGAGTTACTTCAGTGAAGAAAAGTATTCTGGGACAGCTTGGTGGCTCAGTGGATAGAGCCAGGCTGGGAGACAGGAGGTCCTGGGTTCAATTGTGGTCTCAGATACTTCCTAGATGTGTGACCTTGGGGGAAGTCACTTAACCCCAATTGTCTAATCTTTACCACTCTTCTGCCTTGGAACTGCTACTAAGTAAGGGTATTTTTTTTCCAGAGTATTCTTTTTAGGTGCTAGAGGAAGAGAAGAGGTGGGGCAGGACCAAGTTGCCTAGTATCTCTCATACTTTAAGGTGAAACTAATTATTTCAATCTTTAAGAAACATGTAAGATAATACCTGTGTAACATCCCATAGTCAGATCTTTAGGTTGGACAAATTTCCAAGGACTAACTTCTAAACTAAAGCCTATACACTATACCCCTTAGAGGCTACCAATTTCAAACTATGGCTAGTATTATGAATGATTCTAATAATTCTCAAAGAAAACAAAACCTTCAAACTTGAATTCAGACCTTGACTTTCTTTTCCCTTGGAAGAATGAAATTGAGCTAAATTTTGCCTCTTTATTTGAAGGGAGTGGAGAGAGAGGTAAGAAGGAATGGTCCACACTTTCAGTCTCATTCCTCCGTTTGACCCTTAGGTATCTTCCTCCTGGAAGAGAGATATATGTATGCATTGATGCCTTCCTGAGAGAAAACTTCTCTGATTGGCTTAATGAGAATGGAACTGTCTTCAGGTCCAACTAAGGGACAAAGGGGATGGATAGTTGTTGGAGGAACTGCTCCTCCTTTTGTTTTTTTAAAAAGCAATATGCTGAATGTTTTCTTTCTCTTTAAGATATATTCTTTGTATTATTCTGTGTCTTTTTCTGTGGTGCAGAAAAGGGATGAAGAGATTTCCCTGTTTGTGGGCTCCCTCTGTCCCTCTCACCAAAACAGTCTAGCTTTCAGGAGAATCATATGTCAAGCTGCATACATTTGCCTAAGTAGCCTGAGAGGGGAGATGATGGATCTTGAGTTCTTGGCTCTATTCTGCTTTTGTTTCCTTTTCTGAGGACTAGATTTTCTGAGAATGAACTTTCCTTCCCCAAGATGTGGTGGCAGTGAGGATATTAACAGAATTCCTACAGAAGCACATAACAGAAGTAGGGATTACTAAGTGTAAAGATCCTGAGAATGGATTTCCTAGCTTTAGATGATCTGGGAATGGCAGAGGAGGGAATTTGTAACTATTTGTAAATAGTTAATTTCAAGTTGAAAAATTTCAAGACAGAGAGTTCTTGGGTTTGAATATTTTAATCATCATACTAGCATCCAAGAAGATGCTTCTGGAAGAGGGAAGAATATCACCAATGAAGAATTATTCTGCAGCCTAAGGAATAAAGCCATGCCATTAGAGGTGAAAGGGACAAGAACTCTGGACTTTGAAAACCCTGCTATTGCTATAAATTACTCTCAGAATGCAAGGCTGTAAGCAGCATCGCCAAGTATTTTTACCTTCTTTGGGGGTCTAATTTATTAAGTAATTAATATTTTTCAGTATCTATTCATGGGCTTCCTTGAGTTGTTGCTTTTTATGCATTCTATCTATGTCTGTCTGTCTCTGCCTCTCTCTTGTCTTTCTGTCTCTGTACCTGTGGAATTAAGGAGACCTCATGTCTAGATTACTTTGAGGGCTTGTGTGGGAGTGAGAGACCTTGTTATCACATTTGTGGGAAGCCTAGACAATCAAATAACATGGATATATTTAGAGTTCAGAGTTCTCTTAGTGGTGTCAGTAAACCAAAGAGAGATTGACTTTCTTGTATCAGATCACCAGGCCTGGACACAGTCCATTTGAATCCAAACTTTTATTTTATTTTTCTAAGAGGAGAATTTCTATTCTGTAAATTTATTTATTTATTTGTTCATTTATTTATTTATTGATTACATGTAATAACCCAAATAAACAAGTGAAGAATCATATACTTTCATTTGCACTCTTCTTCCAACATTTCTTTCTCTGGCGGTGGATAGCCTTCTTTGTCATAGTCCCTCAAAATTTTCCTGAATCACTGTATTGCTGATAATAGCTAAATCTATCACATTTGATTTTTCCACAATATTGCTGTTACTGTGTACAATGTTCTCCTGGTTTTGCTTATTTCACTCTGCATCAGTTCACATAGGTCTTTCTAGCTCTTTCCAAAATCATCCTATTCATCATTTCTTATAGCACAATAGTATTCCATTGCCATCATATACCACAATTTGTTAAGCCGTTCCCCAATAGTGGGATATCCCTTTTAGTTTCCAAATCTTTGCCACCACAAAAAGAGCAGATATAAATATTTTTGAACAAGCAGATCATTTCCCATTTTTAAAAATTTCTTTGGGATACAGACGTAGTAGTGATATTGAACCCAAACTTTAAGGACCTGGGCCATGATTTTTTAAAAGACAATCTGTAATCTTTTACCATTATTATTATTTTTAAAGTTCTCCATTACACATATTCCTAACCTCACAGCTGTGACTTATAAAGGAGTAATTTCCAATTGAATATAATCTTTTTGAGGGGAGAGCCTGTTTCATTTTTTTGTTTTTTGTGTCACCTGTACCTTGTGGATCTTATAATGAATCTAAACATTGTTTGTCTACTTTTTAAGCCTAGATAGTTATACTTTTCAAAAGAATATTATTGGAGGGAAGCTAGTTGGTTCAGTGAATTAAGAATCAGGCCTAGAGAAGGGAGGTAATGGGTTCAGATCTGCTCTCAGACGTTTCCTAGCTTTGTGACCTTGGCCAAGAAACTTAATCCCCCTTAAATACCCCTTACTGTTCTTTTGCCTTGGAACCAATATACAATATTAATTCTAAAAGCAAGGTAAGGGTTAAAAAAAAGGACCATTATTGGTGGATGCATTAAAAGTCCTTTCTTTTGGAGCAGCTAGGTGGCTCAATGGATATCAAGCCAGGCTTGGATTTTGGAGGACCTGGGTTCAAATCTGACCTCATACAATTCCTAGGTATGTGACCCTTAATCACAATACTTAGCATTGATTCTAATATGGAAGTAAGAGTTAAAAAAAAAAAAGAGTTCCTCCTCTTAATGTTTGAAAAAACTCCAGACATCTCTCTTCACTTCAGTTTTTTTAAGAGTAGGAATTGTATCTATGAGATGATTTTTTTCTTCAACTACTCTCCTCTCCTTAGCAAAAAAAATGTTGAAATAACATAGTAGACTTTCTGCCTAGCTGCCAAAAAGCAGATCTCAGCTGCAACTTTGATCTGAGTGGGTGGGTGACAGACTAGGGTCCGAAAAGTCTACTGTAAGAAGGCATTCCTCTTCCGCTCCAGCAGAGAGTTCAGGTTCTTGTTTTGGGAAAGCACCTGAAATTCCCAGTCTGCTGCTGTTTACTCTTTTCCTTCGGGCTATTTCAGTTTGATTCTCTTTCTATTTTGCCTCACTAGATGAGTACCCCAAACCTTCATGTTTGTGTGGAAGTTTCCAGGTTTGTTATTTCTTTAGGACTTTGTCATTGAAATATATATATATATTAGTATATATATATTTAATATACACAATATATAATTATATATAATAAATACATAATACTAAATAAATAATATAAATAAACATTGTATATACATCTTATCATTCACTGATTCTAGGAAAATGTCAGACAAAGCAATATAAAAAAATAATCCTAGTTATGTAGATGGTTGTCCTTCATACTCAAAGAGGATCAAATGACATCATGGGTGATGTCTTTTCACTTGTGCATAATTTGGATGTAAGTTAGATAGAATTGGATAAAAGTATTGTCCTCCCTCTCTCTTTCTGAGAAATCAAAGTCCAGTGGTAAGACAAAAGCCAAGGCTACTGGTGATGATTCGGCATTCAGCGGATGACTTTGGCTTCTATAACGTCTAACCAAGCTGTAAGCATTCCACAGCACCTGCTTCAGCAGCTTTTTAAATAAGTTGTTGGAATAAATTGGTTTTACCTGTCCCTTCTACCAGGCAAAGTTTTCACATGGGGAGGGGGAGATGCTCCCCTAATTCACTGACAGGTTTGAGGTCTGTTAGTTATCCTCAACCTGATTTAGTCTGTCTGTCTGTCTGTCTAAAAGGTTTTACAGGAGTGTGGCCAGGTGCATGCTCCAGCTTCTTGGAGCCACAGGTGAGAGCTGGGGGCAGGTGGACACCAAATGGGGAAAGCAACCCAAAAAAGGGTTGGGCAAGCCCTCATATCAAAGGTACTAGTCTTCTCTGAACACCTCACACATCCCTACATTAGAAGGAAGTACATTAGTAGTTAGGTGGCTCAGAGGATAGAATGCTAGGTCTGGAGTTCAAATCTAGCCTCAGACATTTACTAGCTATATGACCCCCGACAAGTTATTTACCAATAATAGCTAGTGTCTCTATCAATGTAAGATTTGCAAAGCACCTTATATCTGCTATCTCATTTAATATTATCTCCATTTTACAGAGAAGTCATGGTTGAGGAAAGGTTAAATGACTTTCTCAGAGTCACATAGCTAGGGGGCAAGATTTGAACAAAAATGTTCTTGACATCAAGTCTCACCATCTAGCCACTTCTCTGTCTAGCTGCCACCTCCCATCATAGACAGGGGGAGTTGGTATTATAGGAACAGTTTGGATCAGAGACAGAGAAACATAATACTATTATAATAGTATTTGAAGAGTTTATAGTAGAGTCCCTTAGTTGAGGATCTATAATTCAGGGCATGCCTGTAATTAAAGCAAACAAAGTCCTTGCTTGACTTCATCATGTGCACTGAGTGAGATTGTCACAGCACTTGGGTGAGAATTTTAAGGAATTAGTCATAAAGTCAAGAATAGTCTGAATATTTTATAGAAGGACAAAAGAGCTGAGGGAAAAAATAAATTGTGTGGGAAAGAAGGAGCTGAGCCCACCTGTCTTCTTTATAAAGGAACATGGTGATACACTCTGGTCCCAAATTTAGTTAAAGTGAAATTCTAAAAAATAGAACTCTAAATTCTGGCGGTATTTTTAGACAATGAAAATGTTATCATTCCTTCCATCATTTGTAGACATAATTATGGGTCCTAGTGACAGACAATCAGGAGCTGAAACTGCCAAGGTCAATAGAATTCAGCAGTGTCATCCCATCATTCAAGGGACAGTGTAGAGAGTATAATGGAATTAGAGTAGTGAAAAGTCCACTGGAATGATTTAAACCAATGTTGTCACTTGAATAGAACTGAGGGCCATTAACATATACAAAAGGATTCTCATCATCAGAATATTGACTTCGTTTTCAAATATAATATTATCCATGCTTTATTGCATTTTTATTTATTTTGTTACATACTTCCTGAATACATTTGAATTTGATTTCAGTGGTCCAAGAGGCTGTGGTTGGACACTTCTGATTTAAATCACTTTGAGCAGTAACTATTAAGGTCTCTTTCAGAGGAAATAAGGATTTCTGTGGGGTGAGGGAATAAGAAAAGTAAATAAAAGGGGGTCAATTATCCATTTAATATACATTAAAAGAGTAATTTTAATTATATTCCCAATTTGTAGATACTTTCTAAAGACTGGATGGGCTGGTTAAAATGATAAAAACAAGAAAATGGGAATGAAGAGGCTTGTGTTCCTTTCCCCTTAATCTTTCCAGTGAACTTCTGTTTTTATTTTATTTTTATTTTTTTTAAACCCTTAACTTTTGTGTATTGGCTCCTTGGTGGAAGAGTGGTAAGGGTGGGCAATAGGGGTCAAGTGACTTGCCCAGGATCACACAGCTGGGAAATGTCTGAGGCCAGATTTGAACCTAGGACCTCCAGTCTCTAGGCCTGACTCTCAATCCACTGAGCTACCCAGCTGCACAGAACTTTATTTTTTAAAGGTAATCTTTAGTCATTTTGTTATTTTGTAAGTCATCTTTTTTGCCTTTTGTCAACTGTTTAGTGATGACTTAGAATGGTAATTTCTCATAGACAATAAGCTTCTTGAAGGCAGAGATGGTTTCCTTTCTGTTTCTGTATCACAAGCAACCAACGCAGTGCTATGCAGGTAATAGTTACTTAGTAAATGTTTGATGAGTTATAATCAATTTTAAAACATCACTCAGTGTCCTGAGACAATGTTACTTGAGAGATGATTAATTAGGATGTGTTTGAAGTTGTAACATGTTGCTGTGTTTTTATTTTAAGTTTCCTTTCTCTATGCTATAAATTTAAAGGTGTTTTAAAGTTCCCTCTTGACATTTTCAGCAGATAGAACCTCACCTCTTATTGATAATTGTCCAGACAAAACACCTTGCCTTTGGCCAGAAGTAACCTTTTTCTCTTGTGAGTTATAGGCAGCCTACTTCAGAAACTACTGGAAGTAACCTCTGACTCTGCCCTCCCCACCACATCCCTCCAAGAACCAGCCTGGAGTGATTTGTGTAATCTACCCCAGCAGACCCAGAAGAAAATGGAGATGCAAAGACAAAAAAGAGAAAGAGTAGGAGTACCCTTCTGAGCCTCTAGACTCTGTGGGAGGTGCTGACACGCTCACCTAGGACTAGGAGAATGAGGAGGAAAATGGGACTGATTCACCCAGAGCTAATCTGATATAGAAAATGGATTAATTTGAGCAGACTTTAAGGACTACATTGAAGAGAGAATTTGTGTGGAACTCTGGGGAAAAGTTATTTTAAAAGAACACTCAGAAGGCTGGAGGCATTCTGGGCTCCAGGGAAGAAATAGCTCCATGGGTCAGTTGCTCAAGAACTGTATCCTTCAAGAAGAGGTAACAATCACCATTTGCTAAAGAGTTGAACTGGGGAAAGAAGACCACACTGTGGGGGCAGAGACAATATATAGAGACAAGGAGACTCATTCTATCTTGGGTTAAGAGCTAGGACAGAAAAGGACCATAGTGGAATAATGAGATGTGAAGGGGAGCAATGACCAGAACTAGCAATAGATGTATCATAGAAAAAGGATGCTCTTGAGAGAATCTTGGTGTGCTTCAGGGTAGACTTTTTGGAGGAGGTGATATTTGAATTGAGTTAAAAGGGCTACAATAGCCTCACCTTGGCTTATCCTCACTCAGAAAACTTAGAAGTTCATTTTGGACCCGCTGTAAACCTTCCTAGTTACATTTTTTTGCCATTTTCTCCCGTGCCCCCTTTGCTTCTCTGCAAAAGTCTTTTATATAAATTTTATCCTGTTAGATGCATTGCTTGGGATTTTTCACTTTATTCAAAAAGGCTGAATGTAGAGTATAACAGAATCTCATTTTCTCTCTCTTTTCTCATCTCCCTTTCTTCCCTTTCCTACTGAAACTATTCTCTGTGTCAATAACTTCAAGGACTTGTGTGTAATGAAGTCTGGCTCCCTTTCTTGGCTTGTGCCCTACAGGGTTGTTTGGTTTAATGTGCACTCCCTATTTCTTTTTATGACTTACCCCTGCTACATGTATCTACATAAAACTTCATTTCACATATGCCAGCCCTGTTAGTTTAAAAGTATAAGACCTCTAGCTTCTCTGATGGAGTTCCCATTGTTCTTTCCCTCTGATCTCAGCAGGCAGAATTAGAATGTTTTTCTATGTCACCAATATTCATATTTCCCCTGGTTCAACCATGAGGGAATACAAACAAGAGAAAGAATGGATGAGTGGGAAAAATCCCCTTATTTTTAGTTTGAGCCACCTCTCCCATAACTTGTTCACCAGAACTATCAGTAATGAGTGGAAGAGCTAATCTGAGCTTCATTGACTTTTATTTCTCTTTCTAACCCTTTGCTTCAAGTATAAGTGCGTAGTGTGATGGCTAAGAGAAAAGAGTGGAAGAAAAGAAGCAAAGGATAAAGAGGCAGAGGAGAAATAACTTGATTTTTCAGAAGTAGGGTTAATAGGTCCAGAATAAGAAGTTGAATTTGAGTCAGTGCCAGATTGAAGGGCAAATTTTAGCAAAATCTGAACTCTGTTTAACCTTTAGTTTTATTGCTTCTTGGTGTCTCGTGAAATTATTAGCTTCTAGTTGCCTAATTCTGATTTTTAAGAAATGATTTTCCTCCATCAGCTTTTAAGTCTCCTTTTTCATTTGGCCAATTTCTTATTGCATTGCTTTCACTTCTCTTCCCCATTTTTCCTCTGCCTCACTTAACTGGTTTTTGAAATCCTCTTTGAGTTCTTCCAGAATCTGTGTCTAATTGATATTTTTTCTTTTGGACTTTGCATGTGTTAGCTTTGCTTCCACCATCCTTTTCTGTGTTTAACCTTTAGGATGAAGAGCTTATGCCCACATACTTAAAATGGAAAGGATCCTCAGCAACAATCTAATCCAATCTTAATTTTTAAGTCGAGGAAGCTTGGTGAAATTTATCTGTAGAGGCAGCCTGTAAGATGATATGATTTTAGAACTCTTCCTCATCCCTCATTCTTTTTAGTTTCTTGCTGATACTTAGAATTTTTTAAAAAAGGGACAAAGCATTTCATTCAAAATTAGAGAAGAAAATGTTTAAAATAAGAAAGCTTGGGTAATGCAAACATTAGGATTAGAATATGTTCATCATAATGTGGAATATGTTGATTGATAAGTATAAATGGCTCTCTCAATTTCCTCATCTGTAAAATGGGGATAATAATAGTACTTAATTTCCAAGATTGTTGTAAAGATCAAATGAGATAACAAAGGAAGGCACTTAGTAAGCATTAAGGTACTACATGAATGCTCTTATTATTTTTATTATTATTAATTGTGATTGAAGAAGTAGGATAGAGAGCAAGAGGACACATTGTTTGAAAGAAGAGGAGTATTGACTACAAAATGGGAATTAGAGATGTGTGAAAAGGAGAAGCTGAGGATACTAGTTCTGCTTGTCCTACCCTCTTGTAGAGGGCCAGTCCTGGTTACCTTCAACAGCATGTGGGAAAATAGAAGATGTTTATGAATGCATTTTAATTTTGCACAACCGTGCATATTAACAATCTGATAGGAGCCATAAGGAGAGGGACTATAATTCTCCAACCCAAGTCAATTTACATGCTCTAATTAATCACTGAATAAAACACATTTAATAAGGACTTATTCTGTAACATACTGTGCTAAGTACTGGGACTACAAAGAAAAAGGAAATCTATTTCTTTACATCAAGAAACGTGTAATCTAATAGAGATGAGAAAATATCTATCAGAGAGTGTAGCAGCAATGTTGATGTCAACATCTGGGTTTCCAGAAGTGCCACTGAAAGAGGAGGGCAAAGCCTGGTGATCCTGTAGGTTTATTGTAATGGCAAAGTTATATCTTCTTTGTTTATATGAAGTTATTACCTTTGCATATATAAAATTTGGAGATTGTATGTCCTTTGTATGTGTATATAAATTAAAAGTACAGTCTAGTCTATTCATATATCTTTTGACAGCCTTCATTTTAGCATTTTTTTCCCCTTTCTTTTAGCATTTCTAAAATCAGGAGACTCCTTTCCTTGCTGCTGAGGAGAAAAAAGGACAGGAAAAAAATAGAGATTAAATATATACACATACATACAAAATGGAGCTTTACTGGAAACATTTAGTGGTATAATGGATGAAATCCTAGGGTTGAAGTCAGGAAGGCCTGAGTTCAAATCCAGCCTTGGACAATTATTTATTGTGTGCCTCTGGGCAAGTCACAGAACCTCTTTTTATCAGTTTCCTCATCTGTAGAATGGAGACAGTAACAGCACTTACCTCCCAGAACTGCTGTTAGGGGCAAATGAAATCATATTTGCAAAATGCTTAGCACAGTGCCTGGCTTGTATTGAGTGCTTAATTCCTCTTTTCTTCTCAAACAATAAGCCATCTGTCTCTGTATCAGAGAGTCTTTACCTTCAAAACTTGGTTCCAATCTACCTTTCTGACCTTATTATAGAACCTTCCTTTTGAATATTCTTCAGTCTAGCAAATTGGCCTTCTTACTGTATCCAGTATATGAACATCTATCTCTAGACTCCATGCCTTTGCCCAACTGGTCTTCCATACCTTGAATGTACTGCTTCCTCAACTCCACATCTTGGGATCCCTAGTTTCTTTCATATCTCAGCTAAGTTACCGCTCCCTATACAAGGTCTTTCCTGATTTCTCCAAGTGCTGATGCCTTTCTCCCATTATCTTGCATTTATTTTGTATATTTTTATTTATTAATTTTGCATATGCTTTTATATATACACATTAACTTCCACTAAGAATGCAAGCCTCTTGACAGAAGGGATTATTTCATTTGTATCCCTAGTACCTAGCAGTGCCAAGCAAATATCAGTTATTTAATAGATTTTGTTGCTCAGTCATTTTAGAGTCATGTCAGATTCTCTGTGACCCCATCTGGGGTTGCCTTGGCAAAGATCCTGGATTGGTTTGCTGTTTCCTTCTCTGGCTCATTTTGCAGATGAGAAAACTGAGGCAAATAAGTTTAAATGACTTTCCCAGAGCCACACAGCTAGTAAGTATCCGAGGCCAGATTTGAACTCAGGAAGATGAGTCTGTCTTTAGACCCAGCACTCTATCTAATGTACCATCTACCTGCTAGATACTTCTTGATTAATAGACTGATAATAGTCTAGACATGGGACAAAGCAAACACTAAAAAACTTAAATGATAATATCAGTCAGTAGCCAAATGGTTTTTCCTCAATCAAGGGACCCTGTGCTTTCAGAGTCCAGGGGATAGAGAGAGGCTACTGAATGGTTTGCAAAAATTCTCTGATAAAGATGGAACTTGACTTGGGCCAGCCAGTACACTAAGAAATACATCCCAACTTACAACCATTAGTCACCTTGGGTTGGCTATCTGTGGATATCACTAAGGCTGAGTGTGTTATGTCGACTTGATGGAAGGGTATATTAGGAGACTAACGGGAGAGAGGTGAGGTGTATAAATTTGACCAGGAATACTGGAAAATGACTGGGGAAATGAGCAATCCATTTTAACAATGGTGTTCCTGAGAAATTCTAATTAGTGGCAGCAATTGGATTCTGTAATTTTTTCCCCCTGTGCAGTCCCAACAACAGCAACACAAAACCAATTAACTTCCTTATTGCATCTATACATTATTGTGCATACAGGCTATAAGTGAGAGAAGCCATTTCCATTCTAACTGTTGCCTTTTGGCCTTTAATGGAAAATCAATTAGTTTCAGCTTATTAAACTATTAGTGCATATAGGATACCAACCTTCATTTTCTCTCTCTTTTTTTTTTCCTGCCCTCCTTTCTCTCTCCTTGGCAACAAAGGAAGGAAAGACTCCTGACTTTAGAAATGCTAAAATGAAGGTTGTCAATAGACAGATCAACAGACTAGATTTGCACCACAGTTCCTTTAGGCCCCTTGAGCATTTTCTACATCAGTTCCATGGCCAAGGTCAGTATAAAAAAATTAAATCCAGATCTCCTAAGCTATGGCATTGTAAGCTACCTTGTATAGAAGGCATTGTTTATTTTGTATTGCTCTCAGGAATAAACTGAGGTACATTAGGATGAAGTACTTCCTAGGAATTTTCTGTAGCTGTGCTGACCACTGCATTCATAGCTTAATATGGAATCAACAAAATTCAAGGGAACATTTGGCACTACTTAACAATTATTATTATTTAGTCATTGTATAGTTGCATCCAACTCTTCATGACACCATTTGGAGCTCTGTTGGCAAAGATACTATAGAGGTTTGCTATTTCCTTCTCCAGCTCATTTTATAGATGAGGAAACTGAGGCAAACAGGATTAAGTGACTTGCCTGGAGACACACAGCTATTTGTTGGCTGAGGCTGGATTTGAACTGGGGAAGTTGAGTCTTCCTTGACTCCAGGTCTGGCACTCTATCCACTGAGCCACTTAGCTGCCTGATTTAACCATCTTCTTAGCTGCCATCTTTACCTTGATGTCCTACAAGTATCTCAAACTCTACATGTTCAGAATAAAAATCCTATTTCCCTCCAAAGCTATTCATTTTTCATGCTTTCCTATTTGTTTATGGTACCATTCTCCTACTTATCTAATTTCTCAACTTTGTAGTCATTATCAACTCTTCCTTTTTCTTCTCCTCATGTCGTCTATCAATTGCTGAATCTTAATGATGCTACTTCATCTCTCACATTCATCTCCTTTTCTCTTGTCCCTCTTGGTTTCTCCTCCATTCAAGTATCTCACCACCCATTTCTTGGTCTGTTAAAGATCCTCTCCTAATTAGCCTCATTGCCTCCATTCCTCTTGCTTCTCTAAGCAATCCTCCACTCAGCTGACAAATTGATATTTCTAAAACAGATATATGACTATGTCATCATTGTTTCCTGTTGCCTTTGGGGTAGAATGCAAATTTATCCATCTTGTATGTAAAACATTTTCTCATATGGCTCTACCTACCTTTCCAGTATTATTTCATGTTATTTTCCTTCCTTTATCCTCTGTTCCAGTCAATTGGCCATCAAATAATTTACTTATATGTGACTAGCTGTCTCTCACCTTTGTGCCTTTGTATAGGTGTTCCCTTCTATCTGGAGTGCTCGCCCTATTCATCTCCACCTCACAAAATCCCTCGTTCTCTTCAAAAAAGAACTTGGGTGCCACTTTCTTCACAAGTCTGTTATTTATCCTCCCAAATGTTGGCATTTGCTCCCCCTCTTGAAATAACTTTATCCTATTTTGAATATACTTGTATAAATGCCATAACCCCTTGGTGGAAAATAAGTTCCTTGATGGCAGGGATTATTTTGTTTGTTTTTCAGTCTCCAGCCTTGCATATGGGAGACACTTAGTAAATGTTTGTTGAATAAATTCCTCTTATAAGGCTAAAAAGAGGGCAAAGCTAAAAAGTTCCACTAGAGATAATTGTAAGTTTCTGTAGACTGGTTTCAGAGCAACCCAAGCCTCGTAGTAAAGGTGAGGGCTTTTCATCCATCTTTGTGATGCTTATGCTAAAAGAATAAGTTATTCAAGGCAACTAGCCATTACAGTGACAGTGGATAGTTAAGAGATCAAGCTCCCCCCAAAAAAGAGAAAAAATTATCAATGACTTTGAAAATATCCCAAGAGGTTAGTGGAGAAGAAGGTGGGGTGGAGCTGCAGAGTGGAACAATTTTCTGGATCCTTTGGTAATGATATAACTCCCTCACCACACAAGGACTCCCTCACTACATGTCATCTCCACCCCAACTACTGTGATGTTTTTAAAGGCCTTCCTATGTTTTTTATGTCACCACAACTCTTTGGTTGGAGAGCTTATCCTTTTAGTCATCCCATATATCTTAGTGGTGAATGTACCAATAATTCCTTGGGGAGAAAACACATGAAGGACTTGGAAAATATCAGCAGAGGATTGCGAGAGCCAGGGGTGACATACTGTGTGGGGGAGCCATATTAAGATGAACAATTAGGGTGATTAATAAATAAGGAGGGTCTTTAAAATTAATGGCAGCCCTAAAATGTCCAAGATGGGGAATTCATTCTTTAAGTGTCTTCTAACAAGAAAAATGAAGCAAATAAATTTGGACAATTAGGATGTAATGAAGACCTAGCAAGAAGAGCTTATTGCCAAAGGCAGATAAGGGAATTCGTCCTAGGTCTGAAGCACTGTATATCAGCAGGTCCAGATACATACATCTAAAGCATTAAGGGAATTGGCTCACGCACTTATTGAACCCAAGCAGTCATTTCTGAAACATCCCAGGGAATGTGCACAGAAAGAAAATGTAGCATCACTAATCTTTTGTAGTACTCAAGAACAGAAATGAAATACACACATTAGAACTGCAGAAGAGGAAAAATACTGGATCTGAAGTCTGATAACTTGGGGTTACATCTTAGCTGTATGATTTCAGGCAAGGCATTTCATCTCCCTGCCTTGGTTTCCTCATCTTTAAATTAGAGAGCTGAAACTATATAGAACCCCTGTGAAGACTGAGAAGCATCTTTCCCCTCCCTTCCCTACAAAAACCCATTTCTTTCTTCTTTAGACACTATGCCTCCCCCGTATATTTGCTGACTTTTGGTTTCTGGGCCCCCTCCCCTAAATCCTATGACTTTGTCATCCTAGTTCAAACCTACAGCCTGCCCTGTTTAATATTCCTATTGGAATATTGTCCAGAGGAATCTGTCCTATGGGATGACCTGGGGGTGGTGTCTGTCAAAAATATGACCTTATCTGCAACCCAGATCTCTTGGTACGTTGTGGCCAGTTAGCCTTGGTAAATTTTCGCGTATCTTTGTAGTTTTTTGTAGAGTCTAAGGATTTAGGGATCTAGTAGACAAGAAGGAGGAGCCCGCGATGGGGAACAAAAAGGAAAGGGGGTTTGTTGTGGGAGAACATGCCACACAAGCACTAAGACCTGCTCTTGGCTTTAATTTCCTCCCCTGTAACTAATTCACTAAAATCATTCATTGGACTAGATGATCTCCAAGATTCCTCCCAACTCTTAGCAGTTTGTGATTCTATAATCCCCCCAATGTGTTCAGGGCAGAGAGTTGGTCGTCTTCTTGCTATCCCTACGTGATTTCCTGAGGACCATAGTAATCCCAGAGTTCCAGCTTTTCGCTTATGGAGGCTGTTACAGGTAATGAGCGGAAGCTAGAGGGCGCTCTGCCCTTGGTTTTGAGCACAGGAGAATCTGGGTTGGGTTTGTTTTTCATCTAGTTTCAAGGGAAACAGCTAGGAGAAGCACTTGGATTTAGTGCTTCTCTTTTAAATCACAAACCTATGTTGTTGGGAAGGAAAAAAAAAAGTCTTAGCAACGTCTTTTCATTCTTCTTTCTTGAACTACTGTCCAGGTAAAGGGACAGAGGTTTCTTCACAAGCCAATCAATCATCTTCAGGCAGCAGTTAGATTGAGAGGAGACTTGTAAGGTGGTTGGTTAGAAATGTAACAAATGTCATATCATTTGACAGTTGGAAGAGACCATCTAGTCCAGGGCTTTTACTTGGCAGGTGAGATACCTGGGGTCCCGGGGGACCTGACTCGTCCAATGCTACACAAGTAATTGGTGGCAGAGCCACAACTGGCCAATACAATTATCTCTCTGCTGGTGCCATAACTGATTGCCCTGTGCTAGAAGCGGGACAGCAATTTCCATTGATTCTAGTTAGCTAAGTGGTTTGTCTCAAACCTAGGCAGGAGAGAAGGAAAGGAAAGGAAAGAAAATTGAGTGGAAGGAAGCATCAGGGTTGGGAGCTTGTGAAAGGAAAGTATTGCATTGGGATCCATAAACAGGCAAGGGATCAGCAGGCTTTCACGTGGCTGTCTTTTTATTTCAGCAAAAATACCCTGGGCAAAAACCCATTACAAAGATCCTCGTAGCACACAACTGCAGGAACTCAAAAGGAATAAAACACCATAATATCTCAATGGGAATAAAACCACTTGCAGGTCACCATGGTTTTCTGTGGCATACATACATAATAGGGAAGACGAGAGAAGGGGGAGGAGAGGGAATGTAAGATCAAAGAAGAGAATGGCAGGAGAGAGGGAAAGGAAAGATGCCCTTTCTAAATAGTGAAGCTAAATAGCATATTTTGGGGAATTTGGGTTATATAATTTGAAGCTGAATGTTTGCCCTTTTTGCTTGTGATGATTTCATTGGATGTTATTTGTAACACTACTTGGTAAGTTTATTAAGATCTTGTCATGGCTCTTGGTGTGAGGAGCTGGGTTTACTGTGTGCCCATCATACCTGGGTTAAGTTCCCATCTAAGTATTTGGGAAAATCTCTCTCTTGGACAGCCTTTAACATTGACAGATATTTGTAAGCACACTGACCATGAAATATGTATTATCGATTCATGGGGTTGAAAAGGTCATTTATTTCTAAGCAAAAGCCTCCACTGTAGTATCCTTATTTCATAATTGTCTCTCCAATGAAGGGTCATTCAGTCTTTTCATTCAGCTCAGCAAGGAGAAATTTCTGAGTTGAGCACTTATGGATTGCCCCATGGGTGAGAGAGTTGTAAGCAGGGCCATAATGAGAATGAGGCTCCTGGAACTTCTTGCTCATAAAAAATAATTATAGAATTAAATTAAATACTATTAGGCTAACAAGACACTTTTAAGGTTAGAAACAAAGTCTATATCAATTCAGAAATGAGAAGGAGCTCAGAAATCAGCTTGTTGCTAAACCCTCACTTTCAGATGGGAACCCTGAGATTCACCAAGCTAAGTAACTTATCCAAGATCATATAATTGGTGAGTTGCAAAGTCAGGATTCAAACCCAAGTTTCATGATTTCATCTCCACTGTTTTGCATGAAGTTTTTCTAAAAGGAAAGAGTCCATGAGCTTCTTTTACTTTACAAGAAATGAATTATAGCAAATCAGAGTACCACACTAAGCCTTTCAAAGCATTGATTACATTTCCAGATTGAGTGCTTTTTTATGCCTGGGTTCTGAATAAATCTCTCCTAGGGACTATTTCCTCTGTGACTCCTGCTTTGGATTTGATCATCTTCCAGTTTGCCATTGCTCTGTCAGCATCTCTATCTCATCCTTGGCCATTAGGGACAATTGGGGCTCTTTCTTGATACACTTGTCTCTCATTTCAGTAGAATATCAAGAATACATGGAGAGGAAGTGTGAGCATTTCCTTTCTAGTTTCACTAAAATGGGACTGGTAGGAAAGGCTCACTTTTGGTGAAGCCATGTGAAGGAAGAGTATTTCAGGACATTGGAATGTTTTATGTTGTTGAAAAGGGGACTAAGCATAAACTGGCACCTGCTACCATCATGGTCTGGGTTTGGAAGGGGAAGAAGTGTACTTCAGGACAGCACTGTCAGTTTCTTCTCAACTTTCTACTTTGAAGACAAGTTTCAGTGGTATAGTCATTGCTGTGGCCTTGCCTACAGCTTTCTTTTCCCATGGAGCTCATGGCTCAAACTATTGGCAAGAACCCAGGAATTTCTCCTTGTTGAGTTTATCCTTCTCAAGCACTTAAAAAACTTTCCTTCCTCTGGAGCTGAACTCCTACCTTTCTTAACTATAAGGAAGTGCTGTTTGCATGGGTGACTGAAATCTCACTTCAACCCTTACAGGCTTTGGATTTCTCTGCATTAGAGCTGTACGTCCTTCCATGACAGAAGATTTTTCCTCATTAGTCTAGAGCAGTGATTCCCAAAGTGGGTGCCACTGCCCCCTGGTGGGTGCTGCAGTGATCCAGGGAGGGCGGTGACGGCCACAGGTGCATTTGGGGGCAGTGAATAACTGTAAGGGGATAGTGATAGTATGTGACACAGGGCACTAAGTAATATTTTTTCTGGAAAGGGGGCGGTAGGCCAAAAAAGTTTGGGAACCACTGGTCTAGAGCAATAGCACCTTAGTCATTCTCTAGTTTCTTTTTCTTAGGCAGTGCGTGGTATAATTGATATCTGGTGGGAGGTGGTGGTGGTGGCAACTCTGTCCCTTAGAGGTTCCTAAAGATGTATATTCTTAGAGTCCCTTGCTAATTCTCATAATTTAGGAGGAAGGCTGATTATTAGGGTTCAAGGCCATATTTGTGTCCCTCCAGAAAATGGAGAACCTAATAGGATTGATACTTTTGGAACAAATGAATTAGAGAAAAGGAAAAATGAAAGAGGAGGAATAAAAGAAAAAGAAAGGAAGGGAGTAGGAGGCTAAGAGAAGAGGGAGCAAGAGAAAGAATAGTAGATAAAGGAATAACAAAGTCATTTTAACTCAAGACTGATTTGGAATTTCTGTGAGGACTTGGAACTTGAAGCTGAGTATTTTTTTGCATATGCATATTATATGCTTTTGATATATAAATATTACTGGTGTTATATCCTAAAAATGGCATGATGTATATTTTGTATATTAGCATATGTTTAGGTACACTCATGTACTAACTTCTTTTGGGGTCGCTAACATTACCAACAGAGACTTGGGATCATACAAACTAAAGTATTATAATATAGTAGAATGAAATTTGAATGTAGAATCAAGAGGACTTGAGTTCAAATCCTACCTTTTCCATTTATTAGTTGTGTGACTTTAGGAAACTCATTTCACTTGATGGGCCTCATTTTCCTTATTTGTAAAATGAATGGGTTGGGTTAGAGGAACTCTAAAAGACACTTCCAGCTCTAAATCTATATTGCTATGGGGAAGCTGATTGATGCTATAAGACTAGTATGGAAGCTGTTTCCTCAGGGTTCTGAGGTCCAAAGGAATTCCATTACTGGGTGGTATGGTGCCTGGAATTATATTCATTATTATTCCCACAGAACATTGACAGACAGTATATTGCTCTGTCCATCAGCTTTCCAATTTACTTCAAGAGAGCCAAGATAAGGTGGCAACTAACCTAGGTAGCACAGTAGATAGAGTATGAGGGTTGGAGTTTGGAGGACCTGCATTCACATCTAGCCTCAGATACTTCCTAGCTTTGTGTGACCCTGGGCAAGTCACTTAACTCTGGTTAGCTTAGCCCATATCCATCTGTCTCAGAGTTGCTACCATAATAGAGGGTAAGAGCTTTAAAAAAAAAAAGACTCAATAACTCTCCTGGAATTGGTATGGAGACTATAAAGAGGACTGAGCTGAGAGCGCTGTATGTCCAATGTAACATTGTAGTATAACATTGTAAGACCCATTGATTGGGAACTTTTCATCTGTTCCAGATGAACTGGGCAGCAGGAAGAGGATTCCAAAGAGAGGTTTTCAGCAGAAAACTGCCTGAAGGTGAGGAAATTCAAGAAATTTGCCAGGAAATCAATCTGAGTGATGGGTAGCCCAGCCAAGTTTCTGGAATTTTCAGCAGGAAGCTCAGGTGCTTCAGTAGTTCTCAGACCTGAAATGCCCCACTGCTCAGTTACCCTTCCATTATAATTCTCCTGGGATCCTCATAATGAGTCCCTGATTGGGCACTGTCAATTGCCAATGCTATTGTGCTTCACTGGGGATTGGTCCTCCTATTCCTTCCCTGTCATCTTCCTCTGCCTACTCTAATCACAACTATTTGCCAAGTTCTTGGAACTAGGACTGCTGTGCATTGGTGCTCAGTGATGCAGCAATTGGGAACATCTCACTGGGGGTAGTGAAAAGAGTGCTGAGCTTGGACTCTGAAGAGAGGAGTTTAAATCCTCTCCCTGACACTGCATGAACATGGGTATGACATAGAACCTTTCAGTTTCCTTGTGTGTGAAGTATAGATAACTTTACCTGTATTTTTTACTGTTCAGGAATGTTATGAGATTCAAATGAAATAATGTATATAAAATACTTTTTAAGTCTAAAACGCAATATGTCAACTGTTTCTTCTCTTCTTTCTTCTCTTCCTCTCTTCATTCCTTTACTTCATCTTTTCCTTCTTCTTTTTATTTTCCTTCTCCTTCCCTCTTTCTCTTTCATATGGCTTGGACATACAGCACCACTTAATTCCTACCTCTTTTAGGAAACCTTGTTTTACAACTCTAACTCAGACCAATGTTCTATAATACAGAATTCATTATTTTATTATAAGATGGCCTATATTTTTATTGTGTGTTTCCATTCCAGTATTTTGGCCATTAGCCCTTAGGTGAAATTAGGGATGTGTTGTTAAATGTTTAACAACCAGCTTTCCAAAATTATGTATGTGTTTGTGTGTGTGTATATAAATAAAAGTAGAATATATGTGTATATTTATATATAAGCACAACATACTTATGTTTCCTCTGCATTATTAAAGCTTTTTCCATTACTTTCTTAAGTCTAGAAAATCAACGGAACAATAAAACAAGCCCTGATTTATAGTCTTTGTCAATTTCTTAGGTGTAAATGATCATACTAAAAATTCAACAACTAGATCTCCCTTAGGAGTTGGCGTTAGCACAGCTCTGGGTACAACCTTTGGTTGGGGCTGTGAATGAATTAGGTAGGGCTTCTTTCTTTCTCAGTGTTTTACTGTTTTCTGTATTTTTTTTTTTTTTTTTTGCTTTGCTGCCTCAGATGTAGGTCACACCAGGTATTTATGGAAAACGGAAAAAAAACAAAACAAAAATCTTTTTATTTGAATTAGGTTCAAAAAAGTCAATAAATTGAATTAGGTTCAAATTGCATCAAATTAGGTTCAAAAAAGTAAGTGAAACACTTCTACATAAGAAGTGACAAGTGGAAGAGAAAAGAAAGCAAACATACTGTAGCATGGAAAATGGCAGGGCTGAATTCCTGCAAGATACAGGGTTAAGCCTCACCCAGAATTCCAGGGGACCCCCCACCCCCCGGAGAACTCTGGGTGAGGGAACAGTTTGAAAGCAGTTAAACAGCTGATTCCTGGGGGTTGAAGTGAGCAGGTCACGCTGCTTGCTGTTCCCGGTTTTGGGATTGCTTTGGAGGGCTTCTGGGGCAAGAACCATCTTGGTTCTGCTCTGTGGTTTGCTTGTTTAGTTGAACTAGACCTTTCTAGCAACAGTACCATTGTTATTTAGTTATTTTAGATATTAGAAGTGATAATTACAGGCTTGAGGGCAAGCTAGCTAAAAGTCTGCCACACCCTCCTGGGCGGGGAGGGGCAGTTCCTATCTAACAGTCCAGGGCTTCCCAGATCTTATCCAGTTTCCATGTTGCATATATGAATTACAACTATATAACATTACATTGGCTACTTCCACGTGTTTGCATACACACTGTCTCAGTGACTGAGCCAGCCTCTTGAATTCTGTCCCAAAGTATAATTTAAACATGAATCAATCAATGAGCAGTATTAAGAACTTACTGTAGCCCCCAGCTTTGTGCTAAACATGTTCAGTCATTCAGTTGTACCCCATTTGGAGTTTTCTTGGCAAAGATACTAGAGTGGTTTGCCATTTCTCTCTCCAGCCTGTTTTACAGATGAGGAAACTGAGGCAAACATGGTTAAGCGACTTGCCCAGGGTCTCATAGCAAGTAAGTGCCTGAGGCTAGATTTGAACTCATGAAGATGAGTCTTCCCGACTCTAAGCCTGGCACTCTGCACTGTAATACCTGGCTCCCCATCGCACTAAATACTGGTGATACAAAGACAGAAGGAAACAGACTGTTCATTGAAGGATCTTAACATATAAATTGGTAGAAGAGGGAAGGAGATGACTTTGTCACATCAAATTCTGGAAGCCTCTTCAGGTCACTCTACTTAGAAGCGATCCTTTTCTAGGATTTTGCTTTGCTTGCTCTCCATTCCTACTCTAAATGGCAGTATGTAATCCTGTGAGAGGCAACAGGATGTAATTGGAGGTTCAAGTCCTGCCATTGACACATACTGGCTATGCCAACAGGGTAAGTCATTTCATCTCTCAGTGCTGTAGGCAACTCGTGTCCAGTTCTTTCAGCTGTGTCCAACTCTTTGTGACTCTTTTTGGGGTTTTATTCACAAAGATATTGGAGTGGCTTGCCATTTCCTTCTCTAGCCCATTTTTGCAGATAAGGAAACTGAGGCAAATAGGATTAAATGATTTACTTAGCATCACATAGCAAGTGTCTGAGGCTAGTTTTGAACTCAGGGAGATGAGTGTTCTTGACTCAAGGTCCAATGCTCTCTCTATGGGGCCACCAAGCTCCCTGCTAGGCAAGTCTGTAAAATTAGGAATTGCAGGAAAGGTGCTGTACTTTGGTGAAGGGAATTTCCTGACCAGGGAAATTCCTTACACAAATGAAATCACAGGCCTAGATTCTCCTGATGTCTGTATCATATAAGTGTGGTTTACTGGAAAGAGTATTGAATTTGGAACATACTGGATGGCTGTGGCTTCAGATCTTGGCTCTGTTGTTTATCCCTGTGTGACCTTAGGCTAGTAATGATTTCCCTGGACCTCAAATTCCTCATCTGTGAAGAACAGAGATTGGACTAGAGAGCTCCATTTTAAATCTGTGCTCCTTTGATGCCTCCTACTAGGCTGGAAGCTTATTGTCTTATGTATGCTCTGTGTGTGTACCTCCCAGTGCCAAGCACATATTGAGTCTATACCTGATAGTTACTTTAGTAAGTGCTTTTTGAAATAGAGTGAGGAATCTGGTTTCTTTATTTTGCAGTCAGAACGCATATATATGATGCCTCATCTTAGCTTGTTTTGTATTCTGTAGCCTGGTTTGATCTGCTCTGTCTGGCCTTCTCTTTGGCTGTCCTTATAACTCACCTGCTTTGGTTGCTACCACAGACATTTCCTCTTGCAGAAAATGTTTTGTTTTGGCCATTTATTTCTCTCACAGTGCAGAAGTACACTGCCTACTAGCTTTGTCCATCCTCTGGCCTTTAAGAAGGAACCTTGGGTAGTTCTCTGGACCGCTTACTTAACCTAGACTTCTTTGTTTTGTCTTGTTAAGCCTTTGCATCATGTAATTGAGAGTTAACACATTAAAAAATGTACAATCTGTTTTGTCAGCTTCCTTACTCTCTTATAAATGTCTAGTTCAGTGCCAAACACACAGTAGGCACTCAAAAACGATTTGCTGTCTTTATGGCTCATTGAAGGAAAGAGTCAAGAATCTAGAGAGTTTCCTGTACAGTTAAACTGGACTCTTGAAAGAAAGGCAAAAAAAATCAAGTCAGCCATGTTTCTGAAATGTGCTTGCAAATTAATTTTTTTTTTTTTTGCAGTTTAGAAACCATCTGGCAGTATGATCCAGACAGTTTTTAAAAAATCAAATTACCTGCTTAAATTTGATAGTTTAGAGCTGCAGAAGGTGTGTTTTTGGTTTCAAGCTGTTTGGAGAGAATGATTTATTTTTGAATTGAAACTATACAGAAGTAACCACAGAGCATCTGGTGCCAAGGCCAGCTCTGTGCACAAACTAAATCATCTCTGTTTTCTTGGCTGCTTCTTCCATACATCATGCCACTGCCATTTGGGTCTCTGGGGAGCAATTACATCATCAGGGAAGTTTGTGGTGTCTGTGAATTCCTGGCAGCTGGGAGGCTATCTGGATTGCTCTGATAGAGACAACTTCATAGGTTCTTTGGAGAATTCTAGGAGGTTATTGTGTAAGAGATTCTAATGTAGCCTTGCAAACACAGACCAAAATTCACCAGTGCGTGGAACATTTGCTAGCATGATCTTCTCTACTCCTATGAGGCATTGTAGAAACTCAGGGGCAGCTGGGTAGCTCAGTGGATTGAGAGCCAGGTCTGGAGACTGGAGGAACCTGGGTTCAGATCTGGTCTCAGATACTTCCTAGCTGTGTCACCCTGGGCAAGTCATTTAACCTTACTGCCTAGCTCTTATCTCTCTTCTGCCTTGGAATCAATACACGATATTGATTCTAAGATGGACTTTAAGGGATTAAAAAAAAAAGAAATTCATCTTTGGAAGGGTCCTCAGACAGTCAATCTGTAAAGCAAGACATCTTTCTATAAAGGACTAACAAGCAGTTATCTGACTAACAGAGATGTAGTGCCCACTGTGATCTGATGCAGTCCATTCCAATTTTGAGCAGTCCCGTGATTGCTAGAAAATTCTTATTACTGGCAACCCCTTGGCTCTCTTTGGGGCTAAACAAAACAGCTTTAAAACTTTTCTACCTGACAGTCTCTCAAAGACATTTATTCTACATCTCTTAAGTCAGGAGTTCTTAATTCGGGGTCTAGGAACTTATAAAAAAAAGATTTTGTCAACTCTATTTTTAATATAATTGGCTTCATTTGTAATCTGATGTAGTCTTATTTTATTCGTTTAAAAATACTCTTCTGAGAAGGGTCCAAAGGTTTATTAGACTGCCAAAGGGGTCCATGACACAGAAAAGGTTAAGAAACTCTGCTCTAATTTTTCATCCAGTCCTCAACTGTAGTACTTTCAATCAATCATTACAGAATGGTTTCTGGCCTTCTTCCTTC
This sequence comes from Gracilinanus agilis, assembly GCF_016433145.1. Classification (NCBI taxonomy): domain Eukaryota; kingdom Metazoa; phylum Chordata; class Mammalia; order Didelphimorphia; family Didelphidae; genus Gracilinanus; species Gracilinanus agilis. The sequence goes on along the minus strand of NC_058134.1, from coordinate 94,841,326 downwards.
TAACTCCCTATCTCCACCTGTGTTAGTCAAGAGATTTTTTTTTCAACTTTTCATTCTTCAAATATGTCATTTAGAACTGAATGCTTAGTCTCCCTGCCAGCTCAGTATATTGATCATTTTCCTATCTCCCCTCCTCTTCTTCCCTGCCTTCTTTTTGTTCCATCTTCTGTGTGAAGGAAATTTATTCTTCTGGGCTCACTAGCTTGACCTCATCTCCTCATGACGATTTGACCAGGACTGTATGAAGGAAATCATTGGGTAAATTGAGTCACAAGGATAGAATGAGAGCCAGAAAAATGTAGCAGTAGAGTCAAGAGATCATTAGACAAGGGACAGGGTCATCTTCCCTGCAGTCCCCACTGTACTGCCCCCCTTGGCAGCACAGGCAAAATTGAAAGTCATAGTTGGTTCCAGAGATGTGATGAATGAAAGTTAGTATACTATTTTATTTTTGTATTTGTGTTCTTGGTACCTAGGACAGTTCCTGACATATAGTAGTTGTCTACCAAATACTATTTAATTCATCTAGCACAGGAACAATGATGACATATGTATAAAAGTAGAATTGGCAATAATATATATGACCTTGGACACAAGCGACCAAACACTGGAAGTGGGCCAGTCATGGCTCAAGGTAATATCACACGACCTTACAGCAGGCTTTCTTCACCATTTTCCTTTTTGATCATAATCCCTTTGGCTTTCTAGCGAAACCAATGAACCCCCTTCTTAGAATGAAGTTTTTAAATAATTGAAGGACATGCTAAATCTCAACTAGAGGTTAATGAAAATAAGGATGCCAGTTTTTTCTTATCCAAGTTTACAACCCCTTTGAAACCTACCCTTGTGATCCAGGATAAGAACTCCTGACCTTTGTGAAGTCCTGGAGAACACAGAATAGAATTGCTGTGGAGGATTTATGGAAGGATTGGGACAAAAGTGACAAAAGATACAAAAAATGGATGGACTGTGAACTGCACTGGAGTAGGGAGGATGCATATCACTTGGTTTATGAGCTCCAATGAAGCATTACAGATATATGTCTATATTTCTAGAATATATAAAATTTTATGTATTAATTAACCAAGAGATAATATTAGTACAATTTTTGAACTGCAGAGTATATACGTGTGAATCCTGCTTCTACCACCTATTACCTTCATGACCTTGGGTGGGCAAGTCTCTTAACCTTTGGAGACTTAGTTTTCTCATTTGTAAAATGAAAGGGTTAGATTTAATCACCCCTAAGATTCTTTATAGTTCTAGTGGCTGTGATCTTATATTTTTACATGCTTAACAAAATGAAAAAAAATCATTGCTTTTTCTCAGTCTTTCTCTTTCTCTTCTCTGCAGTTACAGGCCACAGAAGCTTTTATGGAAATTTTTTTACAGTGCTGAGGAGGGAGAGTTAGAGGAGGAGGGGATAGGGTTGTGCGTCTGGAGCTAATAGGAGACAGATACCACATTAACTGTATTACTTATTACTGTCTTCCTAGAAACAGAATTCAGAAAATACCTTCCTATTTTGTTATACTCTGGAGGTGAGATTTTGTCATAATAATGATACTGGAATTTATATAGTTCTTTGAGGTTTTCAAATCATTTAAAATATCTTATTTGTTCCTGCTAAAAACTCTGGGAGGTAGGTACTATCATTATTCCCATTTTACAGCTGTGAAAGCTGAGACTGATGGAGGTGAATTGACTTTCCTGGTTCACAAAGCTAGAAGGTTTCTGAGACTGGATTTGAGCTTAGGTTTTCCTGTCTCCATGTCCAACACTAAAAAATATAATGCCTAGCTGCCTCTGAATCTAGAAAAACCATTGGCATGAAGTTGTAGACTCAAATTGCTAACTTGGGCTATTGAAGAGAATGGTGAGAAAGGAGTTTCCACAGGTCCTAACACCAGTATAGACCAGTTTTAGGAGTGAGCAAAGATATCCGTGTGGCAAGATTTAAGGATCTTTTGGCAAAACTCTCCCTTAGTCAGAACAATCTCTCTTATCTAAATTCTTAAATTTTTACCATGAGAAAATAATTTCTTTCCAGCTTATGTCTCTAAAAATGCAAATACTCTTGAGAGGTCATTGGCATTTGCTTATAAATGAGTTTATTGACTTGCTTTTTTTTTCACAACCCAAGGACCTGGGGCACAGTGAGAGAAACACTGAGTGTCTGAGAAGCAGAAGAAATGGGGAACTGAACCCTAGTAAAGACTCCAACTTGCTATCTTAAGCATTGTATTTTCTTCTTCTTTTTTGATACCCTTACCTTTGGTCTTAGTATCAATTCTAAGACAGAATTACAGCAAGGCTCTTAAATTACATAAGTGTTAAGTGACTTGCTTATAATCACACAGCTAAGAAGTATCTGAGGTCAGACTTGAACTGGGGTCCTCCCAGCTCCAGGCCTGGTGCTCTATCCACAGTGCCATCCTTAATAGTATGTCTTAAACACTTACCAGCTATGTGATCCTGGACCATCTCCTTAACTTCTCTTGACCTCAGTTCCTCATTTGTAAAATGAGGAGGTTGGAGTTGACTGCTAAAGTCTTCTCTGGATCTAAATCTGTGTCTCTGTGATCCTATGCAGTATCTATGCAGCATGGTTCATTCTGGCCTCCCCATCTTCTCAGGACCAGACCATTACTTTTCCCCTTAAGGTTTTTAGTCACCCTTAGGGAACTGAGGTGTCTCTTTTCTCTGCCATTAATTTGAACTCTCATAGGATGGGACCTTTTGTGAGGGGCCAGTATCTAGCACCTCAGTCCCATTTAACCATTTAACCATTTTAACAATGACTTTTACAACAGAATATTTACTTCATAGATACAGTAAGAAAAAAAAATTCTACTCTCCCCAACACTTTGGAGACATCCACTTTGACTTGTAGGGGGATGAGAGTCAACATTTAGCTCAGTTCCTCCAAAGAACTGGTTCTACTCAGTTAAAGTTCAGAGGCAGCCCTGAAGCTGGAGTTTGCTGGTCTGGAGTCCCACACCCAGGTTCCTGAGGACATCAAAGCTTAGAAAGCTGCAACACCTGGTTTTAGGTTCCTGGTCTCCTGGACTCCTGGTGAGCTTCCAGCCCACCACTCTACTCTGTGCACTCAGACTTTTCAGCTTTTTTCATTTGTACCTAGAATTGGGAAAAGGACACAAAAAATTCAAGGACCCAGGACACTTTCTTGGAAGCCATATGGCTTCATAGGGGGAGAACTATCAGCCATTTTCCTTACAGCATGGCTCTCTCTCCAAAAGCTGATGGCAGAGGAAGTACTATACTTTCTCAGACATGAATGCAACATAGCCACTGTCAGTGCTGACTTAGTTCCTTTTAAAGAGACAGAATTCTACCTCCATAGCCAATGGAAAAAGGCTCTTCTCAATGACATGGTAATGACATGGTAACTACATGGTAGGCAAACTGCAACCAGTTAGAGAGTGTGCATGAATGCTTCAGTACTCATGACTCTGGAATCATCTCTCTTAGCATCTCATGTGGATGACACTATCTTAGCAAAGGGACAGGGTCTGGCAGGTGCCAGGTCTTCCTCATTCCATTAGATTTATATTCAAATGACACTTAAGGGCAAAACAGTTCATGGCTTGCTCTGGGTACTTACTGGCAAAGCACTCTTCCCTGACACTGGAAATTTTTTGTGATCGACTGTCCCTAGTCTACATTTTGGAGGTGGGACAGACTACTGTGAGGCTCATTTTCCCAGCAGAGAGTCCAGAAAGGGGACAGAGAAGTACAACTTGACTGGCTAAAAGGAGCCCCCCGTGGAATGAAATCTTCCAATCTATTTTGACATAAAGTCAATGAAGCTGCTATAGAAACTGCAGGCACAGCATATTTGGTGAGGATGACCTCCTGTGGTGATGATTCACATCAGACCATATATTTCCCCACTGCTGTTATCACTGACAAGATTAAGTGCCCTCCTGACATAGAGAATTTTCCAATGAAGATTTCATTGTCTTTCTCCCATGTAAGAAGTGATAAGTGAACTTGATATTTCTCTGTTCAACCTTTATCAATAAAAATTGTTCTGGTTGGCTTCTTCCTGTTGATTCCTAATGAAGTGGCATTTTATGAGGTGTCATTCAGTCCCAAACTTCAGAAAGAGCTGAAGATATATATGGCATGTTAAAGTGGGTGCATTAAATGTCGAAATGTATATTAATGATCAAGCGCATACATAACGCAGCGAAATAAATACACAGTTATCAGGGATTTAATACAGCTCATCCGGAAAAGGATATATCACCCATTAAAACATAATTACTCACTGGAAATAGAAATAGATCACCTGTTAAACCAGATTCATCAACTTGGCTCAAATACATCACTCACTGAACCAGATATAGGACCTATTGAATCTGACATATCACCTCCTCACAGAGACACATTGCAACTGATTTAGATCCGAGCACTAATATACTAAATCAGTTACCACCCCCTGACTGAAATACATTGCCATTCTGTGAAAAATATTGTTGGGGCAGAATATATCACCTGAAAAATGAAATATACGGTGCAGTATGTTAAAGGCAAATCAGTATTGCTGAAACAGGCAGAGAGAAACTCAAGTTTGTCATGCTGGCTCTCCCAGCTGATTTAGGGCTTGGGGGATCGAGGGATTCAGATATATTCCTCTAGTTTTTTGGGGGGCCAGCACTGTGGGTGAAAACACTTGCCACAGTTGTAATCAATAATTCTGACCAAACATACATATCATCTGGCATTCTGTGCAGAGCTGTCCCTAGAGTACGAGGAATTGGCAATGGCTCGAAGGGCTACTTGTGGGCTGGGATGGGAAGTTAGCGTGCAGAAGACAAGATAATGCCATCCCGATAGTGCTAAAATGAGGTGAAGCTAGTGTGTAAACATTCAACTCTTACATTATGTAGGGTAACATGAAAAGGCTCATCTTTTCTCTTTCTTATGTGAATGGAAGAAGAGAGGTGGTGCCATTAGTAGAAAGAGCAGTTTAGAAGAGGTGAGGATTTTGGGGGGTAGGATAATGAGTTTTGTATGTGTTGAGTTTGAGATGACTCTAGGATATCCAGCTCCAAATACTCTGTAAGTAGTTGTTGATGGATTGACAGAGTCCAGCAGAAAAACTAACACTGCATATATATATACATATTTTTTTTTTAAACCCTTAACTTCTGTGTATTTTCTCCTAAGTGGTAAGGGCTAGGCAATGGGAGTAAAGTGACTTGCCCAGGGTCACACAGCTGGGAAGTGTCTGAGGCCAGATTTGAACCGAGGTAGCACTGCATATATAGATCTAAGATTAATTGGCAAAGGATGATAATTGAACCCATGGTAACTGGTAGAACCACTGAATGAGAGAAGAAAAAGAGTGCTCAGGAGAGTGGGGTATAGATGAGGATATAGACATTGAGGCATAATTGAAGTTAGAACTTGGGCTCTCCCTTACTTAGGGGATATGTTATGTTTGATGAATTAGTAAGAGACTAGAAGGGAATGGTCCGACAGGTAGGAGAAACGTCATGTCGTAGCTTTTCCTTATGGTTAAAATCAGATCTCCTGATAACGAGGTACCTCTACTGTTATATGCCAAATTTCAAGGACAATGTTTTAAGAATCAATAACATCACTGTCATAGATTTATAGTTGGAAAGGACCTCAAAAGATATCTGATCTATTGCTCTCATCTTGAAGATGAGAAAACAGATCCAGAGAAGAGTGACTTGCCCAAGGACTTATGGGGAAGTATGAGGATAGGTCCTCTGCTTTTAAATCAGATGCTCTGGAACTAGGAGAATATTGTACACAGAAGTAGCAATATTATGTGATGATCATCTGTGACAGACTTAGCTACTCTTAGCAATACAATGACCCAGAACAATTCTGAAGAACTTATGACAAAGAATGTTGTCCGTTTCCAGAGAAAGAATTGTTGGAGTCAGATGCAGATCAAAGCATCCTATTTTAACATTATTTTATTTATGGTTTTATTTGGGGGGTTGGTTTTATATGAGTATTCTCTTACAGCAATGATCAATATAGAGGTATGTTTTGCATAATACAGGCATAACCCAGATCATCTTACCATCTCTGAGAGTGAGGGAGAGCAGGGACTGAGACAATTTGGATCTTACGATTTCAGAAAATGTATGTTGAAAGTTATTACATGTAATTGGGAAAATAAAATATCTTTGAATAAAATTATAAAAAAATTATTCAATAAAAAATAAAATGTTCTTCAGTTTTTGAGATATAAATGGTGCAGGATATATTACTCCTATCCCTAGAAAATGCATCTGGCTCCTCTGTCCACTAGATAGTTTGAAGTCAATGTGTCAGGCTCAATTGAGGAGGTCATTTATTTTATTGGTTGGGATCGTGTCTATGTTTGTTTTCATTTTGGTTTAAAGGAAGCTGAGCTGGCATTATAATCTATGGACTCTTTCATCAGCAGGCATCTCAATCATTACTACATCCGTTTTATTGTGCTGTCACTGAGTCCCTCCCCCGCCTTCCCGTCAGCTCCAGGAATATGAACAGGCATTTTGTCACACTTTGCTAATTAAATAGAATGTATCTTCTTGACAGCTTTGAGTGTGCTTGGCCCCAAAAGCTTTTTCATTTATCATGGCCTTAATCTCTAGTTCTGAGTTGGATTTCATATATGTGTCATATGAGGGAATCGTCCTATTTGCTACGATGCTTTACTTGCCTGAATCTTTCTGCTCTGTTGGACACATGCTACATCATCTTTCTGCTCCCATCAGTCTATTTGTCCCTCATAATATTACCATCATAAAGAGCATCCCGTCTACCTGTGCAGTTACATCCACTTTAGGTAGAGGAGTGTTCATCTCAGTGATGGAATTTAACCCTTAAGAGAAAAATAACAATAATACCACCAGTTGGTCAATATGTTTGTAGAATACCTAAAAGTTGACAGAGTGTTTTCTCCACAAGAACTCAATTATGCAGGAGGTACAAATACAGGGCAGGTAAAAAAAAAACTCTTCAACAATTTGGATTTTCCTTCTAGACATTAAGACCCCATCTTACCTATGCTTATTCATCCTTTGTGGCTCTTGTCCTGTTCTCCCGTAAGTTTGCCAGAGGGAGTCCATAATGTTTTCTTGGGGTGGGGTGGGGTGGGGGGAAGATTCCTTCTTTTCTTCCAGCATTTTAAGGATATGAATGAAGTACTAAATCTGCTCATGTATTAGCTCTCTCTCTCAATATGTGACCAATATCTCTATTTCATGCATACACTTCCCAGATGATATTCTTTACTCCATGTCTTTTTCAAAGTTGCATATTTGTTATATTTTGCTTCCCGCTCACACCTATCTTGTGCCTCTCCAATATCCTCCATGTGATTCTCATTTAAATATTTCCAGAGATCAGAGTGTTCTAAGGATCACAGACCTATGTAATATTGGTTGAATAGTAGTATTAATAATTCAGCCTTTGTCTCTAGAAGAAATAAGGATCATTTAAGGAACTTAGTTTCCTAAGAGCAGTTCAGCCCATTCTCTTCTTTCTTTTTAATTTTGAGTTTGACTCATTGTCCATTTGTTCTGTCTATCCTAGATATATCTGAATCTATATCTGTATCACGGTAGCTATAGTGGATAGATAACTGAGCCTGGAGTCAGGAAGACCTGAGTTCAAATCTGACCTCAGATACTTCTTGAAGCTGTGTGACTGTAGGCAAGTCAATTAACTTTTGCTTGCCTTAATGCCCTGGAGAAAGAAATGGAAAACACTTCAGTTTCTTTGCCAAGAAAACCCCATGGAAAATATAGTCCATGGGGTTCTGAGGAGTCAGACATGACTGAATGACTGAACAACCACCACAACATACTATGTCAAGATATGCTTATCAAAGACATTGGCCTAGAGAGGGGGAGAAGATTCAGTTCAGAGTCCAAGCTGAAGGAGGATTCCCTATGATGGTAAAGTTCTCTAGATGTTCCTGTTTGTGAACCACTTTGGAACCCCCAGAAACGATCTGTAACCATCCCAGGGAGTTTATCCTAACTATACTTTCAGGAAAAATACAAGTGAAAGAAGAATGACTATTATTCATTATGGATAGACAACATATAGAGCCTATGCATATATCTATATTCTCCATATCTATATCTGCTTTATGAATAGGGAGAGCAGGAATGAGAATAGGGTAGAATATATAGATCTGAAAGTCATCAGCATAGGAATGATAAATAAACTAATGTGAGCTAATGGGATCATGAAGAGAGAAAAGAGTAGGATCCGAGAAAAGACCTTGCAGGACACCTCTGGCTAGTGGCATGGCATGGATACTCCAAAGGAGGCTGGGAAGGAGACATTAGGAAGGTAGGAAAAGAACCAGGAGAGAGCAATGTCATGAAAACCTATTGGGGAAAGACTTAAGAAGAAAGTGTGTCTGATAGGGTCAAATGCTACAGAGAAGACAAGAAGAAATTCGGATTGAGGAAAGATCATTTGTTGAACAATTTGACCAGAAGCCAGATTTCAGAGTTGAAAATACCTTGAAAAAAGAGTGTGAAGAGAGGAAGAAGTAAACCATACTATCCTTGTCTATAAAATAGAAATAATTGTAATATATATGTTAGGGAGTTATTGAACCCTTTGAGATAACATGTAAAAATGTGTATAAATATCAAAATCTTGATTTCTACAATATTACTTGACTCTTTTGATTACTTAAAAGATACTATTTGGTCTGCTTTTACATATTGAACATCCACATTAATTTTACATTGACATTTTTCTCTGATGGGTTATCAAAGCTTGAAGGTGATTCTGGAGTCCTAGCGACTATTCTTTTTGTTTCTAACCATTGACCTCTCTCACTACCACTACTTCATCTCTCATCAATTCATTTTATAGCCAGATTTCTACCTTTCCCCATGGCTATGTGAGTTTGTATTATTGTTAATAGGCTATTCTTTGGCACTTCTCCCATGATTGTTAGATTGTTCTTTTTCTCCAAGGTGGCAAGTCCATTCCGGGAAAGTACGTATTTTTTTTAACAATTGATTTCTTGTCAGGTTTAACAAGATCAATCAAATTCGATGGCTAATAAAATTGATTAAGCACCCATAAAGTTGGATGACATCTAGCCTGGTATACTCAGAAGGACAAGAAACAAAGCCACTGCTCAGAACCTAAACTTTTCATTCACATTAGAAACTCATTCGTACTACCTAACATCTAGTGCTTTCTTTTCACCAACTAATTAATGATTGAGAAGACTCAACTAAGTAAACAAGTGAGTGAATCCCAGAAATGAACTAGTAGGAAATAGAGGGAAGATTCAAAGAAATAACTGATAGACGTGAAATATTCAGAAGAAAGTATGATAGAAGAAAGATGAGCATTATCTATTTTGTGTTCTTTCAGGGATAATTTGACTAGAGTCTAAGAATCATAATGTTTGAGTTAAATATATTATATATAATCTAGTCTGTTTTATTGTAAATGTAACTTATCCACCCTTGGCAATGTCACAGTTGTGAAATGACACTGAGTTATGTTCTATTTAGAGTAGAGGCTAGGGGCAGTATTATAATTTATCCTTTCCCCACTGATTTCCAGCTAGTACAATAGATCTCAGGAAAATGCCCCCCCCCCCCCAATAATGTGTCAGTATTAAGGTAGCTACTTTCCATTGTTAACAGGACTGACTCTCTTTCATTCAAAACTAATTTTTTCCTTAAAAATGGTGACTAATATTTACTAACCCTAATATCTGGCTTAAATTTTAGACTAAAGAAGATGTGATATTGCTGCCAAACCTTACTAATGAGTAGACATAGACTCTGCACATGATCTGTGGTATGGTGGAAAAATTGGTGGATTTAGAGTCATCAAAGTGGGTTCAAATCCCACCTCTATTACATAATTCCTATGTGACCTTGGGCAGGTTGCCTGGACAACTTTCTGGATTTCTGTTTCTCCCTCTTTAAAAAGAAGACAGGAGAACAGCTAGGTGGCTCAGTGAATTAAGAGCCGTAAGGGAGGTCTTTGGTTCAGATCTGGCCTGAGATATTTCCTAGCTTTGTCGCCCAGCAAGCCACTTAATTTCCATTGCTCAGCCCTTACTGCTGTTCTGCCTTGGAACCAATACACAGTACTGATTCTAAGATGTAAGGTAAGGGTTTAAAAAAAGAAGATGGTTAAATAACATCATCTCTTAAGTTCCTTTCTGGCTCTGAATTAGTGATTCTAAGTGGGAAGGGAAAGAAAAAATAGATTTCCTAAGAATTATTTTGTGCTCTTTTTCCTCATCCATTCCCTTTGTTCCCTTTCTGGAAGACAAATGTGGAAGAAGCAACAAGATTCCTCTACTTTTCCCTGGTGGCTAAAGTCCCTATAGACCCATAGTAAGTATCAACTGAAAGTTGATTTCCATCCCCTTTCAAGAAGTATCGAATCTTTTTAGGGCTACTCTTTTTTTTTAAAGTTTTTTTCTTTTGCTCTATCATTCTTTAAATATTTTTTTATTTTTACTGTCATGCAAAACACACTTCCACATTGGTCATTGTTATAAGAACAAACTCATACATAACCAAAAAAATATTGTTTTATTGTGATGTGAAAGATGTGAAAGATGACTTCAACAGTACAGAGAACTGGGATCAGGATTGTCCTAGATCATTGACTGCATTGCTGAGAGTAGCCAAGTTTTCACAGATAATCATTGTTCAATATTGTTGTTATTGTGTACAATGTTTTCACAGTTCTGTTTATTTTGATCAGTATCAGTTCCTGTAGATTTTTCCAGCTTTTTCTGAAATCATCATTTCTTATAGAACAATAGCATTCCATCATCAACATGTAGCACAATTTGTTCAGCCATTCCCCAATTGATGGAGATCTTCTCAATTTCTAATTCTCTGACACTAAAAAAAGTGCTGCTACAAATATTTTTGTAAAAGTATATCCTTTCCCCTTTTTTATTATCTCTTTGGGATACAGACCCAGTAGTGGTATTAGTAGATCAAAGGGTATGCCCTTTGGGCATAGTTCCAGATTGCCCTCCAGAATAGTTGGATCAGTTCACAATGCCACCAACAATGCATGTGTCCCAATTTTGCCACATCCCCTCCAACATTTATCACTTTTCTTTACTGTCATATTGGCCAATCTGATAGGTGTAAGGGGGTAACTGAGCATTGTTTTAATTTGCATTTCTCTAATTGAGTGATTTAGAATATTTTTTTTATATGATTATTGATGGATTTGATTTCTTCATCTGAAAATTGCTTGTTCATATCCTTTGACCATTTGCTACTTGGGGAATGGCTTTTAATCTTATAAATTTGGCTTAGTTCTCTATAAATTTGAGAAAGTAGATCTTTATCGATGATATTTGTTATAAAATTTTCCCCCTAGTTTTTTGTTTTCCTTCTAATCTTGGTTACATTAGTTTTGTTTTACAAAAGCTTTTTAGTTTAACTTAATCAAAGTAATTCATTTTATATCTTATAATACTCTTTATCTCTTGTTTGGTCATAAATTCTTCCTTTCTCCAAAGAACTACCAGGTAAATTATTCTGTGTTCACCTAATTTAGTTAGAGCATCACTATTTGTATCTAAATCTTTAGAGTTACTCTTAAGAAATATAGTCTGAGTTTATAGAAATCACATTTGATTAATTTGTATGTTTGTTGCTGAGCTAGAAATTCTGTCCTAATTTTGCATGTTTGCTACTATACCACCTAACTGCCTATATTTGAATTGTTTTTCACTATTGCTGCCACCACCACCATGACTTCATTGATGATGACAATGATGATAATTAAGTTTAACAATAAATTTCATCTCTTAATTCTCACAGTAACCCTGTAAGGTATGTGCCATTATTGTTTCCTTTTTTTGTATATGAGGAAAATGAAGCGGAGAAATTAAATGATTTGCCCACATGCAGCAAGTGCCAGTGTAAGTATTTATACTTCAGTCTTCCTGATTCCACCTCAAGCCATCCAATATGCCACTTAATTTTGTCATTAAATGTTTCTCTCTCAAGCAAAATCATTTGTTTATGCAACAATGGTTCACTCTGCCAAAGGTTCTGTTACCTCTTATAGAAATTTACCTCCAAATAGGTAAAGAGCACTGATCTTTAGGAGACTTAGAGAAGGAATTTAAACATTTTTTCTTTTTTTTATTTAGAATATTTTCCCATGGTTATATGATTCATGATCCACCCTCTCTCCACTCTTTTCTCCCTCCTCCTGAATCTGACATGCGATTCCATTGGGTTATACATGTGTCATTGTTCAAAACCTATTTCTGTGTTATTCATATCTGCAGTAGCGCGATGAATCCTTTAATATCAAAATCCCAATCATATCCCCATCACATTACATGATTGATCACATATTTTTCTAATACATTTCTGTTCCCACTGTTCTTTCTCTGGATGTGGATAATGTTCTTTCTCATAAGTCCCTCAGAATTGTCCTGGATCATTGCATTGCTGCTAGTAGAGAAGTCCATTACATTCCATTGTGCCATAATGTATCCATCTCTGTGTATAATGTTCTTCTGGTTCTGTTCCTTTTGCTCTGCATCAATTCCTGGAGGTCTTTCCAGTTCACATGGAATTCCTCCAGTTGAACATAAGTTTTAAAGAAAAGAGTGCCTCTAACAGAATTGATAAAGAAAATAAAACAAATTCTTCTGTTTGTTGTGGAGTTGGTGGAAAAATATGGGCAACATTTGTGAAAAAGTGGTTTGGGTGTGTCTTTCTAAAGGCTAGTAGAGACTGCAGTATACCTCCAGTCTTGTATCTCCAAGTCCAGAGCTCCTTCTATTACACTGTGATTTTCCCGTTTATTTTATAGTTCCTTTTAGAGAATGTGACTTTTTCTAATCTATGCCACTTCTGGACCAAGCTATATTTCTTTTGGTTGGACATGGGAATATAAATTAGGTGCTGACACAAAAGTATGTATGTGGATCATACTGTAATAAATTGTGTATTTCCATATCCAATGATGATATAGATCAGTACTGGCAAACCTTTTTTGGAGTTTGAGTGTCCAAAAGGCAAATTCAAGCAGTCTGTGTACCCCTACATTACCAGAGAGAGCTGAGGGAGGAAGAGCTTGCTTTGGGTGACTGGATAGAGGGGTGGGGCATGCAAAAATGCCCTTGGGCACTGGGAAGCAGTTTCCTGAGTGCCAGCTCTGCACACATGTCATGTTTTTGCCAATGTTGGCATAGATGATATGACTTTCCATCAGAGCTCTATGTTACAGTGGAAGAAATGTGGCCTCAGTTTTTTTTGTTTTTATCTCAAAAATGAAGGGGTTGGAAAAAATTGATTCTAAGGTCCTTTTGAGCTCTGAACCTGTGATTCCTCAAGAAGTTTAAATCTGGTTGAGAATTTCAGAAATACGCATATGAAATAGACAACAATTCAAGGCTATCCAGGAAAATGTTTATTAACTAGCATCTTAGTGGAATTGGGGAAATGAATTAGTCTAATACTTCCATTGACTAAGATCTCTTCTGGCATTCCTTCTTGCTTCAGGTTTTTACACTGCTACCCTTCTCTTTTTAAATTATAGAACTTAAAGTGAATAAAAGGGCTCATTTGAAGAAGTCCCGTGAGAAGAAAAAGAGCAAGTTCCCCAAACAGCTAGATATAAGTAATCCTACAACAAACCCTAAATGAACTTAAACATAATAATAATGATGACGATAAGCAGCATTTGTATAGCTCTTTAGGGATTGAAAAGAGCTTCATAGTGATCTCATCTTATCCTTACAACAACTCTGTGTAGGGGAAGGTGCTAGTATTTATCCTCCTTTTACTGATGAGGAAATGGAAGCAGACAGAGATTAAGTGACTAGCCTAGAGTCACACAACTAGTAAATATATGAACTCACATCTTCCTGATTCTAGTTTCAGCACTCCTTCATGCTATACTATCTAGCTGCCTATATTCTGATTAGTCTCCACCATTACCAATATCACCATGCTTCATAAGCATTTAAAAAACAATAACCCTTACTTTTCATCTTAGAATCAATATTTGGTATTGGTTCTAAGGCAGAAGAGTGGTAAGGGATAGGCAATAGGAGTTAAGTGACTTGCTCAGGCTCACATGACTAGGAAGTATCTGAGGCCAGAACAGCGTCTACCAGTGCCTAACTCTATGGTACATGCAGTTCTGAATGAATAATTTTTTGTAGAATCTTTGCCTATATAAAATTATTTAAATTAAAAATGTAATGCAAAATTCATAGTCCCATGGGAGGTTTACTGATTTATTGATGAAGCTTTGGAATAATTATCTTATAGAATTTACCCTTTAATAAGAGACATTGTGATTTAAAATACTGAATTGTACAGAGCCTAAATGGCTTGTCTAAATTTGGATTGCTATTAGAATCCATTCAACCACCTATCTGTATTACAATTTTATGCAGACTTTGAGAGTACTGACACTTAAAAAGTAAATCCATGGCCACTGGCAAGTAGGTGGCTCAATGAATAGCATGCCAAGCCTGGAAGACTCCTCTTCCTGAGTTCAAATCTGGCCTCAGATACTTTCTAGCTGTGTGACCCTGGCAAGTCTTTAAAGCCCATTTGCCTCATTTTCCGCATCTATAAAATTAGCTGGAGAAGGAAATAACAAACCACTCTAGTATCTTTGCCAAGAGAACACCAAATGAGGCCACAAAAAGTAGGGCATGACTGAAAACAACTAGAACAACAACACATAGTAGTTTGGGGTCAGGTAGGTGGCACAGGGGATAGAGCTCCTGGTATGGAATTGGGAGCATCTGAATTCAAATCTGGCCTTACATACCTCCTAGCTGTATGACACTGGGCAAGCCACTTAACCCAGTTTGCCTACCCCTCTTTCTGACTTAGGGTTGCTATTAAGAAAGAAAATAAGGTTTAAAAAATTCTTACTGCTCTCTCTCCCCCCATCCCTTCATCCTTCTCACTGTTCACAACACAGATGTGTGAAATCAGATGTGTGAAATTAGAATCTGGTACCCATAAAACTATGATTCCCAGTAAAACTACAATCCCCAGAAAAAATGACAATTCCCAGAACCCCATTCACTTCCTGTCATTACATGCTGATGTAGACAGGATATAAATGGGTAAGAGTTCCGTGTCTAGCTCTCTTTTCCTTCCTGCCAGCAACTTTGGTGGAGCAGGCATTTTTAGCAGGTAGAAAAACTTAGTCATGTGGTTCTGTTTTGTCAGATAATAAACTTTAAAATGTAATATTTCAAGTATTCACCATTAATTTTAATCTCACAGATGATCTAGGAAAACAATTTATACCAGACCAGTCCTCCTAACTGTTTTATTGTCTTCCACGTGTCACAAATATACAAAGCTCCATTTTCAGAAATGGTTTTCAACACCATTCAATAATTGATATCCAGAAGCTAGAATACATTGAAAAATCTGCTATCAGTCCCCAATAAAAATGGAAAATATTGCCCTTTTTGTAGTAGTGTCAAAAATAAAACAGTTCATAAAATTTTATCCTAGATTGGTACTATTTTGTCATGTTTTGCAAAAAGTCCCTTTATAGAAAACCATGATGATGTTATTTATTTTCATGAATCAAATAATTTTTTGATGTTTCTTAACACTAAAGTTTAAATTGTTATTATTAAATGTTATTTGTTGTATTAACAGTACAAATAAACCAGAAAATAGAATGTTGATACTATTTGTACATTTTGTAGGGCTTGTTTTTCATAATTCAGATATAAGAAACCTTTCTCAAGATTAATATATAAAATATATCAAAATTGTAGCTGCATAAAATTAAATCAAATGGAACTTATATTTCAATAGTGACACAAACTTATAGTACTATTTTCATATTAAAATTCATTACACCTTGATTTTTATTATTATTCATAAGGTTGATACCATAAAACATGAAAAGCACAAAATTAAAATGTTCTGTTCTATCATAAACTATCCAGCCTTTAGGACAAAGTTACCTAATAGGAGACACTGTTCTGCACAATAGGATGAGTAACTTTGCATTCTCACATTGATGGCAACCATTCATTGACCTCTTCTATGTTCATTGTTCAGTTGTTTCAGTTGTATCTGACTCTTTGTGACCCATTTGGGGTTTTCTTGATAAAGATACTGGAGTGGTTTGCCATTTCCTTCTCCAGCTCATTTTACAGATGAGAAACTAAGACAAAGAGGGCTAAGTGACTTTTCCAGGATCACACAGCTAGTAAATTGTTGAAGCCAGATTTGAATACAAATCTTCCCGACTCCAAGTCCAATGCTCTATCCATTGTGGTCCCTAGTTGCCTATATTATACTCACTCTTTCTTGCCCCTCCCTATCATTCTTCTATCAGAGAATGAAAGAAAAGTATGTTTCCAAAATATACTATTTCTGAGGTTTCAAAGATAACTTTTGAGTTATCTTCTAAGTGGGCCAATGTAGAGCTTATAGGACTTGGAAATAGGAGGACTGAAATTCAAATGCTGCCTTAGACACTTACTGGCTGTGGGACTCCATGTTCCATCACTTAACATTTTTTATCTTGTTTCCTCCTCACTGATAAAATGGGGATAAAAATAGCTCCTACCTCCTGGTTGTTTTGAGGCTTAAGAAGATAACATATATAAAGTACTCTGCAAACCTTAAAATGCTATGTAGATTCTAGGTGGTGTTATTAATATTCTATCTCCATAGGATATATTTAGTTCCATGCCCTGGTATTTAGTGGTGGGAGGGAAGGAGGCACCTCAGAACAGGAATATGCTATTGACAAGCTTCTGCTGCCCTCACTGGACTGAGATCTCATTCCTTTGCCCTTTTTGTTTGGGCACAACATGAGGAAGAGGAGTGGGAGGAGTGGGGGGGTCCTAAGACATCCAGCATGGTCTCAGGATTCTTTCAGAGAGTATCCTTTCCTGCCCCCTGTATTGCTACCTGGAGCTGTGGTGTTGGAGGGGAACAATAAAACTCCCTCAAACAGGCCTTAGGACAAAGGATGCTGTTCATCTCCAGAGGAAGAACTATTGGACTCAGAACACAGATGAAAGCAGATGATTTCTCAATTGTTTATTTGAGTTTATGTCTTGGGGTTTTGGTTTTATAAAATTACTCACAAAAATTAAGAATATGGAAATATGTTATACATGATAATATGCATATAACCCAGATTGAATTGCCAGCCAGCTCTGGGAAGAGGAAGGGAAGGGAAGGAGAAAGATACATTAGGGAAATTTGTGTGGAAATTTGTTATTACATGTAATTGGTAAAAATAAAATAAAATACAAAATATTTAAAAAAAAAGAAACTCCCTCAGACAAGCCTGAGTTGTGGAACTTGTTCCTAGCACTGACAGGACAACTAGCTGCCTCAGCTCAGGTAATTTTCTTTTTCTACTTTTCTACTTTCTACCCTCTGCCAAAAAATGAGAATACTTGACTTAATTTAGGTGTATGGAGACCTCATATTTTTACATAATAAGGTAACATTGTCTTGGTCATGCAGGTCATTGATAATAATAATAATAATTATTATTTTTAAAAAACCCTTATCTTCCACTTTAGAATCAATATTATGTGTTAGTTCTAAGGCAGAAGAGTGGTAAGGGCTAGGTAGTTAAGGTTAAGTGACTTGCCCAGGGTCACACAGCTAGGAAGTGTCTAAGATCAGATTTGAACCAAGGAACTCCCATCTCTTGGCCTGGCTCTCAAACCACTGAGCCACCTAGCTGCCCCATAATAATTTTTTATATGCTGCACATTTTATCTTTATTTTAATACTTTTTTTGTGTCTATGATGAGTAGGGTCCTGTTAGAGGTAGATATTATATCTTAAACTATTCCTCACAACCTTGTACCATGTACTCATTAGTTGCCTGATAAATATTGATTGATGGACAAATATAGGGGATGATAGCAGCCTGAAAAGGGAAGCTATATTTGGGGCAAGTAGAACTTTTGGAACTTTTAGAGTTCTGAAGTTATAGCATGGGTACTAGGTGACTTTGTACTTTAGGTGTCTGGGTCTCAGTTTCCTAATCTATAAAATGGGAAATTTATATTAGATGATCTCTAAAGTCTGTGGTTCTGTGGTCAACAATAGCACTCATCTCTGTTGGGTTACAAATTTCCCTTCAGTTCCAGCAGTGAGTATTCCAGGGATATGTATAACATCCCTTTATTGTCCACCCATCTTTCCTATGATTGATTGCCAGGAACTCATAATGGGAGTGATGTGAGTAAGCCATCAATCATGGCAACTCATAATCAGAATGCCAATGTAGTGGTGATGTGTTACAGCTATTCATCAGCTTGGAGACACTCAGCAGGGTCAGGCTTCTAAGAGAAGTGCACATGACAAGGGAAAATCTCTCTCTCTCTCTCTCCCTCTCTCTCTCTCTCTCTCTCTCTCTCTCTCTCTGTGTGTGTGTGTGTGTGTGTGTGTTCTTTATATGTAACATTTGGTTTTTCAGACTTCCCCAAGGCAGCAGAGAATGGCCACTTAGACAATACCTCATAGATACAAATCATTTGAAACATTTATGCAATCTAGTTGTAACATCTTTTATCGAGATCATATAGGGAGCTGTGGGACAAGTTATTTATTTCAAACTACAGTATCCCAGGGTCCCTGCCTCCCATTTTTTTCCCTTTTGGCTTTTCAATCCCTCCTAGACTCCCAGTCAAATATCATTATATTCTCTTTTGGAGGACTGTAATGAATGACCAATCATCTCTACTGTGGCCTAAGAGATTTGGATGATGATGGAACTGGTCCTCCTTTCTTTTGAGTGTAACCTACATTGAGATAACAGAGAAGAATGAAAAGAGGCATGGTGATATAGTGGCTAGAGTTCTGGATATAGTGAAAGGGGAGTTGGGAGTTCAAATCTCTATGTCACCACAGGTAAGTTTCTTAACCTTTTCTGATCCTCAGCCTTAGTTTCCTCATATAAAATAATGGGATGCCTTTGATATATTTGTATATATGTTCAGTTCTGAAATATATATAAAACTATAAAATAAAAAATTTTTTGTATACAGTGAACATATTCCACTGTTCTCTCTTCTTTGCTTTACTATTAAATTTCTAGAAAGAGTAGCCTATTCTGGCTGCCATGACTTCACCACCTTTTCACACCAGAACTTGTGAAAATTTGGCTTCTTTCCCTGCCAGTCTGGCCAGGTGCCTACCTTATCACTAGACCCAGTAGACTTTTTCCATTTCTCATCCTCCTTGACCTCTCTCTGTCACCTGGCAGCTATTGACCAGCATCCGTTTCCTAATAGCCCCTCCAGAGTATAAAAGCCTTAAATACATGGTGAGCTGACAATACTCTGAGTTTTGCTCAAATCAGATTAAAATTTAATTGGGGAATATTTAACAAAATAAATACAGACACAATAAGACATAATAATGCTAGCTAACACTTATAGAGTGCTTTCAATGTGCTGGGTACTACTAAGGGATCATTTGACAGATATTATCTCATTTGATTCTTACAACAATCATGGGAGATAGGTGCTATTATTATCCTGAAGAAAGAATTGAAGCAAATAGAAGCTAAATGACTTGTCTAGGCTTACATAAGTTAGTTAAGTATCTGAGGCCAGATTTAGGTCTTTTCTAAATGACTTCTTCCTGATTCTAGACCTTGTGCTCTATCTATTGTGACACGTTGCTGCCTCATAAAAGAGATAAGCTCAACACAGATAATATTACATTTAAAAAGCTAAGTCAATATACATCTTGCAGGGATCTTTATGTATGAATTAGGGCCCCTATTTCTACTTGAGATCCTACTGCCCTTCTTTTATTCTGCTGGCTCTTCTTCCTGTGGTGTCTTAAAAGAGGATGCCTCTCAGTGGAGAAGCAGGACACCTTACAACTTACATTAAGATGGTTTCCCCTCCCAAGTTTGATGTACCTCAAAAGTCATAGGGCAGTTTTAAGTAATATTTGGAACAGCTTGTACTTTTGGGGAAAAAAGCCTGATGTACTGAGTATCTATAGTTTCATATTTAATCCTCTCTGTTCTTTATATATAGCTTGTAAATACCAATAATTAAATTAAAAATTAAAAATTAAATTAAATTAAATTTATAAAATAAAATACAATTAAAATTAAATTAAAATTTTAAATAGAATATCACATAATTAAACATCAAATTTTTGCTATTTAGAATACCAGAAAAAAATATTGTCTTTGGTTCTCTTATCTCTACACAGCCTGGTGAACTCAATTGTTCTCATGGTTTTACTTATCATCTCCATTAGAATGGATCCCAAGTTTTATTTTGGCCCTGACTTCTCTCCAAAGTGCCATCCTCACATTTGCAACTCCTATTAAATGTCTGCCCCTGTATGTCAAACTGACAGCTCAAACTTAATGTTCCAAATAAATTTCTTCCTCTCAAAAGTCTTCCTCTTTTTAATTTTCCTATTTCTATTTATTATCTGTTATTATTATAGATATTATCTATTAATATTCCTATTTCTACCATAGTCTTGGCCATGCAACCTTAAAATCTCTAAATAATCTTTGATTTTGCTGTTTTAATTTTTCCCCCTTCTTGATCACTTTACACATGTCATTAACGTGATTAATGTCCAAATTTTGTGGAGTTTTCTCAAGGATCTCTTCCTGCCATTTCATTCTTCCATTGCCAGCCTCACCACCATTGTTCAACCCCCCATTGTCACCAACCTGAACTAATATAATACCTTTTAACTCTATCCCTGCTTTACCTCTTCACATTGTTGCTTCCATCCTGAGGAACCAGCAGATCTATTAATTATTATTTTAGAAAATTTACTGAAGTATCAGAATTTAATCTTTGGTTAGATTCCTAGTGTTTTTGTTTTATTTTTATAATGTGATCAAATTATTCTCCTGCTGAAAGACCCCCAGGGGTTCCTTATCACCTGCTAAATAAAGCCTCACATTTAAGGCTTCTTTTTGCCCAGATAATCTGATTCCATACTGCTTTTTGAGTTGAATCCACCACAGTCCCCTTCAGTTACTCTACATTGCAGCCAAATGGGACAATTTACCTTACCCATTCTCCTCCATTTTTCTCCCATGTTTTTGTCTTTGCTTACACTTTTTCTCATGTCCAGAACGGACTCACCATCCCATCCCTCAACTATCATCTCCACATAATCAGTAAGTCAATAAACATTTATTGAGCACCTCTTCTCTGTTATACTAAGTGCTAGGGATACAAATACCAACAAGAAAGATTGTCTTTGCCCTCAAGGAGCTCACAATCTAATGTGGGGAGCAACAGACAGAAAGAAGCTATAATGGGAGGTGAGATACTCAAATGGGTGCATGATGAAAAAATCCAAAGAAGTAAAGTTTGGAGGGAAATGAATAAAAGACTGGCCTGGGTGAGTACCTTCTTTAAATTGAAGTTTTGAAGACTTCTCTGCTCCTTCCTCCACTCAGAGAGTACTGATGAGATATGAATACCAAAGTTTCGAGATGATGAGATTCCTGGAGTCATACCAAGCCTGAAGGAGAACAGTTGGGTGGGAAATAAGGAGATGGCTATTGAAATCTCTTCTTTTAAATCTAACTACCTACTGTGGGACACATTCATGATGCCACTAATTGGTGGCGATCTCAGAGAATCATAGTGCTGTCAAGCTCAAATAGAATCTAGAGTCATTCATTTGTGCAGAAATATCCTGGTCTGCCACAGATTGACTCAGTTTTAAAAAGTATTATTATCTATGTCTTATTATATTTTATTTATTGTGTTAGATATTTATCAATTACATTTTAATCTGGTTTCTAGAATGCTGACTGTAAATGGGCAAGTCAGCTACAAGAGATTTTAGAGACTATCAGGTTTGTTTTATTTTGTAAAAAGGAAAAAAGAAGATAAGAGAAATGACTTGCCCAAGATCAAACAGATAGCAGGTCTTAGAGAGCCAGAAAGGAATTTTCCTTCCTCAGGTCCATCCCAACACTGAATCTTTACTTTCATAAGCAGCATGCTATAGTGAGAAAAGTCTTGGATTTATAGTGAGCAAGGCCCTAGCTTTGAAGCCTAGCTTGTTAGCTGTGTACCTTTAGCCAAGTCATATAATCTCTCATTGTTTAGGCAGCTCTCTAAGATTGCAACTTGGAAGCATTTATTGCTCTGAATTGAGAGAGGGAGTTTCTTCACTGGGAGTTTTCTGTACTCGTGAAATCAAAAGTCTGGTCCAAGAAATATAATGAGGTCACAAATTTTGAGGAACTTTAGTCCAACTCCTTAATTTTTCAAATGAAGAAACCAGGGACCAAAGAGTTAACATAGCGTGTCCCAAAATATTTAATTGGTAGTACAGTTATTTACGGATGTCTAATACTCCCTAATCATCATCATCATAATATCTAGTATGTATGTATAGGTTTCAAGGTTGCAAAATGCTTTGTATGTGTTATTTGATTTGACTCTGACAACCAGCCTGTGAGGAAGGTGCTATTATCATCCCAATTTCACAGATGAGGAAACTGAATCATAGGGAGGTTAGGTGAGGAGTTCAGGTCACATAACTAGTAAATATCTGAGGCAGCATTTGAACTGAGGTCTTCCTGACTGCCAGTCTAGCACTCTGTCTACTATACTGCCCATTAGACCGTAACCTTCTTGGGCACAGAATCTATGTGTTTTTTTATCTCTGTATTCCCCAACTCTTAGCACGGGGTCTTGCACGTTATAGGTACTTGTGGAATACTTATTGAACTGAATGAGACAGGTGGCAGACAGGGAGTCAGTCTGACAATTAGGTATCGATCGTTTGTCAGTCTATCAGTTTGGGACATCTGTTTGGTGCCCATTCTGTGTAGAGTTTGATGCTAGGTGCAGGAGGTAGCCACATATCGCCACTGAGAAGATAAGAGCTTTGCCCCTGGGGAACTTCCACCCTGGATGGCTCTCTTGAGGCAACCTAGACTGAGAGGGAACACTCATCCAACCAGCCACTGAAGATGTTGTTCTTTAACTCAAACTCTTTAAAATAATAAACTGCTCTCTTGCAGGTTTATTGGGGTGTGTGATTTCTTTTCCCTTACTGCTTCTGAATCTTTGGTTCCGGGCAATAACTCCCCATAAAATTTCCTGTTCCACTGAAATTACATTCATTCCTATATTTTACTTTTATTCACCGTCTATCAACTTGCTCTTCTCTTCCTGGTCTGCACATTACTTGTCTAAATGCAGTCGCTTTCCCAGTGAATCTCTCGTTTCCTTGGTTTACTAGAAGGTGGGAGGTGGGAGCGGACAAGGTCCTCTGCTCAACTTCGACTTCTTGTTTTCTTTCCCATTTTAATAATATTTCTTAACAGAACTTTCCCGGGAGCTTAAAACCAACAAAATTGTTCAGTCAGTCAGTCAAGGAGGCAAGAAGTCAAGCAATATTCATTAAGCATCTTTGTGAAGTCATTCAAGTTGACTTTTAGAATTTTCCATTTTCCTTCTCCCTCCTGTGTTCCTTCACCCCATTCATCTTTTATACTCATTAATGACTGATCCCCTCTATCCAAATCTGCTTCCAGTAAAACACCACAGAAGTATAGCTCTAGAGAAGGAAAGAACCTAAAAGGCAATCTATCATTTCATCAATAAGTATGGGGGCAGCAGCTAGGTGGTCCAGTGGATAGAACACTGAACCTGGAGCCAGGGGAAACTGGGTTCCACTGTGACCTCTGACACTTCCCAGCTCTGTGGCCCTAGGCAAGTCACTTAGTCCTGTTTGTCCATCTCTTGACTTTCTGTCTTAGAATTGTTACTAAAACAGAAAGTAAAGGTTAAAAAAAATTTATAAAGTGCCAACTGTGTGCCAGTTACTTGTAGGCTTTGGGGATGTGAGGAAAAAGGAAATAATCTCTACTTTCAATGAGTTTACATTCTAATGGAGGAGACAACAAGCCTGTCCAAAAATATATATAGCATAAATATGAAATATAAATATGTATATACATACATATGTGTGTATATGATATATATTATATATAACTACATATGTATTATAAATATAAATAATGTAACATATAATATGTGTGTATCTATATACACACTCACACGCACACACACACATACATATATATATATATACATATATATATAACAGTCCTTGTAACCTGGGAGTTGTATTTCTTTACAACTTGGGAAGAAAGTAGAGACAAGTTAGATTTCTTAGCAGGTTTGGAGGATTTTGGGAGGTAGAAGAGATGAGGAAAAGATGTGTGTGTGTGTGTGTGTGTGTGTGCAGGGAGGCGTGTGATAGGTTTTTTTTCTCCTCATAGGTATTGGCTTTGGTAGCTGGAGCACTGACAGACAGAAGGAACAGGTGATTCTGTCTCCACTCCACTATTTTACTTCAGCTGGAGTGCTTGGCATCCATTATAATTATGCTTTAAAAAAAGATTTTGTTCAAGATTGCAGTTGATGGGAGATCCAATTTCATTTCTTATAAGCACACGTAATTGACTCTGTCTTTACGTTTCTTGGTGTCCCTTTGTTCATGGCATGAGGCAGTGAGACAGAACAAAAGAGGGAACCTTCTTTCCCAGCACGGGATAAAGATCTCAAGCCTCTGGCCCAATGCTAGAAAGGTTTTGGTCTCTCTTCTAACTGGGGGCATCAGTGGGGGCCATTTCATAAGTACATTTGCAGAGTCAGAATTACTATAAATTCAGGCCATAAATAAAAAAATCTGCCTCATAGACTCATTTTTGGACAATTGAGAATTTTTTAAAAATATACACAAGAGTGAATACAAGGGAGTGAAGGTATTATTAGCATTTGAGAGAGGATTAGGAAAGTCTTCAGGCAGAACAGTGGTGCCAAACTCAAAAAGAAACATCACTCTGGCCTTCATACTTCATTAAAAAACCACAATTTAACATGATCTATGTTGTATTATAGTTTTTTTTCTTGTGTTAAAAATTTCCCAATTACATTTTAATCTAGTTCAATCAGCACTTTTGGTTGGTAATTTGGGTAAATTTGGCTAATTTTGTGGGCCAAGAATTTGATATCTCTAATGTAAAGGATGATGCTTAGCTGTGTCTTAACTAGAAGCAAAAGAATTTTTCTAAACCTTTACCTTCCATCTGAGAATCAATACTGTATATTGGTTCTTAGGCAGAAGAACAATAAGGGTTCAGTAATGGTGTTAAGCGACTTGTCCTGGATCACACAGCCGGGCAGTGTCTGAGGGCAGAGTTGAACCCAAGATCTCTAGGTCTGGTGCTCTGTTCTTGAGCCACATAACTGCTCTTGAAGAATTAGAATTTAATAATACCATGAAAGACTAGGCTGTGCCAATTGTAGGGTGAAAAATTTTATTTCAAAGTAAAATTATGTTTGCTTCTAATTATATTTGGAATACATTTGCCTGGACAGGAGAAATAAAATATTTATTATCAAATACGTTTCCTTTCCAAATGAAGTGTCATCCTTCTAGCATTAAAGGAAGAGAGGGAGTCTGAGGTAAGGGTGAGTCAGGTTTGCACTTTAGGATGGGGGAATGACTGGTAAAAGGCACTCAGATGGGAAGAGGAGTGTCCTGGGCGAGGGACAGATTGACAAGTGTGGCTGGATTACAGGGTGCTGGTGACCTTTGTAATGTTCAATGAGGCTCAAACCAGGTGGGGACCTGGTTGTAGAGAGCTTTAAAAGCTAAATAGCTGAATTTATATTTGATACTAAGGCAATAGTAAGCCATTGGAACTGAATAGAGGAATCACCTGGACAGGTCAGTCCTTAAGGAAAATTAATTTGGCAGTAGCATGTAGAATGAATGGACATATGGAGAAACACAAAGCAGGGAATTCTATTAGGAAGTTGTTGCAATAATCTAGGTAAGAGGTGGTGCTGCCTGGAATAAGATGGTAGCCGGGTCAGTGAGCAGAAAGGGTCAGTTGTGAGAGACATGAAGGTAGAAATGGGAAGGTCTTGTGTGGTGAAGACTGAGGAATCCAGGATAATGCTAAAACCTGAGACATTACAAGCATTGGGGGACCTTTGACTAAAATAGGATATTTGGAAGAGGGGAGGATTTGGGGGAAAAGATAGTGAGTTCAGTTTTAGTGAGGCTGAATTTAAGATATTCCTGAGACATCCAGTTTGATATGTCTAATGGGCAATAGTGATCCAAGATGAAAGCTTGGAAGAAGAGACTGGGGATAGATAAAGAGATCTGTGAGATATCTGCAGAGAGATGAGAATTCAATCTTTGGAAGCTGATGAGGTCAACCACCACCACCACCTATGGGGACTAGCCACAGTTAGGGGAAATGATGGGTATCATGAGCTCACTAAGGAGAAGTTAAGTGATTTGCTCAAGATCTCTTGTACCCTATAGTCCAGTCCCTTTGAACTTCTTTCTTGTCTTCACCTCTTAATTCTGGGACTTAATACTTGCCATTCCTCATATATGAAATGAATCCTTTTCTCAATTCCTGCCTCATAGAATCATTAACTTCCTTCAAGACATAGCTCAAGTACCACTTTTGACATGGGCAGTTAGGTGGTGCAGGTGATAGAAAGATGGTGCATCTTCCTAAGTTCAAATCTGACCTCACATACTTCCTAGTTTGGTCACCCTCACCAAGTCACTTAATCCTGCTTGCCTCAGTTTCTCCATCTGTAAAATGAGCAAGAGAAGGAAATGGGCAAATCGGTGCAGTGCCTTTGCCAAGAAAACTCCGAATGGTGTCACAAAGGATCAGACACAACTGCAACAATTGAACAACAGCAGCAATCACCTTCCATATGATGCCTTTCCTAATGCCCTAGCTGGAGGGAGGAAAGGAAGGGAACAAACATTTATAGAGCTCCTCCTGTGTGCCAGGAACTGCAGTAAGTGCTTTCCAAATATTATATCATTTGATCTCAATTGCTAGTGCCCTCTCTCCCTAACAACCTTGTATTTAATTACCTTATCTATATTTTGTGTTTATTTTGTGTGTTTATTCCATACATATGTATGCATACACATTCTATACGTATACACTCACACAGTAAATAGAAAGTATGAAGTGTGTGTGTGTGTGTGTGTGTGTGTGTGTGTGTGTGTGTGTGTGTATAGAAGGGTTCACATCACTTGAGGGATCTGGAAATGGCACTAGAGCTGAGCCTTGAAGGAGGCTAGGGATTCCAGGAGGTGAATATGAAGCCAGAGTACATTCTGGCCGCCAGAGTATACTTCATGAAATGGTTCTTTCTGAGAAGGGCAATGGAATACCATTTGTGCGCAATGTTGTATGAAGGGATCAGCAAGTAAGCCATTTTATCTGGAATATAAAGTGAATGAGGGATAGTAATGTATAATAAGCTGAAAAGGTAAGTTTGAGCTAGAGCATGAAAGACTTTAAATATCAAACGGATAAATTTGTATTTGACAAAAAGGCAACAAAGCCTTTTCAGTTGTTTTTTTTTAAAGCAAGGTTCCTGTATATTTAACATTGTGATAAACAATTATTATTATTATTTGTCTCTGAAAAATCTTAATTAATTAAGAATATTTTTCCATGGTTATGGGATTCATATTCTTTCCCTTCCATCCTCTCACCCCCTCCCATAGCCAACTCGCAATTCCACTGTGTTTTACATCAACAATTATTATTGATATTTTTGGGAAACTGACATTTGATAGGGAAAGACTTCTTTATGAGTCAGAGAAGGCAAGATTTATACTGTTTAAGGAAATGTAGTTTTGAATTTTTTTTTACATGATAGACTTTGCCTAGGAATACCAATTGGATATCTGTGAGGAGGAAGGAATTGTTTGTTCTTTAATGGGGATCTTCTACATATATCTAGGCCACTGCAGTATTTCCTTGGTATAGCTGTAGTTTTTATGGCAGACCAGGGAGAGACACATTTAGGTACTAAGTGGGTGGGTCTTCCATTACCCTTCAAAAGCATACTGCATTGTTGTCATTGTTCAATCATTTAGTCACGTCTGACTCTTGGTGACTCCTTGGACCATACTGTCTATGGGGTCTTCTTGGCAAAGATACTAGAGTGGTCTGTCATTTCCTTCCAAATGGATTAAAGCAAAGAGAGGTTAAGTGACTTACAATTAATTAGCACCCATAAAGGGAGTACCCAAGCCTAGAAGTTTACAGATCCACTGAAGTATTTGGTTGGTCCCATTGTTTGAAAACATTTTGTTCTACTGGGTAGATTGAATGTACTCTCCCTCTAATATTTGTACAATTTATGGATTGATTAAATCTTTACCTACTCATTGTACAGTGTAGTAACATGTCTGGAATATAAAGTGAATGAAGGAGAGTAATGCCCACCCAACGGGAATGGGTACTGAATGAATGAAACCCAAGTTGTTAAAGCTTTTAAGCTTTAACAGAAGATCTTGTTCTAAGTAGGAAGGAATATCCTAGGACTTAAGGGCTTAAACACATAGGAAGAAGGGAAGGGAATGACATTTATATATGCCTGCTCTGTGCCAGGCACTGTGCTAAGTGCTTTATAAATATCTCATTTGATCCCAACAACTTATTACTCTCATTTTGCAGTAGAGGCAAACAGAGGTAAAGTAACTTATTTAGGTTCACACAGATAGTAAGCACCTAAGGTAGGATTTGAACTCAGGTCTCTCCAACTCCAGGCCTGGCTCTCCAGCCCCTGTGCCTCTTCACTACCTCTATAAAAAAGCACATGGCTGCCTTCTCCTAGCTTTCCAAAGCTGGACTGATGTCATCTCTCTTTGGGTCATTCTCTATTGCCACCCGTCTTGGAAGCACTCATAGTAGCCTGTGTGGAACAGTACTGTGATGGGTCGGAATACATTGTTTTTGCTTTCTGCTCCGTGGTCTGACCATGTGTGATGAAAAGAGGAAAAAAAAGAAAAAAAAAGATATTGAATCCGGTACACAGTTTAAAGGGGAATAATTAATGCCTGCTGCTAACACAATGCACACACCACATGATCCATTATGGGGCATAGAGGGACTCCCACCAGAGCTGGGGCGGAGAGTGCAATTACTTGACACAGTAATGCACCCAGCCAAATCATTTCCAAACTGCCTTCTGAACAGCAGGAGCCATCGTTGCCTCCCTTCCTCTGAAGTCCTCTCCATGGTTAAAATGAAATAGATGCAATTAAACAATAAATAGGAATTACTGGCTCATTGGGAGCTCCCAGGATATTGATTTGAGTCCTACAAGAATGAATTGTCGTCCTCTTTGACTTATCTGGGATTATATTTCACCGCTAATTAAAGTTCACCCAGGGAGTATTCCCTTGAATATAAAGAGCTTTCAATCTCTCTGAGTTGATTCAGGAAGCAGCTGCAAAGTATGTGCAAAATAATTTTTTTTCTTTTGGGGGGCAGGGGAGACTTATATAAGTATTGCTTTCCATGCCGCAAGACCTCATGCACACGTCATAAATAACATTGTCTAAAACCTCCTTTTTGTGATTTCTTAAAAAACACACACACACACACACACACACACACACCAGAGGGTACAGGACAATGAAATGAGCAAGGTGTCACCTGCGCAGAGAGAATTTTTGGCCAGACACCTCGAGGTTGAGGTCATCCTTGATTGAAAGCCAAATACTGATTTTTTTTTCCATTATGGATTCTATAGTCACATCCAAATGGTAAATACAGTAAAGCTGGCTATAATTTGTCTTGGCCGCAGAATTGTCTGATTATTTGGAGGATGGATTGCTACAAAAAGCCTGGTGGAGATTGCATTACCCCCCTACTCTCTGGTGTTACTGATCGCAGCTTGACGGATTTTAATATCATTGGGTTTAAATGCAAATGTTAAAATAAATAATTGCTTTGCTGTAGAATTTTGGATGAGCAAGCTGAGAATATCTTACTATTAAGCACATGGAGAAGATGAATGTTTTCAAGGAAAACCTTGACATCTTATCAATTATTTCCATGTAGAAGGCTGAGCAGGAAAAAAAATGCTTGGGACAGCAGTTTACTTTTTTTTTTTTTTTCCCAATCAGAAGCTGAGCAAGAGACCATTGCTGGTTTGACTTGCAAAATGCCGTGACCCTGTAAATGGAAGGTGTCCATGGTACTTTTCCAATTTAATATAGTTTTCTAGCCAAAATATGGCTTCAAAACAGATGGGATATTTTTGACTAATATCAACCAATTAACATCTATTAAGTCCTTCCTACCTGCCTTGAATAGTACTATGCTCTGGGAACACAAATCCAAAAGAGAGATTGTCCCTGCCCTCGAGGAGTTTCTCTTCTGTAGAATGATGGGAACCGAATGTTAGTGCTCTGATACCTCACAGGTTTGCTCTGAGGACCCATCAGATGAGAACATCTATGTAAAGTACTTTTGGTCAGCCTTGCAGTGCTGTGTTAACGTTGGTTGGTTCTTTTCAGTTGTGGCTGACTCTTCTCAACCCCATTTGAGTTTTCTTGGCAAAAATCCTGGAGCGGTTGGCCATTTCCTTCTCCAGCTCATTTTATAGATGAGGAAACTGAGGTAAACA
Source organism: Gracilinanus agilis (assembly GCF_016433145.1). NCBI lineage: Eukaryota > Metazoa > Chordata > Mammalia > Didelphimorphia > Didelphidae > Gracilinanus > Gracilinanus agilis. Next base: position 94,810,800 of record NC_058134.1, on the reverse strand, counting down.
GGGTTATATGATTTACCTAGGGTCACACAGCTAGTAAGTGTCTAAGGCTACATATGCAATGTTAGCAATTATTATTTATAAATAGAGAACATGTGCAAAATAAACACAAAATAGTTTAGAGGGCCACTAAGAATGCAGGAAAGCATGAAAGGTCTTCTGAAGGTGGTAGCCACCTGAGCTGAGCCTTGAGGGGAGTGAGGAGTTCTAAGGGGGAGGAATGAGTATGGACCATGAAGAGGTATGAAGGATTGGAGATAGTGTCACATATGGGGGATGGCAAAAAGGCCAATCTGGCTGGAGCATAGTATGTACAAGGGGAACAATATATAAACAGTATGAGGTGGGCAGCTAGATGGCTCAGTGGACAGAGAACTAGGTCTGGAGATAGGAGGTCCTGGGTTCAAATTTGACCTCAGATAATTCCTAATTGCATGATCTTGGGCAACTCATGTAACCTCCATTGCCTAACCTTACCACTCTTCTCCTTTGGAACTAATACATAGTATTGATTCTGAAATGGAAGGTAAGGGTGTATATAGACATATATTTAGTTTGTTCAGATGTAGGTGGAATCAGATTATGAAGGGTTTAAATTACAAGGGAGGGAGTTTCTATTTTATCTTAAAAAATTCTTACCTTCTGTCTTTGAATTGATGCTAAGTATTGGTCAAGGCAGGAGAGTGGTAAGAGCTATGTAGTTGGGGTTAAGTAACCCATGGCCATATAGCTAAGAAGTATCTGAGGCCAGATGTAAACCTGGGACCTTCCAACTCTAGGCCTAGCTCTCTATCCTCTGATTCCCTCTATTTTGTCTTAAAGGTAATGGGGAGCCACCAAAACTTTTTGAGCCGCAAAGTGACATTGTCAGAACTTCATAATAAGATAACTTCATTAATGATTTGTAGGATGGATTGGAAAGATCCAAGAAAGATCCAGAAGGATCAGCTAGGAGGATGTTGAAATAGTCCAAGACAGAGATGAGGAGGGCTTGGACTAGAATGGTAATGGTACAAGTAGAGAGAGGATGATGTTGAGGAAACAAATGTTTGTTAAGTTATTGAATGTGGCAGTCAAAGGAGAGTGAAGAGTCAAGGAAGTCTTCTAGGTTAGGTACCTGGGTAACAAGAAGAATCATAGTGCCTTCTACAAAAATAGAGAATGTAAGATGAAGGGTTAGTTTAGAGGAAAAGATAAAGAATTCTTTTTTTGGACCTGAGGAATTCAAGATATCTAAGAAATAACCAGGCAGCAAAATTTAGCAGGCAGGTAGAGAGGTGGGAATGGAGTGCAGGAAAAGAGTCTGTCTTTGTCTCTCTGTCTCTCTGTCTTCTCTGTCTCTGTCTCTCTTTCTCTCTTTCTGTCTCTGTCTCTCTCTGTCTCTCTTTCTCTCTCTCTGTCTCTGTCTCTCTCTGTCTCTGTCTCTCTCTGTCTCTGTCTCTCTCTCTCTCTCTCACACACGAATCATGTATATAGCAGCAATGGATATGTTTTTGTATATATTCATATAAAGGCCTCTGCATGCTATGTGTGCTTTCTATTTTTAGTGCAAATGGTCAAGAACTCAAATACAAATATCTTAGGTCATCTGAAAATGTTTTCTGGTCTTGTGAGACAAATGAGCACCATTAGTCCTGCTCTGTCTCTGATCCCCAACCCTTGCTCCTACCCTCAACCAAAGCCAGGTTAATCCACTTGTAATTTCCTAACATAATTCACCTGTACATCTTGGGCTGGTCACATAGGAAACATAAGAATTCTAAGCTAGGAAGATGTAGTAGCAAAAATACTGGTTTTAATGTCAAAAGACACAGGTTCCAGTTCTAGCTTTGTTTCTTGCTAGCTGTATGACCTAAGGCAAGTTCCCCTTTCTAAAATGCTCTCCATCTTTGACATGGAAAATTGAGTCCCTGTTTTAATCTACCTTGCAGAATGATTGTGAGGCTCAACTAAGATGACATGCTCAAAAGAACCAGATTCAGATGGAAGGGATCATTAAGGTAGGAGTCACTGTACTTTCTAGTCTCTTTCCCCCTTATTGCCATGTACCTGCTATTCTAATTTTTGGATAGCTTCTGATTCCAGCTTTATTCTGACTGCCAGCTTTCCAGATCCATTCTAGGACATCTTAAATTTTTTTTAATAACTGGCCCTTTGCTTCTACCTTGACCCAAAGCCTTAGCACAAAAGGACACAATCCCCCACTTTATTATAACAAATGGGTTATATTCAAGAGATCTGTAATTGAAAAAAGTGCTAGGCTTCTGATATTTGGGCTAAGCACTGGAGGAAAAGTCTTTAGGTTGTGACTTTGAGTTCTGGCTACTACAGACTTGCTGAGTGACCTTCTGTAAATTATCCATTTCACTATTTCATCCAGTTGCCACTAATCAATATAGATGTAACGGAAAGTATATTGAACTTGGAATCAAGTACCCCTGATCTTTTCTTCTGTTACCTGTATTTCATAGAGCAAGTCAGCCTCTGTTTCCCTCTTTGTAAAAAGATTACATTTGATCTCTAAAGACTCTTTCAACTCCAAATCTATTATCTTGTGAGATACAGCTTTCTTGTCATTAATTTTCCTGATTCTCTAAGTTCTGGCTTCTTTATCTTCATTGCCACTATTTTCTAAGGTCTTTCCTCTCAGAATTATTTTATATTTATTTTATATTCATTTCCTTATGTATACATTGTCTCCCTTAATATTAAAATCCTTGATGAATGTAAGCTCATTAAGGGCAAGAAATGTTTCATTTTCTTAGTAAACACAATGTGTAGTATAGCATTTGGCACACAGTAGGTGCTTAACAATGAATAAATACTTGTTGACTGATTAAACAAAGTCCTGTTGCTGATTTTTTTTCTAGAGGAGATGGGACTTGAGTTAAGACTAAAAAGTAAGTTATGCATTTTCAGGTTTTTTGGGATGTTTTGATTGGTTTTGCTGATTGTTTTTCTTTTCATGATGGATCTCTGAGATGGGAATAAAGAAAGGAAAATGGGAAAATTTAGGTCATGTGAAAACAAAATATGTCAATAAATTTTAAAAAAGACAAGCAAAGCCTATCTTTTTTGAAAGAAACATATTTGTAGGGCATTCCAACAGAGGGACAAAATATGGTGGTGTATTCTTGAGGAAAAGGATGATGAAAAGATAGTTGGATCAGAATCAGGAAAAGAAGCAGAGCTGAGAAGGGAATAATAAAGTTAGCAGAAATTGCATTAGATTGTAAACTCTCATATGGCAAGAATCCTGCTTAATTGTGTGTTTCCCTATGATATTTTGTGTGGCTGGTTGCTATTATAGTGTATGTAACCAAAAAGAAGCCACAATTATAATGCTATTCTATGGAGGGAGCTAAATGTAATTGAGAGTGGTGAACTTGAACTCAGGAAAACCTGAGTTTGAATTCTGCCTCAGGTACTTAATAATAGCTGTGCTACCCATGGGAACTCCCTTAACTCCTCTCAGCCCAGCTCCCCCATTCCAAAAGGAAATGAATAGTACCTATTTCATAGGGTTGTTGTGAGGGTCAAATGGGACAACACATGTAAAACATTTTGCAAACCTTTAAATATAAATGTTAGATGGGGCTGCTGCTACCACGACTACTATTACTATTATGTAGGGTTAGAGAAAGCATTGATTTTAGAAAATAGAAGACATGGAAAGAATTAGGGAAAGGGGATATACGTAAAGTAGTAAATTCCCAAGGTGAGATTGTGTCTACACAATGTAAGCTTAACTGAATATTTAGCCTCTGATGACTTTTTCACTCTAATTTGTTGTTTGGTACAGAAGGTAACCATTGTGGGCAATTAACTCACTGATAAGCAAGTCCCTTGAAGAGTAAAAAGCATCAGCCAAGTTTGTGTTGATTGGGATTGAGCGCCATTCAAAAATTAAAACAGTCCCCAGGGAACCCAAATGACCATCTCCCTCCATTTCACAGTGTTCTTTTGGTGTCTTAGACATGTGGCTTATTTAAAGTACCCATCCCTTTGATTCTAATAGCTTCTTAGTAACTCCATTCCTTCTCACCCTATTAAATACATACCTTTTTCAATTCACAAATTATTTTCCAGTGGAGCTTGAAATTAAGCCCAATTCTTTTTGTTTCTTTCCTTACCCTTCCATACCTTCACCATCACAAGTGCCATCAGATGGGTTTGTGGAGTGGAGCCCATTTGTAAAAAGGAATACAGAGAGCCAAGCAAAGCTAGGGCTATTTACAGGCATGACATACTCTTTACTTCTTTAGGGCAGAAGAAAAAATTCTCTAAAGCATGGATATATGTACATATACATATATATTTATATATTTAAGGAGTATCTTAGAACTCTAAAAGAGTACTGTGAAAAAAATTCTCTAAAAAAGACACAAATAGTATAATAGAGCTAGTTGATTTCTTTGTTCTTCATGGTTTCCAGAACAATTGTCTTATATCAACCCTGTGAGGTAAGTTGCCTGTGTCTCATATCATAGACAAGGAAACTGGAATTCAGAGACTTGTCCAAAATCACATAGTGAGTGATAGAGATGGAACATGAATCTCATTTTTCTGACTCCGTGGCCCATGATTTCCTCCCTATGCTTGGAGCTTTGTGATTGTGGTCTAGTCATTTCCCCTTCTCCTAGCTTTAGTTTGACTGGAACTTTGTAAGTACTTAGTAAATTGCTTACCATTCAATCAGTCAATGTATCTATCTATCTGTCTGTCGGTCTCTGTCTGTCTTTCTAGCTATTTTCCTCATCTATAAAACAAAGACAATCATCCTGAGCTTATCTTACAGTGCTTTTTAAACCTTAAACCAATGTATAAATGTTAGCTATTAGTGTAACTCCCATATTTCGCTGCATGAAAAGGTTGGGCAAACTTTGGGATATTTCATATTTCTCTAATTCATAGCCTCCACCAGCAAAATTACTTCTTGGTTCTGTATATTGTGCTGATATTAACTCCCCTCATGAGCATCAAGTTTACAAAGGTAAGGGAGAGGGGATAGCTGCATGGCTGAGTAGATTGGGAGCCAGGTCTGGAGATCTTGGGTTCAAATCTGTCCCCAGATACTTTCTAGCTGTGTGACCCTGGGCAAGTCACTTAACTCCCATTGTCCAGCCCTTATTATTCTACTTAGGAACCTATATACAGTATTGATTCTAAGATGGAAGGTGAGGGCTTAAAAAAAGTAAGGGAGAAGTTTTTATTGAAAGATATGGAGAAAATCCCCCCTAAAAATGGAAAATCAATGGAAAGAATAAGGACATAGATAGCTGAAGAAGAAACACAGCTGAGTTCTATCCTTTAGCTTATTCAAACAGATCTAGAAAATGTAATTGATTAAGAAATCTGAGCAAAAAATCACTGAGTAATTTTTCTAGCCCAGCTAGTCATAGGGAGATGGGCAGATAAGGCAAGTCTGTGATTGCTGGGGATGGGGTCTGTGTGAAGCATTCTGGCACAGTGAGAGGCTATGTACTAGGACAAGGAGAGGTCTCAAACCCAGACCAGGGGAACCTGAATGTACACAGAGTGTAATAATAGCTGCCAACTGGCACCTTTTTTTTCACTGATGCAGAGTGGTTTGAGGAGAGATTCTGTACCAAGGAATGATGGGTCATGTTGAGGAAAAGTCACAAGCACTAGCTTTTGTAATGAGAAAGAAGCAAGTTCATAAGAAAACAGTAACTACATGGCTTTGCTTTTTGGAGAGGAGTAGGATCTCAGAGCACTATAAATACTTGTGTCTGTGTATGTTTCCACAGGCTTGATAGAAGCAAGATGGATGGAAGAGATGTTCTAGAGGAAAAGGATCCCCTTGATCTTGCAAAAGACTTTGACATTGTTGCTGTCATCACTAGGGTGGCTTATCAGGGAACACAGGCTTAAGGTGTGTTAGAAAAAGAAGGGCAAATGCTAATGAGGCACTGTGAAGTTGAGATGATATGCTTGCACCAAAACTTGAAGAAAATTATAGATTAAATAATCCAATTAAATAGGAATTTCCAGAGTGATTTGAGCAGAGGGTGAATCACTGGGATGAGTGCACATCTTTTCAAGGTGACTACTTTGAAAGAGACAATGCTTCTTTTTATTTGGAGAAGGAAATTGGGTCTGGCATATATGATATATGTTATTTCCAGGGTGCAAAGTCTAGACTTTATTATATCTTTTTATTAATGAATTTGACATTTGTTAATCGAACTTATAGTTCTAAATTCAGGGTCAAACTAAACCGAAATAAAGTAGGCTGAGAAAATTCCTAGTATGCCAGACTACTAAGGGTGCTTAGCATAGTGCCTGATACATAGTTAGAACTTAATAATTGTTCTTTCACTCATACCATTTCTAAAAATATAAATAAATCCATTGGTTTGATTGTTAGTTAGGCATTCTGTAGGAGAATGTAAATAGATATAGCCTGTGCCGTCAAGGAGATCGGTCAGATCTTGTCCATCTTTGTCTCCAGTAGCATTATGGGATGGTGAAATGATTAAAGTATAAGGAGAGTTAAAGACTTGCATGGACTGGAACTATATATTTCTCCTCTTTAGTCATCCGGATTTGGTCTTCTGACCACTACAGGGAGAAAGAGGAAGTTTGTTCACTCCCTAGAAGAATGGAAAGTTGGAGCCTAAGATATAGAGAAGGGTAGAAAAAGAGCCGACTTGAAAATAAGTCTGCTGATTCTCCATTTACTGCTTCAGGATAAAGTTCTTAGGACTTGATATAAATAATTTGTCAATGATTATTTCATTTTTACTGACTGGAACAATAGTGTCAAATTCAAATGGAAAGGCCACTAAACCACAGATGTGAATCCCTATGGGTGCAAATTGATTTAGAAAATCACATTTTAACATTATCTTTGTTCTATTGTGTTTTTTGGTTACCATTTAAAAACGTATAATTTAATATAATGTGTAACATAATAATATAATATTTATAACTTATTATAAATATGTAAGAAATTATAATAAATATGCTTATCTAAGAGAAACATTCTCATATTAGGTATGACCAAAAATCTGTCTCATTTTCTTTCCCTTCTTCCTCCTCCCCACTTCTTTTTCCCCAAGAAAGCAGGTAATATGATACAGTAGTACATATATTATTATATAATACATATTTCCATGTTCATCATGTTGAAACAAGACACATATTGCTTACACTAGAGAAAAATACATGGAGGAAATGAAGTGAAGAATGGTATACTTCAATCCTCATTCATACATATGCTGTTTCTTCTGTGGTGGTGGATATCCTTTGTATCCATTGTATTTTAACTTATTTTGTTAAGTATTTCCTAATTACATTTTAATTTGATTCCCCTATGGCATTGCTATTTGCAGACTGTGTATTTGATACTGCTAGTCTAGAGGAATACTGCTTATCATTTCTCTGGTTGTTGCTTTTGTGAACAAAGGAGATGATTTTCACAGCTGTCCACAGTACTGACACTGATCTTCCATTTTTTTTGGTGGTGTTTGTATTCAGCATTTTAGCTTAATAAGGAAGACAGGTGAGCTATAGGAGTGAGAAGCAATATTAGCAAATATTGCAAAAGACCTTAATAAGAACATTAGTGTCTGGATTTAGAATTTATGAGTTTTTGTTGTTTTTCAATTATTTCAGTTGTGTCTAACTCTGTGACCCCATTTGATATTTTCTTGGCAAAGATACCAGTGTAGTTTACCATTTCTAAAATGACCCTTTCAACTTTTTGCAGATGATATGATGGTCTACTTAAAGAATCCTAGAGAATCGACTAAAAAACCAGTGGAAATAGTCAACAATGTTAGCAAAGTTGCAGGAAACAAAATAAACCCACATAAATCATCACAATTTCTATATATTTCCAAAACAACTCAGCAGCAAGAATTAGAAAGAGAAATTCCATTTAAAATCACTGTAGACATGGGGGTAGCTGGGTAGCTCAGTGGACTGAGAGCTAAGCCTAGAGACGGGAGGTCCTAGGTTCAAATCCAGCCTCAGACACTTCCCAGCTGTGTGACCCTGGGCAAGTCACTTAACCCCCATTGCCTACCCTTACCACTCTTCTGCCTTGGAGCCAATACACAGTATTGACTCCAAGACGGAAGGTAAGGGTTTAAAAAAAACACTGTAGACAATATAAAATATTTAGGAATGTATTTGTCAAGACAAACACAGTAATTATATAAACACAACTACAAAATATTGTCCACACAATTAAAACTAGATCTAAATAATTGGAAAAACATTAATTGCTCATGGGTAGGATGAGCTAATATAATAAAAATGACAATCATACCCAAATTAATTTACTTATTCAAGTGTCATACCTATCAAACTCCCAAGAAACTTTTTTACAGAATTAGAAAAAATAATAAAAAAAGTTAATTTGGAAGAACAAAAGATCAAGAATATCAAGGGTACTAATGAAAAAAAATGTGAAGGATAGGGGCCTAACACTACCAGATTTCAAACTAAACTATAAAGTGGTGATCATCAAAACAATATGGTACTGGCTAAGAGATAGAAGGGAGGATAAATGGAATAGACTTGGGGCAAATGAACTCAGCAAGATAGTGTATGATAAATACAAAGATCCCAGCTTTTGGGACAAGAACCTACTATTTGACAAAAAATGCTTGGGAAATTGGAAAACAGTATGAGAGAAATTAGGTTTAGATCAGCATCTCATACCTTATATAGCAATATAAATTCAGAATGGGTAAATGACTTAAATATAAAGAGGGATATTATAAGTAAATTAGATGAACATAGAATTATACCTGTCAGATCTATGGGAAGGGAAAGAATTTAAGACCAAGCAAGAGATAGAGAATATTACAAAATGTAAAATGAATAATTTTGATTACATTAAATTAAAAGGTTTTGTGCAAACAAAACCAATGCAACCAAAATTAGAAGGTAAGCAACAAATTGGGAAAAAATCTTAATAACAAAAACCTCTGACAAAGGTCTAATTGCTCAATTCTATAAGGAGCTAAATCAATTGTACAAAAATCAAATCATTCACCAATTGATAAATGGATAAAGGACAGGAATAAGCAATTTTCAGATAAAGAATTCAAAACTATCAATAAGCACATGAAAAAGTGTTCTAAATCTCTCATAATTGGAGAAATGCAAATCAGAACAACTCTGAGGTACCACCTTACACCTAGCAGATTAGCCAATATGACAGTAAAGGAAAATAATAGATGTTGAAGGGGATGTGGCAAAATTGGGAAACTAATGCATTGCTGGTGGTATTGTGCATTGATTCAACCATTCTGGAAGGCAATTTGGAACTATGACCAAAGGGCTTTAAAAGACTGCCTGCCCTTTGGTCCAGCAATACCACTGCTGGGTTGTACTCCAGAGAGACAATAGGGAAAAATTTATGTACAAAAATATTTATAGCCATACTCTTTGTGGTGGCAAAAAACTGGAAAATGAGGTGTCCATTGATTGGGAAATGGCTGAACAAATTGTGGTATACAATGGTGATGGAATACTATTTTGCTGAAAGGAATAATGAACTGGAGGAATTCCTTGGGAGCTGTAACAACCTCCAGGAATTGATGCAGATGGAGAGGAGCAGAACCAGGAGAACCTTATACACAGATACTGATGCCCTGGGGCACAATTAAACATAATGGACTTCTCTACTAGCAGCAATGCAGTGATCCAGGACAATCCAGAGGAAGTTATAAGAAAGAACACTATCCATATCCAGAGAAAGAACTGTTGGAGCAGAAACACAGAAGAAAAACATTTGATCAATCATGTGGTTTGATGGGTATATGACTTGGGATTTTGACTTTAAATGATCACCCTATTGCAAATATTAATAACATAGAAATAGGTCTTGATCAATGACACATGTAAAACTGAGTGAAATTGCTCAGCAGCTTCGGGAGGAGGGAAGAGGAGGGGAGGGAAAGAACATGAATCATGTAACCATGGAAAATATTCTAAATTAATTAATCAATTAAAAAAACAAAAAAATAAAAAATAAAATGGTCCTTTCAGTGTGGAAGCAGAGATGAATATGTTGATAGGTAAATGAGTGAGCAAGAAAGAGATAGACTGACAGAGATAATCTGAAATGGAGATAGCTAGTGCTTTGTGGCAGAATAATGCCCTTGCTGGATGAGGTTTTTCCTTTATGTCTGTTTTTGTCTTTTAATTGTGTGTATCTGAAAAAAAAATCATGTATTATGCTATGCTGCAAGCTGCCTGAGATCTTAGGTACAAAAAACATGGCCCATTGAAGGGTTTGGGTGATGCTGACTAAATCAAAAGATCAGTGACAGCAACAGACATAACAACGTTCTTTGAATCCTTCCCTTATCTCTTAAGTATGTCTGTCCTGTGAAAACATGACAACAGGGACAATACAGTTATAGTACTTTTCCTGTACTATTTTGAGACTACACTCAGGAAAAGTTACAGATGGAGATGTTCCTTTGTGGTCTTGCAATAATTAGAAGGGGATTTAATTTTCCTCTTTCAAAAGTCCCTGAAAAGTATATTTAAGGAGTCTGCCATTAGAAGCTTTCATAACACATATAATTTTTGTCAGTTGAACATTTGAAGCATTTTTTTCTCCACAGAGTTTCTACGAGTTATTTCATAACTAAATTGAAGTAGATGATTTGTTTCCTAGTGGTTTTGCTAATATCTGAAATAAATATGGCTTTTCTCTTTTCTGAAGGAAATAAAACCTAACATTCAAAATATCTATGATAATCTAGCATTTCAAAACAGTGATTCTATCTACAATGATAAATTTCTGATAATGAAATAGTTTTCGCTTTGGGCAACAGAACAAATTACACGTGTAATTGCTGCTTATTAATTTTCTGATTATCTGGTAAGTGTTGGAGAAGAGCTAGTTTTCAGGAGAACTTGGACACCAATTCAAGAAACTCCACTTAGTTTATTGTAAGAAATTCAAAGTATAATACTGAAAAACATTTTATTTTACTAATTACATGTTATAATAATATTATAAGTTTTCTGAAGTTATGTGATCCAATTATCTCCTTCCCTCCCCCTTCCTGGATATAGAAAGCAATTTGATCTGGGTTATACATGTATTATCATGCAAAACATATTTCCATATTATTCATTCCTGTAAGAGAATAATCATATAAAACCAAAACCCCCAAATAAAAACCCAAATAAACTAAAGTGAAAAATAGTATACCTTGATTTGCATTCCATCTCCAACAATTTCTTCTCTGGAAGCATTCTTCACCATAAGTTTTTCAGAATTGTCTTGAATGATAATGATCTTGCTGAGAATAGCTCAATCTTTCATAGTTGATCATTCACAATATTGCTGTTACTGTGTGCAGTGTTTGTCTGGTTCTGCTTATTTCACTCTGCATCAGTTCATGTAGATCCTTCCAGCTTTTTCTGAAATCATCTTGTTCATCATTTATTACAGTCCAATAGTATTTCATCACCAACATATACCACAATTTGTTTAGCCATTCTCCAATTAATGGATGTCCCCTTAATTCCCAATTCTTTGCGACCACAAAAAAGGACTACTATAAGTATTTTTGTACAAGTAGTTCCTTCCCTCTACCCTTAAAAAATTTCTTTGGGATACAGACCTAGTAGTGATATTCCTGGATCAAAGAGTATGCACTGTTTTATAGCCCTTTGGGCACAGTTCCAAATTGCCTCTAGAATGGTTGGATCAGTTAATAACTCCACCAACAATGCATTAGTGTTCCAATTTGTCATGTCCCCTCCAACATTACTGTCACATTGGTCAATCTGAAAGGTGTGAGGTGGCACCTGAGAATTTTTTTTTTAATTTGCATGCCTAATCAAGAGTTATTTGGAATATTTTTCATGATTATTGGTAGCTTTGATTCCTTCATCTGAAAATTGCGTGTTCATATCCTTTGACCATTTGTCAATTGGGAAATGGCTGGTATTCTTATAAATTTGACTCAGTTCTCTATAAACTTTATCTGAGGAATTTGTTATGAAATTTTCTCCAGTTTATTGTTTCCCTTCTAGTCTTGATTACATTAGTTTTATTTATACAAAACCTTTTTAATAGTCAAAATTTCTCCCTTCTTATAATATTCTCTATTTCTTGTTTGGTCATAAATTCTTCCCTTCTCCATACATCTGACAGGTAAACTATTCTGTACGCCCCTAATTTTTTTATGGCCTCATTCTTTATGTCTAAATTATATACCCATTTTGACCTTATCTTGGTATAGGGTGTGAGACAAAAGTTCTCAACTTTACTTTTAGTCATTTTGATTACCTGTTAACCTTAATTTTTTGTTGATACTTTTGTTTTTATATCACCTATATTTCCCACTTCATTCCTCTTACATCTCCTATAGAACTGAATTTTAAAATAACATGATTAAAGTAAGAAAAAAATCTATGAAACAAAACAACATATCAAATAAGTTGGATGTTATATTCAATATTTCATACCCATAATCATCAGATTCAGCAAAGTGGGAAAGGGACTTTCTTCTTGTGTCTCTTCTTTGAAACCAAACTTAACATTTATAAATTCATTTTTAATTTTAAGTAAAATAACATTTTTAAAAAGGCACTGATAAAGTAGATCCTAATTGGGATAATGTATAGAGTGAATTCTACCCCTCCCAAATATCAGTGAAAATAGTTTAGGCAAAATGGATTAACTTTTTGGTGGAAATATTTTGTAAGTTAACTAACCTAAACTATGGTATAATGGAAAGAATAACCTTGGATTTGGAATCAGAGGCTCTGGATTCAAAATCTGCCTTTCTTGTATATTACCCACTTGATCTTAGATGAGTCATTTTAATTCTTTAGCTCTTATTTTTCTTTTCTGTGAAGAGAAGAATACTTTAAATGATTTCTAAGGTTCCTTCCAATTTTAAGTATTAGACCCTAGCCCATTATAGGTGTTTGTAATCGATAGTTTCATTAAATATTCCAGTTTCCAGAATTTTCTTATAACATGCATATAGTTCTGGAGCTACTAGCATATTTGAAATAAATATTTAAAATTAATTACATTCCAATTAATACTCCTTTATGAAGTCTACTAGAAATCTTGTTAAACCTAGCTGGAAATATTATTTGCATAATGAGTGAAGAATGGTATTTATATCTAGGATTTCTTATCCTTTCAAGTTTCAAGACTGGAGCTTAAGAAAAAATTTAAGGGTCTGGAATTCGTTGATACCTTAATATGTCTGTACTTGAGGATTGCTTTAAAAATGATTGAAGGTACTTAAGTTAAACTACCTCCTCAATGAATACCTTGACCCAGGTATTGAGCCAATTTGGGGCCCTTGATTTCCCAGCTGAAAATATCAGGTTCCCCTTACTCTTTGTTACTTAAAATATAAATAGAAATTCAGTCTCTCTAAAATATTATAAATAGAGATGATTCTACTGGGTCTGTATCCTAAATAGATCAGAAATAGTGCAAAAGGGTCAATTTGTACAAAAATGTTTTTAGCATTTCTTTTTCTAGTGGCAGAGAATTGGAATTTGATGGATGTACTTCAATTGAGGAATGACTGAACAAGGTATATGGTTGTAAAGTAAAGGAAAGCTATTGTGCCTTAAGCAATGATAAACAGGATGGGTTAAAAAAAACCCTGGAAAGGCTTATATGAACTGATGCAAAATGAAGCGAGAAGAACCAGGAGAAGAGTGTATACAATAACAGAAATATTGTGCAATGATCAACTATGAAAGATTAAACTATTATCAAAAAACAAAGTTCCAAGATAACGCCAAGGGATTATGATAAAAACAAAGCAAAAAATGCTATCCATGACCATAGAAGGAACTGTTGGAATCTGATTGCAGATTAAAGCATGTCAACCTTCACTTTATTTCTTTCATGATTTTTTAAATTGTATATGTGATATGTGTCTTCAGTCACAGGATAGGGAATATGAAAATATTTAATGTATAAAAGATCTAATCTAACTTATATCAGCCTATTTATCACCTTGTTAGGGTGGGAGTATGGAGGAAAGGAGGGAGAGAATCTGAATAAAAAATATCAGAAAACAATTGCCAAAAACAGTTTCTACGTGTAATTGAAAAAAATTAATAAAAAATAGAGGTGGTTATTACATGTCTAAGGAAAGAAGAAACATTTGACAATTGAGGTTGCTTCTCTTTTCCTAATATTCACCTAGCTTTAAGCTTTGCCTACTTTATACTTCGTTATTGGTGTCACTAACATGTAATATGCTACTTACAACTTGAACTAATGTATTTAAGTAGGGTAGGTAAACTGTATTCATTTCTTAGTTTAAGAAAGTTCTTAGTTGTCTTCCTTGAATACTATTAGTCCATGAAAGTATAGTTTGAAGCAGGTTTCCAAAAGATAGTATAAAGTCTTATATTCCTATTATTGGTGAAATTTGTGTTTTTGAATGGCAGAAAGGACTCTCAAAAAGTTGCCTTATCAAATACATGCATGTTTTGTGGATGTGAATTAATGAAACATCTTCTACTATCCTGTCAGCTGAGGCAGAGCCTTACTTATCTATTATACTCTGAACTATTCAAATTGGTAAATTAAGCAATAGTTGAAGATGCTCGCAATTGTGAAAATGTTGGCTATTAAGATCTTAAATTAAGTCTAGGAGATGGTCATGTTTTCCTGTGCAGTTAATTTAATTGATTAGGGAGTGATTGGAAGCTGACTAGGATACTGATGAGCTTTTGGATGCTAACATAACTGACTGTCTTGAGAGTTGCTATAAAAGTAAAAGATCACTGAGAAAGACAAGAAAGATGATGCCTCTAGTGTGGGCAAGAAAACAATTTAGGAAAAGGCTACTGTAGCCTTTTAAACTCAACATTTACTTTGCTGAAGGGCTGCCATATTAAGCTTCCTGAGTTTTAACATGTTTGTATGAGGAGGTCAAATAGGATCTGTTTTGTATTTTACATTCATGAGAAAGAGGCAAATGATAGGAAAAGAAATAGACTCCATTCAGGCTTCTGGTTATCAGTTAAGATTTAATCCATTGAAACGCATTGCTGATTGAGTTGTGAATTGATCCAACCATTTTGGAAGACAATTTGGAATTATACCCAAAATGCTTTAAAAGAATAAATATAATATCATTGGATCTAGTAATTCCACTACTAGGTCTGTATTTTAATCTCCCCATTACAGTGTCCCAAAGCGATAAAAATGGGAAAGGACCTGTTTGTACAAAAACATTTATATCTGAGCTTTTTGTGGTTTTAAAGAATTGGAAACTAAAGGGATGTCCATCAATTGGGGAATGGCTGAACAAACTGATATATGATGGTGATGGAATATGATTGTGCTATAAGGAATGATGAACAGGATGATTTCAGAAAGAACTGGAAAGACCTACATGAACAGATGTAGAATGAAATAAGCAGAACCAGAAGAACAATATACACAGTAACCAAAATATTGTGGGATAATCAAATGTGATAGACTTTGCTACTCTAAGTAATACAATGATCCAGGACAATTCTGAGGGACTTATGACAAAGAATGCTATCCATCTCCAGAGAAAGAATTGTTGGAGTAGAAATGAAGATGAAAACAAATGATTTATCACTTGTTTATTGGGTATATGATTTGGGGTTTTGGTTTTACAGGATTATTTACTTATAAAAAGGAATAATATGGAAATATGTTTTGCATGTAATACATAATACATAAAATGCATGTAATGCATAAGATTGAATTGCTTGTCAACTCTGTGAGGGAGGAGGGAAGAGGGGAGGGAGACAAAATAAATCATAAAACTTTAGAAAACATGTATAAATGTGTTATTGAAATAAAATAAAGATATAATAAACCACTGAAGAGGAGTAGGTGGCTCAGTGGATAGAGAACCAGGTCTGGAGTTGAGATGACCTGGATTCAAGACTGGCCTGGGATACTTCCTAGCTCTATGAGCCTAGGCAAGTCACTTAAACATAGTTGCCTAGCCCCTGCTGCAATTGATATTAAGATTCTAAGACAGAAGGTAAGAATTAAAAAAAAATTATAATCCATTGATAAACATCTATAAATGATTTAAAGATAATCATAACTCATGAAAAACAACTTAAGTTATATTTGGAACATTAAAAAATTAATATTCCTATACACAAGAGATAGTAGTTAAGATGTTTTAGAAAGGTTTCCATGAAAAAATTGAAATAGAATCAACATTTTGTTGGACATTTTATTAGAATGAACTTTCAGTTCCTCAGAAAAATTAAATTATCTAGAGAAGGGATAATGAAACATATTTTATTCTTCATGGAGAAAGAGTTGGATTACTAGGAGAGAATACCATATCCACTATCAGAGATCATCTTTGTAGCTGAAGATTTAACTTAATTACTTTTCTTTGTTACAAAAAAGGGTTAAATCTAGACAGAAGAGTTAGGCAATGAAGGGGGTGTAAAGAAAAAGGCAAGACAAGGCAACAAGCAATAATTAAGCACTTACCATATGTTGGCCATTGTGCTAAGTGCTGGGTTTATAAATATAAGCAAAAACAAATATAGTTCTTGGGGGCAGCTGGGTAGCTCAGTGGAGTGAGAGTCAGGCCTAGAGACAGGAGGTCCTAGGTTCAAACCCGGCCTCAGCCACTTCCCAGCTGTGTGACCCTGGGCAAGTCACTTGACCCCCATTGCCCACCCTTACCAATCTTCCATCTATAAGACAATACACCGAAGTACAAGGGTTTAAAAAACAAAACAAAACAAAAACAAATATAGTTCTTGCCTTTAAGGAGCTTTTATTCTAATGGGGGAAGACAATACAAAAAAGGGCTGAAAAGCTAGAGTTGGAATGAAGGTATACATGTAGAAAAATGGTATTTGAAGTCCAGAAAAATCATAGGGGGAAGGAGAATTGACTGGCCTGAACCCCTTCTTTAAAATGGAGGCACTGGGAAGTATGCACTGATAGGAGAAAGGATGAAAAAACTGTTCTCACCAAAAGACTGCTTTTATCCAGGAGTGGATAGATGTTTAAGTCTGAGAAGCTTGGAGAAGATGAGGGAGATTTCAGAATGAGACTGTCACTGAGGCATAGTGGCAAAATCACAGGAATTTAAGAGGAGGAAAAAGCAAAAATTAAACACATTGAAAATGTGAAAATATTATATTTTAAAATGCTCCCTCAAGTTCATATTGATTTCAACTTGATGCCTTCCTTCCCCCAGCTCTGCAGATTTCATGAAATCCAAACCAAATCAAATGAGTTTGTTGTTATTCCCACTTTTGTTGTTCAGTCATTTTTTCTGTCATGTTTAACTCTTCATGACCCAATTTCGAGTTTTCTTGGCAAAGATTTTGGAATGATTTGCCATTTCCTTCTCTGGCTCATTTTACAGATGATGAAACCAAGGCAAACAGGGTTAAGTGACTGGCCCAAGGTCCAACAACTAGTAAGTGTTTGAGGTCAGAGTAGAATTCAGGAAGAGGAATGTTCCTGATTCTAGACCTGGCACTCTATCCACTGAACTACCTAGCTGTCTCTTTCTATACTTGGAACATAGAAAAATGTTCATTTTTAGAATATATTTCGAGTGGTTTTAAATGAACTTGAAGTGGGTATGGCTATTGCAAGAACAAATTGACTCCGATTCATGAAATAGAAATTAAGTAATTTTATTTGTCTGGTGTCTATAACTGCCTGCTGTAATTGTGAGATGTATTTAAAGTGTATCTGACAATTATTTGAAATATGCTTATATGATATTGTGAATTTTGAGGAGTGTTTTTGGTATAGGATATTATTTATTATGACCTGTTTGATGATAGATATATTTTCAGTGAAGCCTTCTAAATGAGGGTTGGAGACAGAGTTCCTGAGGGAGGATAGAAGGTGGCATGGGGAATGGCCAAGTAAAATGTGTACTTTATTTACTGACTGGGACATAGTCCTGTTCAAAATCATACCAATGTCTAAGAATTAGTAGTTTTGTGGTACCATGGCCAAAGGACTTTGAGGGAGAGAAATGCTAAATTGCTTGAGGGATCCATGAAAGATTAGTGATTCTGAGATCAATAATTCAATCAACAAGCATTTATTAAGCATCCATTATGTACAAAGGACTATTCTAGGTGCTGAAGATATGGAATCAAATAATGTTGGTTAACATTTATATAGTATTTTAAGGTTTTCAAAGCAGTTTACAAATATTACCTTGCTTAATCCTCACAATTCAAACAAAAAGCCCTCAAGGATGTTATATTATTTTGACAGAAAAACATATTTATCTATGTACAAAATAAATGAGGTAATTTTTTAAGGTAGAGGTGGAGATCAGGAAAAGATCTCAATTAGAATATAATGAAGAGTTACTGCAACTCAGTTCATTCTCTCTCTCTCTCTCTCTCTCTCTCTCTCTCTCTCTCTCTCT
>NC_058134.1:94711299-94789082 GCF_016433145.1 Gracilinanus agilis | reverse complement strand
TCCTTGTCTGCCCTGATCTTCCTTTCAATAAAAGATTTTCACTTATTCTCATGTTTTTTTTCCTGTTGTGATGCTTTTTGCTATAGCATATAATACATTCCCAGGTAAGAGAGGAAGAAAAACCAAATAGAAATGTGGGACATCTTGAAAATT
The DNA here is from genome assembly GCF_016433145.1 of Gracilinanus agilis. Classification (NCBI taxonomy): domain Eukaryota; kingdom Metazoa; phylum Chordata; class Mammalia; order Didelphimorphia; family Didelphidae; genus Gracilinanus; species Gracilinanus agilis. The sequence goes on along the minus strand of NC_058134.1, from coordinate 94,788,929 downwards.
TACCTGCAAAAGGACAGGGGTAAAGAGACTGACACTTAACTGCATCCATTTTCTTAACGCTATGAAAGAACAAAGGTAAGTAGGATATATGTTTCTGAATCCAATGAGGGATTAGAAATATTTAGGGATGGGATTTGGTCAGAATCTTATAGCATCCTAAAGATGAAAGTGAATACGAGAGATATTTTGTCTATTCTTATCTCAGGTAGGTAGGGTTAGATATAAAAAAAAAATCTGCCAAAGAACTGTTAGCTTAGTGACAGTTGGTTTCAGCACTTTCTTCCTTTTGCTTATTAATCCTATAATATACATATGTTGCCACTTGGTGGTAGAAGAGCCATGGCTATGAGCATCAGATGGATGAACCAGTAATTTCCAACTTTTTAAGAGACATTCAAAAAACAAAACAAAACAAAGTGGCTATATCTTAAATAACTTGTATAAAATGTAAAATCTTTGAAGATGATATGTTATAGAACACATAAATGAAACAAAATAGAAGGTCTTGGAGGCATACAGCTATCTTTCCCAACTAATTTGAAACTGTCACTATTTCAGTCAATCTCCAGGTTGCTTTTTATTCTGTGACCTACAGATAAGATCTTCTAATTTTTTTTCTCACCCTGATTGGGCTCCAAATTCTTATTTCTGTCATTTCTGATCTTTATTTTGAGCTAGAAAAAATAGTTATTATTTTCTGACTACTTAGTGAGCTCTCAGAAATTGTTTTGTCTTCCTCTCTGGTGATCTCTCCCTACTTCCCTATTTTGTAGACAACTAGCCTTGAGTATGGAGACATTAAGAGACTTACCCAGGGTCATACAGTTTATATGTGTGAGAGGAAGGACTTGAACTGAGGTTTTACAGACTCTCAGGGGGACTTTTCATCCATTAAATGGTCTGTCTCACTGTGGGATAAAGAAGTATAAGGTTGTTTAGACCTTTACATTACTCTTTGTTTCTGTGTCTTTGTCTCTCCTCTTAAAGTTGATGAATTACTTAAAGGTATCAGAATAATCAACTAGATTTCAACATTTCATCAGTCCATTTCAGATAAGCAGAAGTCTATCTTTATCTGTAATGTCATTTAGAAGGAAAGCAAAATTTCTTTTGCAAGTGATAACTTGTAATGACTATCCCTTATAACTTTCTCCCTCTTCAGGTTTGGTTGTGCTCCTTTTTCCTTATTAGAATAAGAACTGCTTGCTCTCAGTTGCCCAAGTGATTTCCCACTGATCTTATTTTTACCTGCTAAATATTTTTAATTCCTTTAGCAATTTTATGTAGATGCTTTTTCTATACTTTCTTTCTCATTATCTCCAAATACTTTATACCTACCTTTTAAAAAATCTTTTAAAATCCCACTCTTCTAGTAGTTCTTCTTGACTCTATTGATGCCTTCATTTTCTAAATCCTGGTAGATTTTCTTTCCCTTGTGATCCACCTGGTGACTAAGAGGATAATGTGAACAACACTAGATATGACAAGATGGTTGCAGGTATGGATTAGTGGATAATCCCTATCTATCTATCTATCTATCTATCTATCTATCTATCTATCTATCTATCTATCTATCTATCTATTGTTTTCAATTTCTACTCTCGATCTAAGGCATATCTCAAGTCCTATTTCCTCCACGAAGTTTTCTTGGACCACCCCAGTTCCTAATAATCTCTCTTCCTAGAGCTCTTGTTTATGCCTGTTATTTTGTACTTAATAATAATCATGGAAAGGTATAAATATTTATTAAACATTTACTCTGTCCCAGGTCTTGGGCCATAAGTACTATACAAATACTGTGTCATTTGATCTGCTCAAAAACTTTGTGAGGTAAGTGCTATTATTATCCCCATTTTACAGTTAAGGAAACTGAGGCAGAAAGAGGTTGACTTGCCTGGGTCACACAACAACTAGTAAGTGTTTGAAGCTGGATTTGAACTTAGGTCTTCCTGATTCCAACTCTACTGCTTTATCCACTACAATGTCTAGAGTAGTGTTTATTAAAAACATATGTGGGTATGTATGTTGTCTTTCCAGATGGAATGCAAATGCCTTATTGGTTATACAGTATGTGTGCATTAAAGACTTCACAGAATCTTAGGGGTGTAAGGAGGAACCATGATATAGTGGAAAAAACGCTAGGTTTGGAATCAGAGGACCTTAGTTTAAATCCTGTTTTGTTATTTACTAGCACCTTGAAATATCTTACAACCTCTCTGGAATTCAGTTCTTTCATCTATAAAATTGCAAAGTTGAAAGAGAAAGCCCCTAAGACTCTTTTCAGCTGTAGGTCTATGATCTACAATCTTGTGACCTCCAGATCACATCCATACCAGAGCTGAAATCCAGAATCTTTTATAGGCGGTCATCCCATCTCCATGTGAAGACTACAAATGATGGGGAGTCTACTGAATTCTGACTCATATCACCACAAGGTAGCTCCAGTTTTTAGGGATCAAGGCACCCTCCACTTCTCTACAAATTCTATCTATTGCTCTAGTTATCTCTATGGGTACCAAGCAGAACAAGTCTAATTGCTTGTATATAAGTCATCCTGTAAATTATTGAAGATAGTACTATGATCTAGCCCCCCTTCACCCCATTCCCAAATTCCTTATCCAAGATGAAAATTCTTATCTTCTTCAGTTCTATCACATACTTATGGAACAAAGGAACCAAATGTGGGCAGCAGGAAGTTTAAACATGCTTTCTTAGAAGCACTTGAATTGCTTTCCAAGGGAATTAGGCAATGGTTTGCTGGTCTTGGAGTTAATGAAACTCAAGTCTGAATCCTGCCTCAGACACTTGCTAGGTGTGTGATGCTGGGTAAATCACTTAGCCTCCCTGGGTCTCATTTTCCTGATCAATAAAATGAGGGTGTTTGACTCAGTGGTCTCTAAAGCCCTTACAGCTCTAACTTTATCATCCTTGAAATAGAAATGACATGAGTAAAGGCAACAGGGAAGAACAGGCTATAACCTAGTTGCATCATCAAACTAGGACCCTGGTGTTGATTACTGAATGAATGACCACTGTTCATGCTAGCTTCTTGGAGTCATTGGAGAGAGCTGGGAGACCATAGGTGGATGAGCAGCCCTGGAAAGGATTTGGCAAGCCTTGAAACCAGAAGTGCTAGTCCTTTCTGAACACCCTCTACATTGAGGAGATGACAGGATTTTTCATGGAAATTCTCCACCATCTTTTAATCATATCCTTTTGTCATACTGATATGACATCGCTGTGTTTCTGATCTTCTACCTTTGTTTCTCTTTTTCTTCGTTCCCTCATCTTTTGTAATATATTGGTTGAAATTTATGGTGAAAATAAAGCCAACTTGATAGTAAACTTTTTGAAAATGGAGGTAGGTTTCCTTTGATAGACAGCGGCAATATATGGGCTTAGATTAAGTGATGGTTCTAAAAGGAGTTACTATGGGAGAAACAAGCCATTATTCAGGGCCAGTCTATAAAGTTAGGTGACATTGTGAATGCCAGTTCCCAGACTCTTTCTTTTTGCATCAGGGTTTGCCAAGGTTTTGGAAGAGATGCTATTAATCTGAGATTATTTGCTAAATCACAGAAGCTTTGGACCAACATTAATTAAGCCATTCATTCTGTAGCCCTGGTTGGCCTTACCTATTTGGTCCATATAACAGAAAGCATATGATTCCTTCATATGAGGCAAAATTTGACTTTGTTTCAAGATAACCATCTTTCTTGTACAATAAATAGATCTTCTGCTTTCTTGACTAGTAACTGGTTTTGACCCATTTCCTTGTCTGACTCTCCAGTATCTATCTGCATGACTCCTGATTCCTGACTAAATTTAAGTGGCTTTGCCCCATTGCTCGATCATGACCCCAGACTTCTCATATTTCCAGACCATCCTATTATCAGCTCTCCCACTTTAGTCCCAAATTTCATTATCTTCCCATCCTAGTTGATGGAATGGACCTATCACAGTTCATATCCAGAAGGATATTTCTTATGTGTTTATATTCTCACAAACAGCCACCAAGAGTTGAAAGCAATGGGTTATAAGAATGACTGTAAAACTCAGGGTTACTACAGAAAAATGTCACCTATTGGAACAAAGAGTCAGATTTAGGGAGTTGCACTTGAAAGTTTGATTTAAGACATGTTTGATGATACAAATCAAGAAACACATGTCTTCTTCGGTTAACCAGGACAAATTTATGACTGAGAAATTATGGTTTTTTTAAAGAAAGAAAATAGATGATATGAGATAGGGTCCTTGTGACTGTCATAGAACTTTTTTCATCCTGAAATCTCAAATTTCTCAGTAAGGAAAAAGTACTATTTGTGACCTTGGTATGTGGATGAAAAGGCAATATATTTTCAATGTGAAGTTCTTCCCTGGAACTTGGGTCTGTCTCTGACTTTTGCTGCAAATGCCCCTTTGATTTATCCACAAGCCAAACTTTTTCGACAGGAAGGATGATTAAATTGGCTAACAACTGAAATATGATGCTGGCTAACCCTGATTGGAGGAGGTAGTAGGGTTTGGTGCAGTGATTCTCTGCTGGAGTATCATGACCCAGGGCCAGATGTATCAAGAAAATTTATAGAATGGAAGGAAAGAAGGTCAAAGGAAATGGAAAAATAAAAGCTTTACCTGAAACCAACTGAAAACCTTTGTGTTTGTTTTGAGGTGTGTGAAATAAAAATGACCACCCTCCCCCCCAGCTTTTCAAAGTGCTGTTACAGAGAAATATGGTATAAAATGAGTTAGAGGTAGGGAACAGGCCATAGGAGGGTTTGGTTTTGTTTTCAAATCAACAAATTGCACCTAGGAGATTCAAATGTTAACAGAACAGGAATCTATGACTGGTCTAATGCATAGGCAAATTCCAGGCCATATAGATCTGTTCTTTCATTTGATAGATAAGGAAACTGAGACAGGGAAAGTGATAGATTTTGGCACACAATAAGCATTTAATAGATGATTTTTTGATCATTTATACTGTCTCAAGGTTATATAATCAATTGCAAAGCTGGGATGAAACCCAGGTGTTCTGACTCAGTTTTGTATTCTTTCCACTACATCCTGCTGTTTATGCAAATAAAACAAGAGATGATAGATGTAAAAAAATGATATCCACTATACAAATATAGGAGATTATGATCATTTGTTTAAAGCCACCATTGTGGGGATGGAGTCTTCAGGAAAACCCCTGACATTATCTCTCCCTTCTGTAGATTGCAGTGGTGTCTTGTCTTACCTCTTTTTCCCCCTTTCAATATTTATGTTTTGGTTTGTATTTTAGGTATTTATATATATATATATTTTATGTCTCTTATTTAAATTGTAAATTCCATGAGATCAGGGCACATAGCTTTTTCAACTCTGCACATCTCCCGTCACTTAGCACAGTGCACTGTATACAGTCCAATGTAGTTGCTTGATAATTATTCAGTGGGTGGATGTTAAAGTCACCCAATTGTTGGGAATTGAATGAATGGTAAATCAAAAGAGAACTCAGAGGAAGCACTGTTAGAGAAGCTATTGGTGAATAGTGAAAAGATTAAAGAGAAGGGGGTGGTCAGTAATATCAAATGATAGGTCCAAAAAGATATTCAGTAAAATTTGAGAGAAAAGTTTGAGTGGTGGGGACGGAAGCCAGATTGTAAGGGACTAATTAGTGATGAGTGAGTGACTGGTAAAGAAGGAATCAGCGAATGATGAGAAAATAAGTTTTTTAAGATAGGGGAGATATGAGTCTATTGCCTTTTTGGGGAGGAGGAGAGATTTGAAAAGGCTAACTGAGTAGACAAAACTGAAGATGCAAACATGACAAAGGATGACTGATGGATCAGGTTTCTAGAGGAACTAAGAGCCGAGTTCAAGGGCATAAAGGGAGGTTCTCACCTTGGAAAGGAGGATAAGGATGAGTAAAGATACCAATAATTTTTCCCTTATTTTTTGAGAATCTTTATATCTTTTCCCAACTTTATGTAAAAACAATTTTTATCATTCATTTAAAAAAATTTTGAGTTTAAAATTCTCTCCTTCTCTTCCTCCCCCACATTGAGAAGGCAAGCAATTTGATATAGATTATATATGTGCAGTCACAGAAAACATATTTGCATATTAGTCACATTGCAAAATAAAACACAGACCAAAAACAAATCAAGAAAAATAAAGTTAAAAAAGTATGCTTTAATCTGCATTCAGACACCATCAGATCTTTTCTGTGGAGGTGAATAGCATTTTTCATTATAAGTCTTTTGCAATTATCTTAGATTGTTGTATTGTTGATAATAACCAAGCCACTCACAGTTTATCATTATATAATATTGCTGTTACTATGTACAATGTTCTCTTGGATCTGCTTATTTCATTCTGCATCAGTTCATGTAGGTTTTTCCAGCCTTTTCTGAAATCATCCTGTTCATCATTTCTTATAGCACAATAGTATTCCTTCACCATCATATACCACAATTTCTTCAAACATTCCCCAATGGGTAGATATCTCCTCACTACCCAATTCTTTGCTACTACAAAAACGAGCTGTTATAAATATATTTGTAGGTATACATCCTTTTCCTATATCATTGTTCCCTTTGGAATACAGTCCTAGTATAGCTAGATCAAAGGGCATGTTGTATTGGGGGTGAGTATTGATGGTAGGAGTGTGTGTATCTAGACTCCCACCCCCTTGTTAGCTTTCAATGGGCCAGATCAGCTATCACTCACCCCAACCCCAGGGAAGACCTATGAGGGAACAAACTCAAAGAAGTTCCCCAAACTGGCAAAGCCATAGTGGGGATGTTGAAGGAAGGTGTTGGGGTTCAGTTGAGACCCTAATGGTTTGGATCCCACCTTCAGAGCCAGCCCTGTTGAGACAAACCTTCCCCACTCCTAAGTTCAAGTTAGCTTTTGCTCATCAAGATGGAGTAAGGTAACGGTCTGCCCCTCCACCCCAAGATCAGTCACCTCCCCGCCTCATTGTAACTGCTCCAGACTCTAAGTATCAAACTATCAGGCATTTATTAAAAGATAAATTAAATTCATGGTAGAGGGGGGAAAGGTATAGGGGAATCAAGGAAGGAGGGAAAGGATGAACTTCATTAACAACTATGTCTTCTCCCCAAGAGAGCAGCTCTGGACTTCTGTGGCTTGGTCACAGTAGCCCACTCTCTCTCCCCCCCTACAGTCTCCTATCAAATATTTCTAAACTAATATAAAAGGGAAGTAACAGGATCAATGGATTCAGGCAGGATCTGGGAAGGGAACCTCCCTCATTCAAGCCTTCTCCCCCAGGAGTTCGAGCTCTCCGGCCAAATTGCAGAATTGCTGTTCAATGTCTTCTTTGTTGGTATTTGTGAAGATAGTAGGAATTGATGTTAGTAGTTGTGATCTCCCAATAATCACTAATAAAGTACAGAGGAGCCCAATTCACTCAGGATCCACCCCCAAAACAAAACCTCCCAACCAAAGAATCAACCCCCTCAGGGTCCCAGGCTGGTCAGGAGTGAAGTGACAGTCAAGAACTCTCCTCCAAACTCCTCTTGCTGCTGACCCCTCCCAAATGGAATTCTGAATGAGCAACATTCTGCTGGGCTGATTCAGGGTCCCTTCCAACTGCAATTGCCTGCTCCCCTTTGCAAACTTCAGTCCACAGTTACAATGTACAGTTTTATAGCCTTTTGGGCAAAGTTTCAAATTGCTTTCCAAAATGATTAGATCGGCTCACAATTCTGCCAACAGTGTGTTAGTATCCCAATTTTCCCATAACCCCTCCAACATTTGTCAGTTTCCTTTTCTGTCATATTAGTCAATCTGATGGGTGTGAGATGGTTCCTTAGAGTTGTTTTAATTTGTATTTCTCTAATCATTAGTGATTTATTATTATTTTATTACTTTTTATGTGACTATAGACGGCTTTAATTTTTTCATCTGAAAACTATATAATTCTCTATATATTTGAGAAATGAGGCCTTTATCAGAGACATTTACAATTTTTTTAGTTTCTTGCTTTGCTTGTTTTTTAAAAAAAATTGTTACCTTCTATTTTAGTATTAATTCTAAGATAGAGAACAATATGGGCTATGCAATTGGAATTAAGTGACTTGTCCAAAGTCATCCATCTAGGAATCTATTCTGCTGATCTTCTTTATTTTTAAACTAGTACTAAAGTATTTTGATGATTACTGTTTTGTAGTACAGTTTGTGAGCTAGTACTGCTAAGCCACTTTCCTTCACATTTTTTTTTTCACTTATTCTCTTGATATTTTGGACATTTCACTCTTCTAGATGAATTTTATTTATTTTTTCTAGCTCCATTATATATACACAGATTCACATACCTTTATATGTTTTGTAATTTGAATGATAAGGCACTGAATAAGTAAATTAGTTTAGGTAAAAGTATTTTTTTTAATTTTATGGGCTTAGCATTCCCATGAGCAATTAATATTTCTCCAATTGTCTAGATCTGACTTTATTTTTATGACAAGCATTTTGTAATTGTGTTTGTTTAGTTCCTGACTTTATCTTAGCAAGTAGAACCCCAAGTATTTTACCATGTCTGGAGTTATTTTTAAATGAAATTTCTTTTTCTTTCTCACCCTGCTGTATTTTGTTGATAATATATGGAAATATTAATGATTTATATGGGTTTATTTTATATCCTACAACATTGGTGAAATTGATAATTATTTCAACTAGTTTCTTAGTGGAAAACTAAACTATGAATACCATCATATTATTTGCAAAGAAAGATAGTTTTGTTTCCTCATTGCCTCTTTTAATTCCTTAAATATCTTTTTCTTCTCATTTTTAACAGACAGACAGACAGAATTTCTGCCATAATATTAAAAAGTAGTCATGATAATGTGAACCCTTGCTTCACCTTTTGTCTTATTGGGAAGGCTTTTTAGCATATACCTGTTACAGATACTGCTTACGGATGGTTTTAGATAGATAATACTTACCATTTTAAGGAAAACTCCATTTCCCCCCAAAGTTCTCTAATTTTTTTTATAGGAATAGTCTTTTGTAAGAAGTCTTTTTTGTATCCATTGAGGTAATTATATGATTTTTGTTGTTTTTGATAAGTTCAATTATGCTGATGGTTTTCCTAATATTGAAACAACCCTGAATTCCTGGTATAAATCCCATCTGACAATAGCATATGATTTTTGTGATATATTGTGATCTCCTCACTAGTATTTTATTGAATATTTTTGCCTCAATTAGTGTAATTGGTCTATAATTTTCCTTCTCTGTTTATGTTCTTCCTGGTTTAGATATCATCATTATATTTATTTTATAAAAGGAATTTGGTAGGACTTCTTTACATATTTCCCCAAATTGTTTATATATTATTAGGATTCATTTTTTAAAATCCCTATCTTCTTAGAATTGACACTTAGAATTGGTTTAAAGCAGAAGAACAGTAAGAGCTAGGGAATTGGGGTTAAGTGACTTTTCCAGGATAACACAGGTAGGATGTGTCTAAGATGTGAAAGGGAATTCTTTATTCTCTTTGCCTATGTTGAGTTAATCAACCAAAAAAAAAAACCCTTAAATAACACTAAGTAAGGGAATTCATAGTCACTTACTTGGAGAGCTCCACCCTTTTAGCTCAGTCAGAAACTTGTGAATCCTTTGATTAGAGTTGACACCTTCAGAGGATAAGAGGTGGATCCCACAGACACTACCTCCTGGGTAATGCTAGACAATTTGGAAACTGTGATTGGCCTCTGCAAAAAGGGGAAAGGACACCATAAAAAGCAAGCCTAGAACTCTCTCAGAGGAGATTGTCTTTGAGAAGATAGTCTGAAGAAATTTTCTTCTGGAGATAGTCTTCTGACTGGGGAGAGTTTTTGAGGGAACTTCACTGGAGACTGTGGCTTGGATGATGGGCTTGCAGCTTGGCTTCAACTTAGACTCTGACTCCTGGACTACTTTGTTGGGTGAATGAAAGTCTGACTCTTTTCCTAGTTTCCTAAGAGACTAGCTTCTATCTTGGAGGAGGCTGTGTGGTTACTTACCACTAGCCTTCCTGGTTGAGAGCTAATTAATCCCTGCCTGGATTAAGCAGACCCAGAGTAAACATTCTGGTTGATAGGATAGATAACCTCTCTAACCTCTTCACATTTCTCTATTTTATTGTTTCCTCTCCATTTTGTAAATACATTTCTGACTCAAGATATAATAAATACTGACAATTACATAATTTCATATAAGCATCATTCAGCCATTAATTTAAACTTTTACAAAGGGTAGCTTTGAACCTAGAACCTCCTGTCTCTAGGCTTTACTTTCTGTCCACTGATCCACCTAAGTTCCATAAAATACCATTTAAAAAACCCTTATTTTCTGTCTTAATAACATAAGACAGAAGGGCAAGGATAGGTAAATGTGGTTAAGTGACTTGTCCAGAGTCACATATCTAGAAAATATGTGAGATCAGATTTGAACCCTGTACCTCCTGATTCCAAGCCTATTGCCCTCTCTGCTGAGCCACATAGCTTCCCCTTAATTATTCTTCAAATATTTGGACAACTTATTTGTAAATCCATCTGGTACTGGGAATTTTTTTCTTAGAGAATTCATTGATATCTTGTTCAATTTGTTTTTCTAAAATAGATTATTTAAGTATTCTATTTTCTCTTCTATTAATCTGAGAAATTTATATATTTTTAACTATTCATCCATTTAACTTAAATTGTTAGATTTATTGGCATACATTTGGGTAAAATAGCTCCTAATACTTGATTTAATTTCATCTTTGTTGGTAGTGAATTCACTCTTTTAATTTTTGATACTGGTAATTGTTTTTTTATTTAAAAAGTCAATTTAGCCAATAGTTTATCTATTTTATTTGTTTTTTTCATAAAACCAGTTCCTAATTTTATTTGTTTGATGCTTTTCTTTCAGTTTTATTAATCTCTCCTTTGGTTTTAAGAATTTCCAATGTGATGTTTAACTAAGGAATTTAAAAATTATTCCTTTTCTATTTTTAAAATTGTATGCCCAGTTAATTGATCTGTTCTTTCTCTGTTTTATTGATATAAACATTTAGAAATATAAATATTCACTAAATACTGCTTTTCTGCATCCTATTAATTTTGTATGTTATCTCATTGTTGACACTGATTAACTCACTTAATGAATGTTTCTATGATTTGTTCTTTTACACACTCGTTATTTAGGATTAGATTCCTTAGTTTCCAATTAATTCTTGCTCTATGTTTCCATAGCCCTTTACTTAATGTAATCTTTATTGAATTATGATCTGAAAAGATTGCCTCTGCTTTTCTGTACTGGATATGAGATTTTTATGTCCTAATATAGTGTTAATTTTTGTGTAGGCTTCATGTCCTACTGAGAAAATATTTATCCCTTGTTATTCTCATTTAATTTTCTCTAGAGGTCTCTTATATCTACATTTTTCTAAAATTCTACTAATCTCTTGTATTTCTTTCTTGCTTATTTTTAAAATTAGATTTATCTGGTTCTGAGAATGGAATGTTGAGATGAAACAACTTCCCTTACTTTGTGTATGTGTCTTGGCTTCAAGTGTGTTTTTCGTAAAGAACATATTGTCAGATTCTATTTTTCTTTCCCCCCCATTTTTATTGTCATGCAAAACACACTTTCATATTGGTCATTGTTGTAAGAGCACATAACCAAAACCACAAAATAAAATCAAAGATATTACTGATATGAAAGATGACTTTAACAATTCTTTCTTTGGAGGTGGATAGCATTTCCCATCATAACTCTTTCAAGATTGTCCCAGATTATTGTATTGCTGAAAGTAGTCAAGTTTTCATAGATAATCATTATCTAATATTGCCATTATTGTGTACAATGTTTTTCCAGTTTTGCTTGTTTTGCCATGTACTGCTGTAAAGAAGGTATATTCCTTTCTATTGCCATTGAGGTCTCTCCAGAAAGATCTATTAGTTGTAACTTTTCTAAGATTTCATTCACTCCCTTCTTTCTTGTTTATTATTTGGCTTGATTTATCTAAATCTGATAGGGGGGATATTGAGGTCCCTCACTAATATAGTTTTACTGTTTATTTCTTCCTGAAATCTATTTAATATCTCCTTTAAAATGTATATTTTTTATTATTTTTAATTTTATTTTTAAAAATTTCCATGGTTACATAATTTGTGTTGTCTCCCTCCCCTATTCCCTCCCCCTCCTGGAGTTGATAAACAATTCCATTGGGTTATACACATATTATTATTATTCAAAACCCATTTCCATATTATTCATTTTTAAAATAATCTTTTAAAACCAAAACCAAAAATTATATGCCTATATAAACAAGTGATAAATCATATATTTTCTTTTGGATTTCTACTCTCACAGTTCTTTTCTCTAGATGTGGATAGCATTCCTTCTCATAAATCCCTCAGAATTGTCTTGGATCAATGCATTGTTATTAGTAGCTCAGATTCCATTTTTAATGCACTCTATTATCCATTCCCATTCTACAAATGAGTTTATGTCATTCACATTCATAGTTATGATTACTAACTCTGTATTTCCCTCTACTCAATGCCTCCACCATGTTTAAACTTCTCTCTTTTTCTCCTTTCAACCTGTCTCTCCTCAAAAAGTCTCTTTTGCTTTTAACCTGTGTCTTCCTCAATACTCTCACTCTCCTCTCTATCATCTCACCCCTACTCTTTTCCCCCTCCTCTCTTACTTCCTTGTTTAAGATTTAAATTAATATCAATAACTCTAAGTATTACATTTTATAAAGTTTATTAATAATCACTTGAAGTAGAAAGAAAATAAACTAAAAGAAATAGAACTTCAAACCTAATTATCTAACAAAAAGTAAACCCACATGTGTAGATTCTTGGGGCTGGCATAAAGCCCACAACTGCAGCCACTATCATGGGGAGAAGAGAGAGAGAGGGGTGGGGTCACACACAAAATTTATCTCTAAAACATAAGGGCATAATGTGATAATGAAAGTGGGATGGTGGGTTATAGAGTTCTGGGGAGCAGATCCTAATTACACAATCCCCCCTGTGATTCCAATCTAAAAATCTCCTAGATTTACATGCCTAGTTTACCCATGGAATCAGTACACACAACCAACTTATATCTCTAAAGATCTTTAGCTAGAGGTACATACAATATTGCCTTTCTAAGGGGAAATTACAATAATTTGAGGATAAGAGGCAAATAAAAGAGAAAGAGAGCAAAACTAATGATTGCCAGGCTCTTTGAAAAAGCTAATTAGGGTCAGTCTCCTTTGGCATAAGAGTGTGTACATTCAAAATAAATGTGTTCAACCCCCCAGAGTTCAATTTCACTATATCTGAAAGTTCATTCTGGATCTTTTGGTGCAGTGTGTGGTTTCTGCAGGCTTCTTTATAGCTCCTTCTCTAAACAATTCACTTTCTTGATTCTGGAAGGAAACAAGTTTCTTATTCTAAAATTATTCTCAAACAAAAAAATTTTTTATAAATCTAGAATTTTATGTCAATTATACAATCCCCCCTGAGGAGGGTGTTGCCCTGGATCACCCTGAGATACATAGCTGTGTTATGAGGTATGTGAATCAGTTGTTAAAAGGAAGTAAAAAACATAAAAAACAAATAGGAGAAAAGACAAAGAAGAAAAGTAAAGAGTATATAAAAATTCTGAGTAAGCAAGAATAAGCCCAATAAAGTGATTTATGTCCCACAAGCCTGTAGGATCATTGCAGCAATATGCACTTACCCAATCAGCATCTAGGACTACAGAAAATTGCCACATTATGAACAATAGAAAAGGGACTAGATTTTGTTGCAGATGGGAAATAACATTCCCTGGTCTGATTTTCCGTTTGCTCTCAGGGATAGGGGAGCCAAAATAGCAGGTAAACTGAAGTACTTTGTCTGAATCTGGCATGGGGAAATCCCGTGTTTGATGTTGTCAAACAGCTGCTTCCTCAAACCCCAAAACAAGTCCTTTATCTTGGCATAGATTCTCATCAATCCTACCAGGATTGGTTGATCTTCTTGACCTTGTGCTTCTTGGCACTGTACAATGGCCCTTTTGTGATCCCTTCTTCTGAAATCAGAATCAATTATTAGTCAAAGCCCCATAATATTTAACAATCAATGGCAGGTTTCCATAGTGTAAAGCTTTCAGGTATGCATTAATATTTGAGCTATTGGATATTGTAAACTTATATTAATGCAAAATAAAAAAAAACATTAATACTGGTAACATGTGCTTCAAGTACAAAAAATGAGAGAAAAAAGAAAACTCAAATACTCTATTGTACACACAAGGAAAAACAATGATAAAACTTAAAAAAAATCCCCAAAATATATAGTTTACAATTAGTGACACACTGTGTTAGCAAAGCAGATGCAGAATAGAAAGTTTTCTCACTCAAAAATGAGATCCATTTCCTTTTTAACTTGGCCATGATCCACAGTGTGAGTGCAAATAATTTTTACCAAGTAACAATTTAAAAAAAACAGTAGTACAGCAGCTAATGCACATTCAAGAAATACCAAAATCCTTAAAATCATAAGAGCTCATAAATTCTACAAAGGTTACTGATACATGTTGTAACCAGTTTGATGGAGTACATTCATTATTCATGTGACAATTAACAAAGGCAAAAAGACACAAAAGGTTATATAGGCAATATGTGACCTCGATGGATCTGGTGACAAACCAAGTATCCATAAGGACTTATGGCCAAGCCATGGAAAGGGTTTGCCCAACTTGACCATGGGCTTTTACAGTGGTATTATCTTCCGTCCAGTCATAGGGGGAGATACAAATAAAGAACATGTAACAGCACATATAGCTAATGTGAACACAGTAGCTGAAAGTGAAATAGTGAAATGTAACATTATAGATTAGATTAATATGTGAACTTAAAATCAAAATTAAATCTTAAAGCAAACATTCAGCAAATACAGTATATGTAACAGGATACAGGCACTGAATTCAAGAGTCCTTTTCTCCAATTCCTATAGCTGTATTACAGAGAGTTCTTCACTATTTGGAGGGGAAAAAACTGAAGCAGTTAATATCAGTAAGGCAAATGGAGTCTGAAAAGGCTTAAAATTCATCTCCAGACTAATTTAGGTTTCTTTCCCTCCCCAGTATCATCATCCATATAGATTTCTTTGGTCACACTTCTGGGGTTCCCCATACCCACACTGAGCATAGTGTGGACAGACTCTATGCTGGATGTATTGCAGAGACTGGGCAGGCCAAAATGGCAAGGGGGTGTATGGAGATGAATCTCCCCTCTGAATCTCAGGATTATTCAAGCTAATCACAAGGACAAGTGCACCCAGGAATGGTAGGAAGAAAAGAAATCCTAAAACTTTGGTAATGCACTGCTCTTTCAGAGTGGGCTGTGCTTGCAATTCTACTCATTAAATTGGTTGCAAATCTACTTCCTGTCTGTAGGTAGCACTAGCCTAGTATGTACTGGCTAGGAGTAAAGCGAAGAGGTTTGGAAGAGTAACCTTCCTTCCCCTCCCTCCTAGGGGTAAAACTGCCAGGGAGCCACTTATTTCCCCTGCCATGTGGGCAAGGTGTTAAGAGAGTGGAAGTGTCTCCTCAGGTAAAAGCCTTTAGGAGGCTAATTGTTGCCTAAGAGAAACACTCAGACTTCCAAAACAGCAGCAATCACTCAGGTGTTAGCAATGCAAGGGAAAGAGAGGTTTATAACTCAGCCTCTGTGCAGAAAATGGCTTGCAAGGACCCCTGACCAGTGTGCTGGTCAAATGTGGGAGGCAGCAATAGCAACAGCAACAGCAGTGAGGGTGGCAGAGGCTTTTAAACTAATCTATCTTTTTGTCTATTAAAAATACTCTACCAACTTATAGAGGAGCAAGGGTTCTAAACTCTAAACTTCTGGTCACCACAATGTAAGATTTAAATTAATATAAATAACTCCAAGTATTATTATTATGGCTGCCTGCAGCCACAAATTAATGTATTCATGGGTGGACACCTGAGAAGGAGAGTTAGAAGCAGAGGAAAAATGGGTAAAGGGGATAAAGAGAGAGAGGGAACACAACAAAGGAAGAAAGACTCAGAGACAAGGTTTCAAGAACATGGGATCCAGCATGTGTGCTCCTCTGATAGTGGAAGAGAGAGAGCATGCTACACATGTCCTCAATATTTTATTGGAGAATCAAGGAATGGGGAATGGGAGGTAGCTAATGCACATGTAATGTAGAATATGATTTAACATTGGCTCAACTGACAACCACAAGATCAAAGAGGAGGAGGTTCATCAAACATGTGACCTGGTAGGGAATCTGGTCTGTCAAGGTAGGAGCTAGGACCCTGTGGCAGCTAACACCCTGCCCAGGAGTTATCCTGACCTTTGGATTGTAGGTTTGGAGAGTGATCAGAATTAATAGAGTATCAATTAAATACAATAGTCAAAAAATAATATGACAATGAGTCTGGTACATGAGCATATATATAGAATACAGTATGAATACCTTCAAGATTAGAATATACCTGGGATACCACAGTTATATTTCATAAACTTTATTAATAATCACTTGAAGTAGAAAGAAAATAAACTAAAAGAAACAGAAGTTCAAACCTAATTATCTAACAAAAAATAAACACATGTGTGTAGATTCTCCTGGCTGGCATAAAGCCTACAGCCGCAGCCATGATCATAGCAGAGAGAGAGTAAGATTTCAATTCCTTCTTTGAGCCAATTCTGAAGAGATTAAGATTCGAACATTGTCTTTTGTCTCCCTCACCAATGTAAAAACTTTTCCTTTTGTACTTCTTTTATGTGACATAATTTACTACATTCTGCTTCCCCCTCTTTCTCACTGCTTCATTTAATTTTTTGAAATTGTCCCAATCATGGTCGATGCATACCCTTGCTCTCTGTCTATGTAGACTCCTTCTAATTGTCAATAATGATAAAATTCTTAGTATCATGTTGCCATGTAGGAATGTAAACAATTCCCTTCATGTTTCTCTTGAGTCTTGAATTTGAAAGTGAGATTTTCAATTCAGCTCTCGTCTTTTCATTAGGAATTCTTGGAATTTCTCTATTTCATTAAATATTCTCCCCTTCATATGAGGATTATACTTGGTTTTGCTGAGTAGGTGATTCTAGTTCCTTTTCTTCTCAGAATATCACAATCCAAGCTTTTTAGTCCTTTAACATAGAAGCTATTAAGTCTCACTATAGCTCCACAACATTTAAATTGTTCCTTTTTGGATGAAAAGTATTTTCTCCTTGATGTGGGAACTCTGGAATTTGGCTACAATATTCACTAATTGCTTCCTCACTAATCACTCACTTATCCCTTATAATCAGGTTCCTGCTCCTACCAATCAAAATCATTTGTACAGAGATTTGAATGAAGGCTAAAAGAGTAGAGAATACTTGAACATTTATTCAAGAAACATTTCTTTAATGTCTGCTGTGTGTAAGTCACTTTGCAAGTCATAAAGGTGAATAATAAATAGTATCTTCCCTCAATGACCTTAAATTTAACAGGGTAAGCTAAATTAAAAAATCATACAAGGTAGACTTAGGTAAGTGCCATAACAGATATATAACAAACTCAAGGAGGTCAGTGTATTTGTTACTCTGTCTCATAGAAGAAAATTTGTGCAATGAATAGAGACATGGTTCAAAGACAGGAAGACCTTGATTCCTCTTCCCCTTCTAACATACTCTA
Source organism: Gracilinanus agilis (assembly GCF_016433145.1). Taxonomy (NCBI): domain Eukaryota; kingdom Metazoa; phylum Chordata; class Mammalia; order Didelphimorphia; family Didelphidae; genus Gracilinanus; species Gracilinanus agilis. Next base: position 94,771,245 of record NC_058134.1, on the reverse strand, counting down.
GTATGTGACCTTAGGCAAATTATTTAATCTGTCATGACTCTACAAAGCCTTCAAAGACTAAGTTGCAGAGAAGATGCAAACGTATATTGGTGGTATTTCCTTGTTTGGAATTTCCCCATACCAATGAAATCACAAGTCTCATCATTATCTCTAAGAGAAATAGACATATTTTTTGTAATTTCATTTAATGTACATGAAAATACGTTAGGTGAAAATACTTGTTTTATTTTCTGATGTTGCTGTTGAATAACCCATGAGAAATTTTTTTACATACTAAAGTCTAATGTAACAAAAATGAGCATTTGCAATAAATCTGAACATTTCAAAATGGTGACTGACAAACTCCTAAACTAGAAGATTTTTTTTTATTCTCTTCCTCTCACTCTCTCTTATTTGCAAATTTACTTCTAAACTTTATCCCCTAAAGGACTGGGTCTCAGTAAAATAACAAGATGTTTTAAAACACTTTCAGTTAAAAACCTAATTTTCTTGGACTATTGATTTAATTAGCCCCAGGCCAGCTTTTGAGTTATGAATGCCTGTGTTTTTCCTTCTGGAAACAGAGAAGTGGAAGCTATGGAGTGGGATAGCTCCTTAGTCTCACTCACATGAATAATACAGCTAAGCTTTCTTTATGCAGGCTGCCCAGATTTATTAGCTACAGAGACTCTCAATTAGTCTCTTCCCAAGGAGAGGATGCTAATTACTGGTTAAACATGGAATTCCATAGAGGTTAGAAGAACTTTTTATGGAGAGAACATATATCCAATGGGATAGCACTTTACGTATGTATTGTCAAGACTAAGTGGCCCAAGGAATTAGCTTTCTTTCATTGATGCATTTTGTTTTTTTACCCCCATCCTACTCTTTGCCTGATATACTCACTTCCACATACCTGGAGCCATCTCTCATGACAAAGAGAAACCATTTAAGCAAAACCAACTGATAGAATGATCACCAAATTATTTGATAATGTGTAAAATGTTCCATACTCATAGTCCCCGTATTTTCTGTTGATGTGTTAGCTCTACATTCTCATTTTTCCTCTGACCAAAACTGGTCAGTATAACAAATGAATGTTCAGCTTAATTTAAAATTTATTTTTAGTTATATCTCTATAGTCATTTTGTATATTTTCTTTATTCTGTTTACTTGGCATTAGTTTATACATGTTTCCCCAAGTTTCTCTGAATCTTTCATAACCAACCTTTCATATAGTGTAATAATCTATTGCATTCTAACATTTTGTTTCCTTGTTCTCCAGTTGATGGGCACCTATTTTATTTCTTGTTCTTTGCCATCACAAAAGTGTTATTATAAATATTTTTGTGTATATGTATATGCATACATATATGTATAGTACACATATTAATATGTATTCTTATGTGTATATATATGCATATTGTTTTCTTTAATTTTCTTGGGGCATATGCATATAAGTATAGTTTATAGGTTAAGAGATACGAACAGTTACTGTTTCTCACAGGATTCCAAATTATTTTCCAGAAGGAATGGATAATGGATTGATGTTCTTCAGGAGTCATATTGAGACATGCTTATATTAATAGTAAAACTTTAACATGAGCCCTTCACTTGTGGTTAGATCTACAGTGAGCTAACGTCTTTATTGTTGATGGACTCTTTGACATCTCCAATATATGTTGTGGATACATCTCAAACTCAAAATGTGATGAATGAAACTCTTCTCCCCTAAACCCACTCTCCCCAAATCCTGCATTTCCATTGAAGGCACTACCATCCTTCTAGTCATCCAAGTCCACATTAGAGTCACCCCCCCTTTTTTTTTTGCTTTCTTTCAGTTGTCATACCAATCAGTTGACACTGTCTTACCAATTCTTCTTCCCTAATGTCTCTTAAATCTTCCCCTTCTCTCTATTCACATCCCCCCCACCCAGTTCAGGTCCTTATGACTTCTCACTTGGATTACTACAATGGTCTGTAAATTGGACTACTGAACTACAGACTCTTGCCTCCTTAATGCATTTCTACATAGCTGCCAAAATTTTCCCCAAACGTTTGCCAAGTAATTTCCCTTTTAAAGAGACTTCCATGGATCCTTATTGCTTCTAGAAAGGGATTCTTTAAAAATTTTTTATTTTTATTTCCATTTCAAAATCCTCTCCCTCCTACCCCCTACTTTCTCATCTATTAATAAAGAAGGACAAGAAATATGATATCTTTTATTGAGGCTGGACAGGAATTCTTAGCTTGGGGTCTATAAATATGTTTCAAAAAACATTTTTGATAACTATTCCATTATTATTGGTTCTCATGTATTCTCATGTATTTCATTTTATCTATTTAAAAACATTATTTTGTGAAAGAATTTATAGGCTTTATCAGACCTCCAAAAGGTTTATATACAACACAAAAATGGCTAAGAACTCCTGCTCCAGGTTAAAATATCAATTCTGGTTGGCATTTAAAGCTCTGAACAATTTGGCTCTAGCTTACTTTTCTGAGGTTATTCCAAGGTTATCTTTCTCATTATTTCTTAGAAGATTTATTACTAATATTGTATCATTTTTTATTTCTAAATAATGCTTTGACTATTTGATAGGATTAGGTAATTTTCAAAGCTTCTTTCCTCATTCCTTTGTTCTGAGAGCTCTAGAAATGCTTTGTACCCCAGATAAGCTTCCAAAATGGAATGACCGAGATCAAGATTGTGAACCCCATCTTATCTGCTAAATAAGATCTAATTTAAACCAAGTATGTCTGGGGGCAACATGGCAGCATCCTTGCTCCCCTCTTAGGGTGAATGGAGAAGATCATTCTTAAGCAGGCGTATCCTGACTTTTTCATCTAAATATTGGAATCCTAGGATCAAGTATATGATTTTCCATCATCAGGTAGGGATCAGGGAGGGACTTAAGCCCACCTCTACCAATTAGAGATGTCTTAGGAAGGGCTGAATAATGGGCTTCCAAAATTATAGTTAAGGATTCAAGTTGCTGAATGAATTTGTCTTTGATCACTGAGAGAGATCACTGACCAATTTATTTATTGGTTATTACTAACCTGATTGATAAAATGATTTTATTACCCAGCACCCAGGCTCTCAGAATTTTTAATCATCACATTTCCCTTTACTGTGATTCAGCCAAACAGGCCTACTTGCTGTTAACCTCCCTCTCACCTCTGAGCTTTTGTGTGGTTTGTTTCCTACGTCTAGAATGTTCCCTATCACGTCCCTTGCCTTATAGAATCTTTGGTTTTCTGTAAGGCTCACACCATGAGCTATTTCCAGTTTCCTTATCCTCTTGGTGGTTAGTGCTTAATTCTTTCTCCTCAAGTGATCTAATGCTTATTTAGCATGTTATATCCTTCCAGTAGAATGCAAATGCTTTATGGAAAAAGATTATTTTTCGTTTTTTCTTTAGCTATAGAACCCAGAACAGTAACTTGCATCAAGTAGGCACTTAATGGTTTGTTGGATAGAAATTCTTTAATACTTTAGTGGATCTGTAATGTTATAAATGTTTTTTCTTCAGTGGTTTGGATTATCACTTAACTTTTAGTCTTCCTCATGTGCATCTCTTGTCTATAGCTTCTTATAAATCCTCAGTAGGGCATCTACCCCAAATTCTTGAGACCACCTCAAATTTCTTGCCATTCGGCATATATTTATAATGACTGTCATCAGTCATTCCTTTTTATTTGACTAGCCCACTTCGTTTTCCAATCATTTGTCTAACGATGTCCTTTGTGCTACATTTCTTATTCAATTATTCCCTGACACAACGTTATAGCACAAAAATCAGAGAATTTCTGTGGTCTCAAGATTCTTGGAAGACTTTTTGGGGAGAAAGAAGAACTTCTGAAAAGGCAGCTAGGTGGTGAAGTGGTCTAAAGCCACACTTGGAGTCCAGAAGACTCATCATCCTGACATTAACTCTGGCCTCTGTCACTTACTAGCTATGCGATTCTGGGAAGGTTACTTAATCCTGTTAACCTCAGTTTGTTCATCTGTAAAATGAACTGGAGAAGAAAATAGCAAACCACTCCAGTACCTTTTCTAAGAAAACCCCAGACTAATGGAGAGTTAGACATGAGTGAAAAATAACTGAACAACAAAGATTTCTTAGAATTAGTTATGTCTTCCATGATAAGATTTCATTTAAAGGTCACTTAATATGTCAACCTTTTCCATCAACTTTTCTCAGCCTCTAAACTTGAGATGATCTGAGGTTGTTTCTGCTCTTGCCTCCATATTATGCAGCCCTTGGTTCCTCCATACATAATACTATATAATTGGATTAGCAAATAGGTATGAAAAGACCAAAGTTATAGATAGTAAAAGGGTTAAAAAATGAACTTTGTATGCTTAGTAAGCAGTTGGAGATAATTAATCCAGCTTAGAATGTCAAGAATCAAGAGAGGAATATGGTAGGCATCTTTATAGTCTATATATGAGAGTGCTCTCATTTTTTAAAAAAGGTATATATAAGGGGCAGCTGGGTAGCTCAGTGGATTGAGAGCCAGGCCTAGAGACAAGAGATCCTAGGTTCAAATCTGGCCTCAGACACTTCCCAGCTGTGTGACCCTGGGCAAGTCACTTGACCCCCATTGCCTACCCTTACCAATCTTCCACCTATAAGTCAATATACAGAAGTTAAGGGTTTAAAATAAAAGAAAAGGTATATATGTTTATTCAAATGGAAAGTTTTAAGGTTTAAGAGTCATCCTGAAGAAAATAAAAACAAGTGACAAAACTTACATTGGCAAGAATAAATGCTAATTGTGAAGATCCTGACTTGTATTCCTCCAAATCTGCCATTTATGCTTTGTAGTTGAAATTCACTTCAATAAAAATAATAGGAATCCAATAACCACCACAAAGTTGCTCACCAAAATACAGGCACCTATACACAATAATGCTTTTTGTTGCTCTCTGTGAGGTGAAGGGGATGGTTTCATGTCATCAATATTTTCCATCTATGGTGATTTTGTTCTTTTATCAAGAAGAAGTGGAACAAAGGAGATTTATTGCAGGGGAGAAGTACTTTTCAGGGAATAGAAAAAGATAGGAGGCCTGATGATGAAGGGCCTTGAATGCCAGATTAATCATTCTGTTTGAATTAATTATCCGACCCTTGAAGATCTTTATTCCTTTTGTATGATGTATTTTGAAGAGTGTTTGTCCTAGAAACTCTTCTTCTGAAATTATCTTACATATTATGCATTACACACACATATACACATATATATATATTTATACACTCACATGTATCTCTTATATATTTATAGTTTGCATGTTGTTCCTCAACATCTATGTCTATGACATCCTAATGGCACTAGTGATTCCTGGACTTATCAATTTGTATCTTTGGTCAATGGAAAGCAGCTGGAGAAAATAAGGCAGAGAGCAACTCATCTCCTTGTGGAAATTAGGAAATTCTTTTTTTCAGCCATTAAACTCAGTTTTATTCTTATAGGTTCATCTTCTAATTAAGTTGTCTCATTTGCTTTCCACTTTTGAGATTGGCCTATTTTCTCCAGGACTTTACAAATCTTATGCTGGGTTTGGGATTTCTGACCTGTTGTCTGAAAAATGCAGAATACATTTTACTTTACAATATTCTGACTGTAGTCCATTAGTGGTTTCCTGTCTTTTATTGGAAGAATATGACACGACAGGAAATTTTTTAAACCATGGTTCTTGCTAAGGATTGTAAAACACTTGTTAGGTACAAGAAATAGTTCAGATCTAAATGTCTAAGTTTTTTTTTTCTTTTTCATTGCAGGCAGGGCAGGGGATTTAAGACATTATCACTGTCTTTATGGAATGGATATTTTCCTACAGAGTTGATGGTAATTGGATTTCCATAAAGTGAATTTTATTTTTCCATTTACCTCACTTGTAAAATCTTAGAATGCTTCTATGGAAAGAGGAACTAAAGTATAGTGCAAAGAGAGTGGTGTTCAAGACCCTACACTGATAACCTACTAACATTGTGACAGAGAAGAACATTGGGAATCTGAGGCACTTTGATATAATGAAAAATGTGAAATTTGGGGTCAGAAGACTTGAAAATCTGAAAGATGGTTTGAAATCCAGACTTTACCTCTTACTGGTTGTGTGAGCCTGAAAAATGATTTAATTTTTCTGAGCCTCAGTTTCCTTATCTGTAAAATGAGGTGGAACAGTACAGGTTGTGTAGTATAATGGATAAAGCTTTGGAGTTAGAGGCCTAGATTCAAACCACTACTCTGTTTCTTACTATCTCTGTTGTCTTTGTATAAGTCACAACATTTCTGGGATGGTGTTTTCTCATTTATAAAATGAGGAGTTGGATTAGATGATCATTAATGTTCCTTTTGACTATAATTCTCTGATTTTAAGATAATCCTCTGATAATAAGATCCTCTGATTCTAAGAATTCTTAGATGAATTGAATTTGAAACTTTCAATGAGGGAGATATTAAGATGGTAACTGGCTATAGGCTATATAGCACAGGAAGGACTTTTTAAAAAGCCATTATTAGCTTTGTTTTTTATTGGACTCTTTTATTATGAACTCTTTCTATGACTGATTTCCCTTTATAATTCCTTTTCCTTTCCCAAATTCCAAGTTTGAGGAGGTGGAATGGGGGGATTAGAATGGGAAAGGGACAATAAAAGTGTAGCTAAGAGGGCAATGAAGACAGATTTTTTTTTCTTTTTGGCCAATTTCATGTTTGTCAGTGTCTGACCCTAGCCACTAGCTGCTAGGCAGACATCCAATTTTCCTTCATGTTTATCTGACCCTGCTCCCTACCATCACTGGCAAGACAGGAAGGATAATTCAAGGATGTGAGAGACATGAGCACACAAAATGGAGCATAAGAAACTATCAAGATGACCACATTTTCTGGATCTCTTGGCTCCATGTGTCAACATCTTCAGTCTTCATTTGACCCTCTAGTCACCTCAAATTGTCAATCTACATTTTTCCTCCCTTCCTCATTCAACCTCCTAGGAAAAAAAGATGTCTGTTCTCATTGCCTCCACATTTTAATTCAGATTTATTTTTCAAATGGATACATTCAGATTTTCTGACTCTAACACGCTACTGAAATTGCTTTCTCTAAGATAATCAATTATCTTTTAATTGTTAAATTTACTGGCTTTATTTCAGTGTTCCTTCTTCTTGACTTGTTGGTCCTTGATACTGAGTACCTCCTCTTCCTAGATACTCTTTCCATGAGATCATATTCCATTTTCAATATTATAAATATTTTTATATTAATAATGGATATACACACACATATATATAGTATACACCCACATCCACATACACACATCTTATATATTCATAGTTCCTTGCAGCTATCCCTCCCATTAGAATGGAAGTTCTTTGAAGGCAGGGATTGTGCTCTCAGGAACTTAGCAGAATGTCTGGCATATAGTAAGAGCTTTATGAATACTCATTGATTGACTGAGAGACTCTCTCTCTTCTGGATTTTATTGATCTTACCTCCTGATTTTTCATTGAGCTGACAGTTGTTCCTCCCTGATCTGTTCTGCTGTATCATTTATGTCCTGTCTCCCACACTTTTCCTCCCCATCTTCACTACTTAAAATCCTAACTCCATTTAAAGCTCAACTCAAATGGCACCAATTATTAAGGTCTTTCCTGATCTCCTCCTACTCATTTAACATCATTGTTGGCTCTCAAAATAAAAATACTTTGTATTTACTTCTCTATGGGGCAGACAAATCTCACAGTAGACAAAGTGCTGAGATTGATGTCAGGAAGACCTTATTTGCTGTGTAAGAAGACTCTTGGTAAGTCATTCTCGTAGCCTTAGTTTCCTCGTTTGTAAAATGGAGATACTAGTAGTACCCACATCCCAGTCTTGTAAGGATTAAATGAGATGTTAAGGTATTTTGCATAACTTAAGGAGATACAAAATATGTTATTATTTTTATTTATTATATACTCTTCTTTCCCCAAGAAAACAGAATTCTGATTTTGCATCTCAAGCACCTAGCCCAGTGAATAAGTTCATGTTTAATTAAATGTGGGTAGGGCAAGGGTTCTTTTAACAATTTCTTTTTGCATCAGTGACATCTTTGTTCTATTCTATGGACTCCTAAAACATTTTTAATTACATAAAATAATATATGTGGGATTACAAAAGAGAGCAAATATATAGAAGTACAATGATCAAAATGTTATTGATTTTTTAAAGGAAGACAGTGAAGTGATGAAGGACCTGGAGTCAGGATGATCTGAGTTCAAATCTTTCTGCAGACATTTACTAGTTATATGACCATCAGCAATTCATTTTATCCTCTATGCTTCAGTTAACTTTTCTGTAAAATGGGAATTATAATAGTCTCTCCTTCCCAAGATTGTTTTGAGGATAAAATGAGGTTAATTTTTAAAGAGCTTTGCAAACCTTAAAGTACTATAAAATGACGTACACACATATATAAAATGTATACAATACACATTATACATACATGTTTATAGATGTGCTTACATGTGTGTACATATATGTATGTATCTCAGAAACATGCATCTGAATCCCAACTCAGAATTTCTGTTAAATCTATCACAGATCTATTTTCCTTCACAAGGGCATTAGTCTGTGTTCTATTAAAGTTCTTAACTTGTACCGAATAAGGCCAGGAGTGAAGAAAGGATGCCCATTATCACCACTATTATTAAATATTGTATCAGAAATGCTAGCTTTAGCAATAAGAAAAGAAAAAGAAATTGAAGGAATTAAAGTAGGCAATGCAACAAGGAAACTAAACTATCATTCTTTGCATATGATATGATGGTATATTTAGAGAATCCTAGAGAATCAACTGAAAAACTAGTTGAAATAATTAATAACTTTAATAAGGTTTCAGTAGACAAATAAATCCACATAAATCATTAGCTTTTCCATATATTACCAGCAAAGTTCAGCAGCAAGAAATTGAGAGAGAAAATCCATTTAAAATAACTCTAGACAATATAAAATATCTGGGAATCTACTTAGCAAGAGAAACTCAGGAATTATATGAACACAACTACAAAATACTTTTCATACAAATAAAGCTAGATCTAAACAATTGGAAAAACATTGTCATGGGTAGGCTGAACTAATATAATAAAAATGACAATTCTACCTAAATTAATTTACTTATTCAGTGCCATGCCAAACTACCAAATAATTAGTTTATAGAATGAGAAAAATAATAATAAAATTCATCTGGAAGATCAAAAGGTCAAGAATATCAAGGGAATTAATGAGAAAATGTGAGGGAAGGTAGCCTAGCAGTACCAGATCTCAAACTGTACTATAAAGCAGAAATCATCAAAATAGTCTGGTACTGGCTAAGAAATAGAATGGGAGATCAATGGAATAGATTAGATACACTTAATGCAGGAATAAATGACCTCAGCAACCTAGTGTTTGATAAACCCAAAGATCCCAGCTTTTAGAATAAGAACTCAATGTTAACAAAAACTACTGGGAAAACTGGAAAACAGTATGGCAGAAACTAGGTATAGACCAATATCTCATACCCTATACCAAGATAAGGACAAAATGGGTATATGATTTAGATATAAAGAGTGATAGCATAACTAAATTAAGGGAAAATAGAATAGTTTAACTGGTAGATCTTTGGAGAAGGGAAGAATTTATGATCATACAAGAGATAGGGTGTCATAAGATATAAAATGGATAATTTTGATTATATTAAATTAAAAAGCTTTTGTACAAACAAAACTAATGTAACCAAGATTAGAAGGGAAACAACAAACTGGGAAAATTTTTATAACAAATTTCTCTGCTAGAAGTCTAATTTCTCAAATCTATAGAAAACTAAGTCAAATTTATAAGAATAAAAGTCATTCCCCAATTGGCAAATAGTCAAAGGATATGAACAAGCAATTTTCAGATGAAGAAATCAAAACTATCAATAATCATATGAAAAATGTTCTAAATCACTCTAGATTAGAGAAATACAAACAAACAAACAAACAACCTTATGCCTATTAAATTGGCCAATCTGATAGTAAAGGCAAGTGATAAATGTTAGGGGAGATATGGCAAAATTGGGATACTAAAGCATTGTTGGTGGAGTTGTGCATTGATCCAACCATTCTGGAGAGCAATTTGGAATTATGTTCAAAGAGCTATAAAACAATGCAAGTAATATCACTACTTGTATTCTGTATTCCAAAAGGATAAAAAAAGGGAAAGGACCTACTTGTACAAACATATTTATAGCAGCTCTTTTTGTGGTGGCAAAGTATTGGTAACTGAGGGGATGCCTATCAATTGGAGAATGGCTGAACAAATTGTGGTATGTGTTGGTGATGGGATACAATTGTGCTATAAAAATGATGAAAAAGATTTCAGAAAAAGCTGGAAAGATCTGCATGAGCGGATGCAGAGTGAAATAAGCAGAACTAGGAGAACTTTGTACACAGTAATAGCACTATTGTACAATGATCAACTATGAAAACTTAGCTACTCTCATAAATGCAATGATCTGGGACAATCCTGAAGGACTTATGATGGAGAATGCTATCCACTTCCAGAATAAAAACTGCTGGAGTCAGATGGATGTAGATCAAGGCATACCATCTTTCACATCCTTGTATTTACGATTTTATTGTGGGATTTTGGTTTTGTATGTGTGTGCTCTTGCAACAATGACCCATATGGAAATGTGTTTTACATGATAATAAAATAAAATAAAATAGAATCATAAAAAATGAAGATAACTTGGTGTTCATGATTTATCTCTCGATATATATATATATGAATGCATGTATACATATATATCTATGATAATCTTCATTTTATAATTAGACAAATCTACTACCAACATTACTATGATAACTACTAACCTTTATGTTTTTATGCCACTTTTAACTTTCAAAGTACTTTCACTTCTCTTATTTAATTTGATTCTTAGGTAAGACTTTTTGTATTTTGTTTAAGGTGTTAATTCTTTTCCCAAATCATGTTTCTATAGTTCTCATTTTTTTCATTATTTTTTCTCTAGTACTCTCATTTGTTTTTAAAATAACCTTTAAACTTTTTTTTAACTCTTGCTTCATATTTTCCAGGAATTCTGGCTGGATGTGCCTAAGCTGTTTTTAATTTGAGGCTTTGCTTTTGGATGTTGTACAGTCATTCTTTTCTTCAGAGTTCATTTCTTGAATATCCCTAACATATTAGATCTTTATGGTAGGATTATTTTTGTATGTGTGCTTATTATTCCAGCCTATATCCTCATTTTGGACTCCTCTTTAAGGTTTTAAACTCTGCACATTTTTGTGGCATCAGGGGTCTTTGCTGATTTCTCATCTCCTTGTGTCCTTTTGCTTTTTTAGGGAGTATTGCATTTTGTGTTATTCTAGGATCTCACAGACAACTTACGCTGAGGACTTAGAAGCTTTCAACACTTCTTATGTGGTCTGATCCACTGTGGACAAAGTCTGATCACTAGCCTCCTGGTGGAAAAAAAATGATAACTAGGATTTATATGATAATGCTTTAAGATTTGTGAAGCACTTTACAAATATCACATTATTTTATCCTCACAACAATCTTTGGAGGTAGGTGCTATTATTTTTCTCATTTCACAGATGAAGAAACTCAGATTCAGTGACTTAACTATATTTGCCAACAAGTATGTATCTGCAGTAGAATTTAAATTTAGATCTTCTGGAATCCAGGTCCAGGGCTCTATCCATTGTGTCATTTAGCTGCCATGCCATAAGTTTCTGACTTAGGCTTAGATCTGTCCAAAACTCTTGCTGGCCTCTCCCTGATTGAAATTTACCATAGATTACGGATAGACTCAGCCATTATCAGCTAATTGGAAAGCTTACTTGATTCTGATGGATAGAAGTATAAGTTCCCCCTTGATTTGGCATTCCTGCCCTGGTTATTCTGCTATAGATTTCAGACTGGGCCAAAGGAACTGAGATGCTTCTCTTCTCCTGGGGACAGAGCCACAGAGATACTGTTTATTTTGAAACTTTCTTTTTTGCTTAGAATAAAGCCCAGGGCCCACAATTGCTTCTTAACCTGGTCCCTAGCCAGATTTCATGTCCTAGATCCATAGATCTCTCTAGGCTGAAGTACCTGGAAGAATGATTTACTGCTATTTTTTCCTTGGATTTCCTAATCAGGATTCGGTCTGGTGCATTTTCTAATTTTTGTGAGGGAATATGGGCTGTTCTTACTGCTGTTCCACCATCTTGGATCCATCCTCTCATTTGATTCTCATAACCCTATTAATTTGGGTGATGAGGATTATTTTTATTTCTATAGGCACAGAAAGAATAAGGTTAGAAAATGAGGCTGAGGGAGTTGAAGTGACTTGTCCAAGACCATGTAGCTAGTTAGTGTCAAAGATGACATTAAAACCCAGTTCTTTTGATTTCTAGTTCCAGGAGTGTAACGGATCAGTAACTTGCCATCTGCCAATGAAGTAAGGAATCTCTCCAGTAGGGAGAGGAGAAATGGGAAAACAAACTACCTATTAACCAATATGAGAATGTCATTGTCATTAAGATCCATTCCTGCGGAGGCTATCCTCCTTGAACCAAAAGTGTTCTTTGCCAGGATAATCAGATTTCCTCCAGCTGCTCCTAATGAAAAGGATGATAAAATTCCAAATTTCTCCCACTAGCCTTCCAGGATAAACTTGGACAGCTGTTGTTGCCACTGTTTCTGCTCATGGAGATGTTGAAATAGGGGCCATCCACCTTGTAACTGGCTGTAATCACAGGTTAAAGGAGACTCGCACCATCAGTTCTTCATAGATTTCCAGTGGCAAAATAAAAAAAAAACCATATAAATGAAAATTAAGCCATCTATTCCCCATGCTTTCAGCTTGGAGCTCTTATGCAAGAAAATTATTCCCTAGGTCACAATCAAACCAGTTTTCTCACAATCAAACCAAACATCTCATTCAACATTGCATTCAACATGTTCTAACAGTAGTAACAACAATTGTATCCAAAAATAGGGTTTTTGCCTTTCTTTTTCCTGTAGATTTCTTTTCTTTGGCCCTTTAATAATAATAATATTTACCTTTAATAAGGATAATCTCCTCTTGTTACTTGGGATCAAAATATGATCTTCAAATGTAATTCAAATAAAGGGTATGAAATAAATGTCAACTATTCCAAAAAGTAAGTTTATTCTGGGACCATTATTACATTTTTCTTCCTGTCTCTGCTTTGTATATTAGAGTGGAATAATCATAACTCTGGTCCTTAAGGGCCAAACAGTCCCTTATTCCTTTCATTTTTTCAGATGAGTAAACAGGTCCAAGATCACAGTTATTGAATATTTGAATCTAGGATTCAGTGAAACACAATTTGTCTCAGATCTTTCTGATTTGAGATTTAGTACTCTCCACTGTGCAAATCAGATGCCTATCCTACATGCCACTTCTATATTATATGTCCTTGATGACATTATAATTCCCCTTTGAGCTTCTGGTGCAGTCCATCTTTCAGGTTTATTCCTGCCTCTGGCCATGGTTCTGAAAATTAGTGGGAATTAGTGGACATACTATATGAAGGAAGATTGCAAAAACAGGAGTCAGGAGATGCAGACTAGGTTGAGGTCCCTTAGAGTTAATAGAAAGGCATGGATGGTTGGTGATTGGGGACATTCTGAAAAATTAACAGGAGAGCAAAGAAAACAAGATCCTTTAGAGTGGGAATATTTTTAATTTAAGTTTTTAATTTAAATTCCAGTGCTTAGCATAGTACATAACATATATTTGATGTTTAATAAATGTTAATTTACTGACTAACTGACCTTCACAGTTTTCTTCAAAACTGAAGCTGTATTATATAGTAAGATATTTGCCTTCCTCCCTGGGCACCCCTGAAAAGATCTGACCATGGTGCTTTTCTCAATCTGTGTCTCCAGATTCAAGATGCAATGACCATGTTCTATGCCAATGGCTGATGGTAGAGTCTAACCTACAGCTTTCATTTCTAAGGAAATGTATGTAGCAGGTACATTAAGAATGATTTTTTTTTGGTAGTAAAAAAGGTGATTTAAGAAAATTTTCATATGTCAATGACAGGCATGAGGGGATTCCATTAAATAATTTTAAACTTCATTATTGAGAGGAAGAGTCAGGTAATCACTCTTAGAAAACTTGAAAATTCCTTTAGTCCAGAGTACAAATAAGACCAAAGATGGTAAATATATAAATACTTGAGAAATACAGACCAAGATGTTTTGTTCCTAACATCTCAGAGTAGGAAGGAATCTCAGAGTCTAGGTCCTTCAATCTGTGTCCAAACAAGAATCCCCTCTAAACATCCCTGAAAAATGATAGTGCATCCTCTTTTGGAAGTCCTCCAATGAGTAAGAATCTATGGATTCCTAAACCATCACATTCTAGTTAAAAAAAACCCCTTTACCTTCTGTCTTAGAATAAATACTGTGAATTGGTGCCAAGGTAGAAGAGTAGTAAGGGATAGAAATGGGGATTAAGTGACTTGCCTAGGATCACACAGGTAGGAAGTATCAGATTTGAAACAAAGACCTCTCATCTATAGCCTTGGCTCTCAATACACCGAGTCACCTAGCTGCCCCCACATTCTACTTTTAAATGATTCTAATTGTTGTGAGATCTTCTCTAGCATCAAGATTAAATTTGTCTTTGCAAATTTCTAGCCATTACTCTCATTTCTGCCTTCTGGACCAAGCAAAAAAAGTTTAATCCTCATTCAACACAACAACCCTACAAATATAGGAAACTATCATTGATCCTTTTAGGTTTCTTTTTCTCCTGGTAAAAATCCTGCTTCAATCAACTGGAAACATTTATTAAGTCCCTTCTATGTGCCAGGGATTATGCTGATGAAACAGAAGAAAGTGAAGTGGTTCCTCTCCTTGCAAAGCTTATATTTAGCGCTCCTGACACTGTCATTACAGGACCATGTCATGCTTTCATATTAATTGTCTGTTACCCTTACTTCTACCTTTTCATGTATCTCTTTTAAATTTATACTGGTTGATAAGTTTGATGTATATAGTAATAGATTTTTCTCATTCTCCTTGCAATGTTTCATCACTGTGTCCCTGCAATTTTTTTCTGTAGGTTCCTGTTCTTTCTGGACTGACTATCTTTGTAGAGTCTTGGACTGTGTGATACTTTCTACCCCGTTTTCTCAGCCTCTTGAATGCTGCTCTCTCAAAATCTAGGGTGTATGTTGGTCTGATTTTCCACTCCTATTTAACAAGTTCCAAGATTAGTTTTTAGTCACTTCCTCTAAATTTTCAGTCATTTCTGCTTCAGCCCCCAATTCTTTCTTGTTAACAGTCATGTCCAGAACAGTGATTTGCTGTATTACTTCTATTTTTTGATGAATGGAATTATCATTAAGACTAGCCAGGAAATGACTTGTTGCTCTTCTTTTGACAGAGAACTTCAATAGATGTCTGAGTGATTGAAACCTCCCATCACTACTAAATTATGCCTCAGAGTCAGGCTTGTGATCTTTCCCCCAAACTCCTCACCTGTATTTCTTCTCTGTTCAGGTGTTCTGTAGTATCCATTGAGGACAATATTACTTCTGTTTCTGCTTCCACTGATGTTTAGCCCGTTGTTCTCCACTCTGTTTCCCTTTCTATCTTCCTTCTTAGATTCTCTCTCATAAGTATGTCTTATTAATGAACAATGCCATCTGTATTCCATCCTCTTGCTCCCCTTAGCTATCATCTTTCTTTTGAATAAGCATACCTTTCTAGAGCTAAATTCTAGTCATGGGGCTCATTCTACCAGGTCTCAGTATTACCACTGAAGTCAAACTTTTCCCTTTATGTTAAGATTTCAAACCTAGCCTCAAACATTTGCTAGTAGTGTCACCTTGGCAAGTCATTTAACTTCTATTAAGTCACTAAACTTAATTTTTCAACTATAAAATGAGGATGACAAGAACACCTACTTGTCAGATTTATTGTAAGGACTAAATGAGACATTATTTGTAAAGTTGGGAGTACAGTGCCTGGCATACCTTTGACACTACATAAAAATGTTGATGATGATGATGATAATGTGTCTCCTCTGTGGTAGGTACTATGTCAACCATAGGGATTAAATAGAATCCCTTCTCTCAAGGTAGCTGGGTGGCACAGTGGATAAAGTGCTATACTTAGAGTCAGAAGATAAGTTTATATAGTTTTCTCTCTCCTCCCCTTTCCCTTTAAAGTCCTTTTAATTAAATTTGCAGAACATCAGGCAAATTCTTTCTTCTGAACACTTGGTCATTCAACTCATTCCTTGCCAAAATCCCATCATTCTCATATTTTAAGCCACAGTCTAGAAATTCAAGTCTCCTTTCAGACTCCATCTTCTTAACTAGTTCAGCTATTCACTTTCCACATCTGCCTTTCATTTTTGGATGCCTCAGCATTCATTGGTAGCAGTAATGAAAATGCCACCTGTGCTCCCAAGACTAATTCCTTTCCCAAGATTTCATAATCCCTAGGAATGCTCCCCCCACCTTTTTAAACCCTTAACTTTCGGTGTATTGTCTCATAGGTGGAAGAGTGGTAAGAATGGGCAATGGGGGTCAAGTGACTTGCCCAGGGTCACACAGCTGGGAAGTGTCTGAGGTCAGATTTGAACCTAGGACCTCCCGTCTCTAGGCCTGGTTCTTAATCCACTGAGCTACCCAGCTGCCCCCCCCCCCAGGAATGCTTTAAGATTCTTTGTGTCCATAGAATAATCTGAAGTAGATAATTTCCAATAAGTGGTCAAGAAATATTGAGGAGTTTTCTCTTAAAGCCAGGTTCTTTGGAAGAACAATAGACTTCTCTCTTATTAATCCCACATCAATCTACTTCAGTACCTTCAACAGGGAGATACCAGCCACAACTACTTACATTTTCTTCCTCTGAACTTTACTGGATGATGTCTCACCTGATGGCATCTGTGAGTCCACAAATATATTCATTAGGCGACAAGCACTAACTTCTTCAGAGTTCTGGTTTTCCCCCCAGTCCCTTTGGGAGAAGAGCCTCAGTGTGCTGATAAATTATTTAACAATAGGCTTACTAAAAAAAAGTACACACAACATACTTTAAAATTTAATCTATTATAGTGACATTTCCTCTGTCTCTTCCTTAGGTCTAGATAATTAAAGCAATAAAGGAAGCACAGATTTATAAAATTTACTGATTTCTGAGAGTTGAATACTTGTATAGAAAGTTTAACATTGCTCTCTGGATTTGATTCTGGCTGTCTCTAACACCCCCTCTACCCCCACAAAGAATGCTATTACTAAACCAGATCCTAGTGTTTGGTGGACCTTTTGGGTAAATATAATCTTCTTTCAATTATCCATATGAATTGAGAGAATCTAAGATAGACATAATTAATGGCAGCAGATAATTAAATATCCTCTTACCTCATTTCCCTTGTGAACATGGGTATGCATTTCCAAATTAATGACCAAGGAAAGGTGCAGCTGCCAGCTCTGGAATGGAACAAAGTGAACCAGCTCATTTGAGAGCAAAGCCTTATCAGTATTTTGCATGAAACAACTGAGCCCCTAGATAAAAATAAATAGGTCAGTATCATAGCAAACAAGCCTATTCTTTCTTTATTTTTATTCATGTCTTCTTTGCTGGTGCTGTTTTCAGCCTTGATAAATCAATAATTCCTAAATCAATAATTCCTAAATCAAGTCCAGCCTAGTTCAATTGTTCTGAATTCTCCAGGAACTACCCATTGCATTTGGACAAGCATCCTGGACCAGGGTGAACCCCACATTAGCATTTTAATTGCTGGCTGATAGCTTTGCTATTGCAGGACTCAGCCCACAATGGTACAGTATGCAAGTTTCAATTAGTTTTTACCCTGTGATTTACTGGCTCTATAAACTATGTCTCACTGTAGCACTTAGAAAGTAATACACTTCACACATTAGAAGTAATATACTGTGCATTACAAAATAGCAGAGTCTCTTGCTTGGAAGTAACTGGCATTGCCTTCAGCTTAGAATGGGCTTTTAGGAGACCCAGACCAAAGTGCCAGGGTGATGGATCGTTGGGTGGGCTTTCATTAAAAATCAGAGCAGTTCCAGCCACCCTAAAACTTCTGACCTATAAATTCCCTTTAAAGAAAACATGGATCCATCAGAGCTCAGGATTTTAAAATGATGACTGCTGTCTTTATTAAGGACTATTCATCAAAATGTTATGTGTTGAGCCCAGCCAAGTGATATGTTGTGCTTCATTTTACTTTTTTTTGTTTTCAAGCCCTCGGGTTATTGATGATTTACAACATTTTGATGTATGAAGGATTTCTTTTTTTGTATTTTTTTTGTTTTTGTTTGTTTTTTAATAACCTAAGCCTACCAATCTTACTCAGCCTGGAAGTGCAGGGGCTATCTAATATATACATGGGTCCAAACCCATTCTGATCAGCATGGGAGATTGTAAGAAATAAAATTAATATAAAAGGATAGATTTAAAAATATTAGGGTTTTAAAGGGTTTATTGATAGCCATTTAGGAAAATGAAGCCACGTGCCTGTTTAAAGGGACCCGCCATTTACCTGCTCCTCCCATCCTGGCTCCTGCTCCACAATCACAAAAGAGGAAGTACCAATCCAGTCCTCAGTCTTTATACTTTTCTCTACATGATTACACTTCCTGCCTATGTGATTATGCAAGAGGGGAAGCCAGTTGGCACTTGGGAAATGTAGTTTGAAAGAGCCCTAAGTGTTCACAGGAAGTTTAGATCAGGGACCTCAAAATTAGTTCAAGCACTCCCAAGTTTCCAATGTCACAAGATTTAAACTGCTCTTTTTTTTGAGTTGGTGGTCGATACTCACTTCTGGAAGCTTGCCATTTTAATGCTAAGATATTCAATTATTTTTAAAAAAATACTTACCTTCTGTCTTAGAATCTAAACTATTTTGTTTCTGCAATGGAAGAGAAGAAAGGTGTTAAGGAATTAAAGTGACTTGCCCAGGATCACACAGCTGGGAAGTGTCTGAGGCCAGATTTGAACCCAAGAACTTCCATCTCTAAGGTCTGTCTCTCTCTCCACGGAGCCACCTGCTCCCTCAGATACACAGTCTTGATGCTAAACTAAGTGCAAACAACATTTGATTGGCTTAGGCTAATGCAGCCTAGAACTCCAACTCAAGAGATTCACCAACCTCCACTTCCCTGTTAACTGGGATTACGGATTGGTACCACCACTTTGATATACAAAATTAGATAATGAAAGCAGGCAAAATCTTTTGATTTTTTTTTGTTCATTGTGAGCCTAACAGATATGGTCTAAAACTGGCAATTATCCTTTTCATTTTCAATGGTCTTAAAAACCTTAAATGTTGTATTATCTTCTAGTTGGTACATTTAAGGAGTTTAATGAGAGTTTACATTTATATATTGCTTTATTATTTACAAAACATTTTATATCTATGATATAGTACAAATGTGTATGTCTTCTAAAGTGGGTAAGATAGGTAATACAGTGGATAGAATATTATATTTGAAGTCAAGAGAGACCCCAGTTCAAATTTTGCCCATCCCATCTTACTTCTGATTTGACCCTGGGCAAATCAGAATCTCTCGAGATCGGTTCTTTTGGTTATATAATAGCACCTATCTCACAGAATTGTTTTAAGGAACAAATGAGTTAATGCATAGCTTTTTAAGCAAGATATAAGTGGTAGCTGTTTACACATAATAATTATTATTTTATTGTTAGAGAAAGTGAGATTGGTAAATATGATTTTTTTAGTTCATTTGCACCTTTTTTGAGTACTGTTATTTGTGAACTTAATTTTTTTCTTTTGAATTTTATTTTCTTAAAATTTTTTTCATGGTTACAGGATTAATGTTATCTCCCTCCCCTCTTCCCTCCCCACTCCTGGAGATGACAAGCAATTTCACTGGGTTATACATATATTATCACTCAAAACCTATTTCCATATTGAGAATGGTAAATATGTTAACAAAGACGATTCCAGTTATTTCAGAGATCTCTGTGTTGTCTACCAGAAATGTAAGTAAGATTCCTTTCCAATTTTTTTCCAGAGAAACTAGTCTTTTAAATCCTGTTATTTCAAGATTTCCATAATAATGCATATTGGCAGACTATACCCCCCCAAATAACACAGATATATTCTTGAAAGTGAGACATATTTAATAAGCACAAAGGACCAAAATATACATGGAATATCAGAGGGAGACACTTTTAACTCAAAAATAAATATGATAAATTACCAATAAACTTCTTCATGTATGGATTTTAATACTTAAGTGGAAATCCTAAACATCTATCCATACACCAAGTGTATAAAAAGGATGGAACTATAGAAGAAGGCTTAGAAGTACTTCCAACCTGTCATGAGTTCAAAGATCTTGCTGAGAATTTTAAACTCTTAGCTCTTATGTGTCCTCAAGAGAAAGGGCAAAACATGGTTGATAGTCATAAAGAGACACTTCTGTAAAGACAGTGAGAGTCTACCATGCCTTTTCTTCCTAAGAGCTATAGGCAAGAGAGAAAGGAAATCCAGGCTTGCCTTGGTTCTTATTTCTCTTTCTCGACTGGCGTAGGCAAGTTGTTTTCTTCTTTCTAGTTTCTGGTGTAGGTTACATATACTAGCCAATTCCTCCTACCATTTTATGATATTGCCATATGAGAGGACAGAGAAATTAGAAAAGTCGATTCATGTTATCTATCATGGATATGACTGAGTTAGATATGAACCCACATATTCTGATTCCATGGCCAACACACAAACTATTCATCCTCCCACCCATCAAATAACATCTTAAAAATAGAGGGTTAGACAATTCTGTAAGGATAATTGTTCCCATTTCATACGTAGGGAAACTGAAGCTCACACAGGATCTGCCAAAAGGAGAAAGGGATATAGAAATGACAAATTTCATAGAAGCTATTTAAATAATAAAATTTTAGATCCAGAAGAGTCAGTTTTTCTAAGCCTCTCATTTTCCACACCTTTAGAGTGAAGCTCAGGAAGGTCAAATGGCCTCTCTTAAATGGCATAGCTAATTAATTATAGAACTGGAACTAGGATCCAGACTTTCTGACTCTCAGGCCAATGCTTTTTTTCAGTATGCTACCTTATTTTTCATTTGGAAGAAAATCTAATTTAGATATTTTTCCTGAGGCCAGATAAATTTCACATTCTAGAAATGTTGATCAAACTCTTAATAATTATGGATGAATATAGCATATAAATCCATAATTATCTACTAAGTACCCAATGTGTGCCTGGCATCATGCAAGGGTATGTATTTAGATGCAAATAAAAAGAAATCACCATTATTTTCAAGGAACTTCAAAAGAGGGAGACAAGTATACATAGAAGTATATATATATATATACATATGTATAATAAATATATATAAGAAAAAATAGCAACAAATAAAAGTGAGTTAACTAAAAATTAGTTAGGAGGAGGGAAGGCTCTAGCAGTTAGGAGACTTCATCTAGAAGGGAGTGCTTGAGCTACAAATTGTAGGAAAAGCAAGAATCTGTGAGATGGACAAGAGAAGGGCATCGCATGAGGGCCAGTTAGTTCAAAGACAGAGAAGGCAGATGGTGTGATATGTATATGAAACAGAGAGAAGGCTAATATGATATAAAATTGCAACCTAAGTGTTATCCTTGACTCTTTAATATCTCTCATACCCTCATGCCAATGTCTGTCACTATCACCTTGCAGTATCCTTCAAATCCATCTTTTTCCTTCTGACCTTGACTAGTGCAGGTCCTCTTTACCTCATACTTGGACTATTACAATACCTTGTTGGTGGCTCTGCCTGCTTTCAGTCTCTTCCCCACTCCAGTCCAACCTCCATTCCTCCACCAAAGAGATTTTCCTAAAGTACAGGTCTGACCATGTCACCCTCTACTCAATAAACTCCAGTGGCTTCCTAGCACCTTCATGATCTTTGCTCAGTATTCAAAGCCCTTCATCCCTTAGGTCCCTTCTATTTTTCAGTCTTCTTACACCTTACTTCTTGCCATGCACTCTTTTATCCATTGACATTGGCCCCTTGGCTGTTTCAAGAACAAGACACTCTGTGCTCTGGTTGTCTTTTGTGTCTGAATGTTCTCTTTTTTCATTTCTGCCTACTGGCTTTCCTGGCTTCCTTTAAGTCTCTATTAAAATCTTCTCTCTTCTACATAGCCCTTCCCAATCCTCCTTAAATCTAGTTTCTTCCCTTTGTTAGTTATTTCCTATTTATCCTTTATAAAAATTATTTATTTATTTGATTGTCAGTTCCCCTCCTCCCCTTAAATTGGGAGTTCCTTGAGGGCAAGGATGGTCTTTTGCCTCTTTTTGTCTTTCCAGTGCCTAGAATACAGGAGGTTCTTAATAAGTGTTTATTACTGATGGGCTGAGAGAAACCTAACTGCTCCAACTTAAGGTTTTAAATGAAAGGAAACTTATTTTCTCTTAGGAGATTCAAAGAACCTTATTGACTAAGGTGGTACTTGAACTGAATTGAAGAATATATAGAGCTGATGATAGGATTATTTCCCATGGAAGATACAAAAGAGGTTTTGGGGACTAACAGGTTACTCTGAGCAGAAGATTTGAGTAAAGAAGTAACAAGAGATAAAGATGGAAGGTACATTGGATTCAGGCTAGGGAGGACCTTGACAGTCTGGCCAAGGAGTTATGACATTTTGCAGTAAGAAAAAAACCATTGCTGATTTTTTGAGCAGTATGTTTTAGTGGAAAGAGCTTTGGTCTTTTCAGAAAAACAGTCAAAATTCTGTTTCTAATATCTAATTTGTGTGTGCCCACTGGCAAATTACTGACCTTCTCTGGGTCTCAGTTTGCTTACCTGTGATGTGGGGATAATTCTTGACCAGCTCCCTACTTCTCCAGTTTATAGTGATGAGAGTGCTTTGAAAACTTTATGTTGCTATGGAAATGAATTGTTTTTGTTGCTCGCCATTTCATGTAGATTCTTGTCCTTTTGATCTCCAAGCCAATAAAGAATAAAGATTTTTAAAAAAGGAAAAGAAAAAAAAAGCAGATGCTGCTGATGCTGTGCACATGGAAGGGCATGGGGGACTGGAGTTAGAGAGAGAGTTACTCTGTAAGTCAGGGGTGCAGCTGAGGGCAGACTTGTCTCCTGATGCCCTCCACTCCCTTTTCTGTTGTTAGATTTAGATCCTCCTTTCCCTTAACCCCTATGGCCCATTCACTGTGTGTTCTAAATAACTGGAGGGAAATAATCACCGACATGAATAGTCAGGGAAGCTCCCAGATCTGACATTTTTTATGGGTGGACTTGCCACCAATTTAGCAGGGTGCTGAGCAAGGTCACAAGAAGATAGCAATGCCTGCATGAATTGAACTACTGAAGCACACCCTATGATCATAGCCAGCAAGAAATATCTGCCTTTATAGGCTGTTAGATTTCAAAATAGAATGCCTCACATCCTCCCAATTCCATTTCAGTCGACTTTTGTTCTCCATTTGAATAGTGGCTGGTGAATATTCTTGGGATCTGTCTACTGGGGCTTTGTAGTGGAGCCTTTGAATCTGGCTTCCTAAAGTGCAGTGAAACTGCAGTCCTGTCCAGATCATCCAAACAGGTGGGGCACGGTCTTTGCATACCAACCATTAATCACAAAGATAAATAAAAATGCTCCAGGAGGACCATCTTTATTATTGGCTACATGCAATGAATAATAAAGCTTTATTTGCCTTTTTTCTTTTTTTTGATGAGCACTAATGTGGAAATGAGGGAGCCTGTATTGACTGATGTGAGTACATGAGAATGGTAATAGCTGGCATTCATATAAAATTTTAAAGTGTACAATATAGAAGAGCTTTCTTTGATTTAATTTATAAATTTCATGGGGCTTAGAACTGACTAATAACAGATTGTGCATTTCTATTAATTTATGATGAAATATAAGAACATATTCTTCAATTACCTTAGAATTCAGAATGAGAATTAATAAGGGGATGAATCAAATAGCAGATGGAGGGGGTGGGGATTTGGTGTGATTGCTAACTGGTAGGGTGCTTTGAACAGTCCTCCCATCCTTACCTGTGTATATAATCTGTGTTACACAAGGCAGGAGGGAAAGGGAATAAGGATTTATATGATGGCTATGTAGCAGGCATTGTATTATTCTCCAAAAGGACCTCTGTAGCACTTATAATAGCCTCATAGTTTGAGACTTGGAAGGGAAACTTAGAGGTCATCCATCCAATCCCCTAATTTTACAGATGAGGAAACTGAGGCACAGAGCATTTAAATGACTTGAGAATCACAGAGCTGGTTAAGTGCCTGAAGTAGGATTTGAATCCAGATCTTTCAGACTTCAAATCTAGTGTTCTGTCCACTATTTCATGCTGCCTCTCTTCACCCTCTACCTAGAATCTCTCCTCCACCCTGGACTCTGTGTTGCCTCTCCTTCATAACAGTGGCAAATCCCTTTGGGTAGTACACAGATCTCCATTTTTGAAAACTGTACCCTTTGTATTATTGTCAACATAAAACATCCCTGTGCAAGGAGAGCAGAATTTCCTGGTGTTAAAACATGCATTTATAAAAAATATCCTTTGGGATGCCTCCACTTACTTTCCTCCCCCTTTTCCCTAGTACTTTGTATCCTAGACAGCAGCTCCCTTCGCCCAAGTTCCGTTCTAGCTTTGGACTCTACCATACTCCCTTGTTCTGTGACTATTAAGGTTCCAGGGGCCTCTCAGGATTCTATTTCAGGTACAATCTCCAATTGAGAGAGTCAGAGGCAAGAAAAAATGTCCCAACTGGTCACCTCCCCTTCATAGGAGAAGGTGAAGCCAGGGTAAAACATGTCCTTTTCCTTTCTGGGGAAAAAACCAACTGCACTTGAAAAGAAAGGTGGAGGGTTTATTAGAACAGCAATTCATTAGCTTTCACTCTGGGCTGAGGGTGGTGCCTCTAGCCTCAAGGCACAGTCCCTGCTCAGCTATAATCATGAATTCTCAAGGCTTCCTCCAGGTACAATTAGCATTTACTCATTAAGCCTCAAACTTTGCCTTCCAGTCCTCTATTCCACACTAATTGACCAAATTGCACTTCAGCTAATTCCTTTTTTTTTTTTTTTTTTTTTTTTTTTTTTTTTTAGAGAACATTTTCTTTCCCCAGAAGCCTCTTGATATCAGAACAGCGAATGCTTTGCTTCTCCTTCTCTGGTCCTTAATGAAAATGTGAATAATATAAGATTACCAAGGTCTTGACCCAAAACTGCTCAAATGTCTCCTTTTTACTAATGACTTCTTTAAATTATAAGGGAATAGTGAGTTGACCACCTGGCTAGAGAGGAGCCTACATGTTAATAATAGGAGATAAGGTTTGGAATTCTGTGTGAGATGCTGAATATCTTTTACATTTACTTATGTATGTAGGTGCTCCTTGAGGGAAAGTCTTTTCTATTTCTGTCCTTCAGTCATTAGTTACCACCTGCTCAAATAGTCCCATAGTGTGAATTGCTTAAGGTTAAGTGGTGAAGTTAGAATGGACATGCTAGATTTTCCTAAAGAAGCTTATATTTCACATATATAAATGGAGAAGAAAGAATGTAAGTCGTGTGAGGGCAAGAGACAAAACCATTTATGTCTGTGTTATCATTATCTTTATCATCATCATCATCATCATCATCGTCATCTCTAGCATTTTTGTAACACTTTATAGTTTGCAAAGTACTTTATAAAAATGATCTTATTTTATCCTCTAGGAGTCAGATGCTATCACTATCCCTAATTTACAGATGTGGAAACCAAGACCCACAGAGGTGAAGAGACTTGCCCAAGGTCAGAAAGTATCTGAAGCAGGATTTGAACTTGGATATTCTTGACTCCAGGTCCAACATTCTAGTCATATCAACATCTTCACATTGCCTATAACCTAGCAGGAATTTAATAAATGTTGAATGAGAAAAACAAAACAAAACAAAACAATGGAGTCCCTTCAAATGCCATCACTTCTGCATTGATTCCTTGTTTCAAAGATTTGCTAAAAAAGTAGACTCTTTTCATTGGTCCAATTCCATTTCATTCTACAGATATTTGTTAAATGCTTGCTACATACACTCTGCTGGCTCTTGGAGATTCAGAACTGGTGGCAAAACCATCGAATGTTGGAGCAGGAAGGGACAATAGGGATCATTGAGGGCAGTTTTCTTATTTTATGGAGCCCATTGCACAGAGAAGTTATGGCTAGTAAGTCGTAGAGTAAGGATCGACGTAGACCTTCCTTTTCTCAACAAGCTTAGACTTGACTGGCAAAGTTGACCAAAGTTGTGAGTTCATCAGTGTGTTGTTTGCTTTGACCAGATGGGGAGAATAAATATGTGTCTCACTAAATTTATATCCATCCTCTTCCTTGTAATTGTTACTAGACAGGAGGAAAGGAATGAATGCTCCTAAAAGGTGAGAAAACTTGGGGGTGGATACATTGGGGACATGCCAAGGTACCTATTTTTTGTCTGGGGCCATTTTGGTTCTGAGTGAGCCAAGGGTGGGAGAAATTATTGCCAAATTAGGAGGGTAATTTCTTCACTTCTTAGGATGTCCTTGGGATGGACTTGCCATTCAATGGACTTGCCATTCAGTGGACTTGCTATTGGTCCTAAAGTTTGGGAGTAATGTCCCTTCTGCCTTTGTCTTCTGAGGCTTCCTTTTTCTCTCCAAGGCAATATTTCTGACCAGCTGGAGGAATCTTTAAAAACAAAGGCAGAAGAATTGTGATTGTTGTAGCCTTAATTTCTTTGAAGACAGGGGCTTTTTCAATCTCATAGAATAAAAACAGAGCTACTGTCAGAAGAGGAGAGTTACTTAGCCATGACT
The DNA here is from genome assembly GCF_016433145.1 of Gracilinanus agilis. Classification (NCBI taxonomy): domain Eukaryota; kingdom Metazoa; phylum Chordata; class Mammalia; order Didelphimorphia; family Didelphidae; genus Gracilinanus; species Gracilinanus agilis. The sequence continues at coordinate 94,744,385 of NC_058134.1, read as the reverse complement.
AAGCTGTGTGTTTGAAAGCCAAGGGCCTGACTAATCCAAAGCGTGGAACAGATGTAGTAGAGATAACATGTTGACCTAAACAATTAGGGGGTCCCCACTGTACTGCGGATGTATAGTTGGGTCTAATTTGTTGCTTTTGCACCTGGGTTGGCGGCTTCCTCCAGTCCAGGAATTGTTTTTATCAAAGACGGGGAGCCCAGCTAGGGGTTTGAGTTGAAGTGAACCAGAGCTTGTTGGCCAGCTGTACCCAGCTGCTGTCACTTTGAGTAGATCTAATGGCTTTATTATTTTATGTATTTCTGGCTGAAGTTCTATTTACATTTTTCTCTTTAAGAGATTGCTGTTCAAGCCTATGACAACGATGGCAGCTTGGGAGTAAGTATATTCTAGTCTGAGATAGCAATATGTATGATGGACTAGACAGCAAGAGATGGGGACCTGATTCCAACTACCTTGTGGCAGTTGGGAGCCTCAGTTTTCTTAGTTGTTAAATGGGGCTTAGAATATCCTCCACCCCTACCCTATTGAGTTTCTTTGGATATCAAAATGATATTTTAGGATTGTAAAGTTGGTAGGAATTTTAGAGATTGTTTGGTATGATTCTCCTATTTCAAGATTTTTTAAAAAAAATGAATTCTTTAGAGGAGAAAGCGATTTACTCAAAGTTATACAACTAGCTAATGTCAGAATTTGGACTTGATCCCAGATCTTTGGGCTGTAAGGCCTAAATGCAAGTATTAAAAAAGTTAAAAACAGGGGGCAGCTAGGTACTATAACAGATAAGATTGCCTGGCTTGGAGTTGGGAGGTTCAAATGTGGCCTCAGACTTCTTGACTATGTTACCCTGGACAAGTATCTTAATCTAATGAGGTTTCCTAGCTCTTCACTAGCACAATGTAAGGTTGTTTTTTTTTTTTTTTTTTTTAAGAACAGAAAAGAGATGCAAGATGTTTGTTGATGAGACGCCATTAGAAGAAAGCTCTATATAATAGATATCTAAATAGATTTTCTTGTAGGGTAAAGGAAAGCTTAGTTTGGAACTTCATATTCAACTTCAGTAGAAGACAGGGCATAATAAATCCAGGAATAATCAGAGGAATAGCTCCTCTTTTTTTACTGTTTCTTAGAAATATATGATTAATCATTTCAGGATTTTAAAAATCAATTTTATCTATATTTTATTAATGATTTCAAAATTATTGATACATTTTTATGGTGATACAACAAATATTTACCAATAATTATCTTCATAATACCTGCCTTTGATATTTCAGCAACAATATCTAATATAAATAAATTCCTGATAAGAGCTTAGGATCATGTATTTAGATTTGGAAGAGATCTAAGGATGTCATCGAGTATAAAACCTTATTTTTGTTTTAAGCCCTTACCTTTTGTTTTATCAATACTTAGTACTGGTTCCAAGGCAGAAAAGTGGTAAGGGTCAGGCAGTTGGGAATAAGTGACTTGCCCAGAGTCACACAGCTAGGAAGTGTCTGAGGTCAGCTGCCCCTTAATTTTTTAACTTAATTTTTTCTCAATTATATGTAGAAACAAATTTTTTTGAATTTGGAAAATTTTATTTAATCAATTAATTTAGAATATTTTTACATGGTTACAAGATTAATGTTCTTTCCCTCCCCTTAGCTGATGCATAATATTCCATTGGGTTTTACATGTGTCACTGATCAAGACCTATTTCCATATTATTGATAGTTGCACTGGGGTGCTTACTTAGAGTCAATATCCCCAATCATATCCCCGCCTAACCATGTGTTTAGGCAATTGTTTTTCTTCTGTGTTTCTACTCCCAGAATTCTTTCTCTGAATATGGATAGTGTTCTTTCTCATAAATCCTCAGGGTTGTCCTGGATCATTGCATTGCTGCTGTTTTCTGGCATTTTTTGGTTCAGATTCTCTCTCTCCTCCCCAATCCTAGAAGCTATAAAGAGTCTGATATAGGTTATACCACTGCTTTCTTGCAATACCTATTTTCATATTCTCTATGCTGTGACAGAAGACACATATCACACATACAATAAAAAAATCATGAAGGAAATAAAGTGAAAGATGGCACACTCTGATTTGCAATCACACTCCAATAGTTCCCTTTTTTGTTGTGGATAGTGGTGTTTTTATAAATTAAAATTAAAATTTTTATCATAAATCCCTTGAGGTTATCTTGGAACCTTGTTTTGCTGATAATAGTTCAGTCCTTCACATTGTACATTATTTCTGTTACTGTATACACTGTTCTCCTGGTTCTGTCCACTTTACTTTGAATCAGTTCATAGCATTCTTTTCAAGTTTTTTTTTTTTAATTCATCCTGTTCCTCATTTTTTTTTAGCACAGCAGTATTCCCTTACAACAATATATCACAAATAGCAATACCTTATTTTTTTCTGATGAGAAAACTAACACCCAGAAAGATTAAATGACTTGTCAGGGTCACATAGCTAGTAAGTTTATGAGACAGAATTTGAATCCAGGTCTTTTTGTCATCAAATCTCATCGTCTATCAATCTACTACCTAGCTGTCTCATTAAGTCATGTACCATTTTTCTCTTATTTCTGGATAGGAATGCCCATCTTTTTTTTTTTTTTTGTAACAGAAAAAGGGAAGTATAATTTAACATCATATTATATGGAATGAATATTGCCTACAGTATTTGACACCAAACTCCCAGACCTGTGGTGTATCATCCCATTCCTTGCTTTTGCTCACCCTATTACCTGTGCCTGTAGGCTCTCTCTTTTCTTCTTCCCCTGTTGGAAGGAGGGCTGGTCCTGGAATCAGGGACTCCCGTCTAAATCTAGCCTTAGATCTTTACTACTTGAGTGATTTGGGGTAAGCTCCCCTTCTTCCAGGTCCCAGATCCTAATTTATAAAGTGAGATGATGAAAGGGTTGGATGAGATGGATGTAATGTTTCAATTTGAACTCTATTCAAGGTTCTTTCTCCAGGAAACCTTCTGTCAGCTACTCAAGTGTAATAGTTTCCCCCTCAGACCTCATTTAGCCTGTTATTGTGTCACATATCATAAGATAGTGTTGACACAGTTGATTTTAGGCCATCCTTGGAGTCAGGATGATCTGGGTTCAAGTTTGCCTCTGTTTTATAATGATGGTGTGACCTTGAACACAGTCACTGAACACTGTTTTTGTATCTTCTAGTGCTTAGCATCCTGCCTGTCACATTGTGAGAATTACATAAATGCTTGTTTACTGATAGATTTAACATTGTAGTGACCCAGGGAACTCTCTACAATTATTATTATTGTTTTTTTCTCAGTCATTTCCTAGCTGTAAGACTCTGAGCAAGTCTCTTAACCCCAATTGTCTAGCCTTTACAATTTCTTCTGTTTTAGAATTGAAGCTAGAAGGTAAAGGCAAAAAAAAAAAAAGGACTATGTTATAACCAATTTAGATCAATGGAGGGAATTTCCATACTAGGAGTTCCCTATACTGAAATAATCACAGATTGGATAAATGTGTATATATGTACATATACACACATATACATATATATGCACATGTCGGTGCATATGCATATGTGTGCATGTGTAATGTATATATATATATGTGCATACATATGTAGAAGTATAGCTATGTGGATATGTATATATATATGGCACCCAGTCCAAGATCAAACTCTCTAAAATTATAAAATGAAGAAACAGTTGCTGATCTTCATGGTTAGATGGTATTCTCACCAGCAGTTCTCTATACTCATGAAATCACAGAGTTAGACCTGGTACTCTCTTCACTTTATGGTGAGGATCAATATCTTCTGGGAAAGAGATGGTTTTGTCCAATATGGTAGCCAATTGACATTATGGTACAGGGATTAAGAACTCTTATGATGGAGCAGCTAGCTAGTACAATGGATAGAAAGTCATATAATGACTGGAATTTTTGAGAGGAGATATTCTTTAATTTAAAACTGATTTATTAATTGACTGGCCAAGATATCTTGATTAGGGAAGCTGTTTGCCTCCACCATCCAAAAGAAAAAAAAAGGGTGTTACTTCTCTTAGCAGGCAGTGAAGATAGTTTCACTAGCTAGTATCAGAAATTGAGGATTGTGGTATATAAGATAGGAGATTGTTGTTTGACTCAGACAAAAGTTTTGATTCTTGTTTTTTGGAAATTTCCAGTATGGATTCATCAAGGACAATGGTTTTCCAACTTACCCCTTAGTTTTTTAAATTTTATTATGACTATCTAGGCTCATATGGTTTATGATTGTTTGTGATTTCATTAGACACAATATAAGAGAGGCAACTATGTGGCTCAGTGGATTGAAAGGTAGGTCTAGAGACAAGAGGTCCTGGGTTCAACTATGACCTCAGACACTTTCTAGTTTTATGACCGAGGGCAAGATACTTAATCCTAATTTCCTCTCTCTTACTGTTCTTCTTTCTTGGAACTAATACTTAGTTTTGATTCTAAGATGGAAGGTAAGGATTTTTATATATTAAAAAAAAGACAAATATAACATAATTGAAGGGAGTCTTATTGTTTGTACCTATTCACTTAACTTCAGTCTAAGAGTAGAATGAGGAGGAAAGGTATGTAGATAGAGATAGCTAGAATGATGGATTAAAGGACCATAGATATAGAGACAGAAGAGACCTTAGAGGCTATCTATTACAACACCCTCATTTTACAAATGAGGAAACTGAAGTACACAGTGATTAAGTAGCTTGCCTAGGGTCACACTATGATTATCCCAGGTAGGATTTGAGGTAGGAGTTCTAGATCTTCCTGATTCCAAGCCCATAAATATGCATGAATACAAGTCTTGTCTCCAAAGTAATTCAACCAATCCCCTTTTCAGTTTTATCTGACCTACTCATTATTAGGGTTACTTAGAGTCTTCTTCCAGAGGCATTGGTTTGTTTGTAAATAGATTTTAGTTCCCTTCATCTATTTCAGTAAAAAAACAAAACCAAACAACCTCATACAGTCCCTAATATCTGTGACTTCCTGGGGGTCAGGGTGTTGTGTGGCTAAAATTACTCTTCTGAAAGCAACTAGGTAGGGAGTTTCTTTATCCTGTGCTATGCAAAGATGGGCATCCACTTAGTGGAAGGGAAACAAATGTACAAGTCTTCTTATAATCTTATTCCATGAGTATGTCCAGAGGTGTATGGGGTGTTATACATAGTGGTCTTACCTTGGTAAAACTGTCTTGGCATACAAGGCTAAACCAGCTTGAGAGCAACCATCGGGCCTCATTCTTATCAGTGAGTTAGGGGGATTTCTTCTGTAAGCATGTGAAGACTTCCCTGAAGGAATGAGTAGATAAGAACAATTTATTCCAAAGGCTATGATGGTAGCTGAAGCAGGAACTGTGTAGTGGTTAGAGCTTGGTCAGACATGGAAAGTGCCAAGATCATCCACTGCATCTTGGGTCATCACCTGCCATCTTGACTCTTGTCTTGCTGATTACTATGATGACTCTGGAAGACAGAGTTGAGGATGATAACTTTGTGCAGCTCTGCCTCACTTAAAACAAATTCACTCCAAGTGAAGACATCACCCTTATAGTCCTCTTTAAAAACAAAGGTCAAATGACAACAAATAAACAAACAACAATGAGTACGTCTACTCCATTTGTTTGCATACCATCATTAAGTCTTGTAGACATTTAGTGTCAGTGAACCTCAGAGAACTTGGTTTTTTGTAAGGATTTGTCCATGTTCTCAAACCAAATACTGAGCTAGAGAAGAAATGATCCCTGTTGCCAGAGAGATTACAGGCTAAGATAGATAATCAGGGCTAGAACTGCATTCAGGGCCAGATAACCTACCACTTAATTTTATTTGAAGGGCTTTGAGTAGAATCTCCCACTTAAAAAAAATCTTCCTTATTTGTCTGCCATGGAGTCTAAAATTTCCATTATTAGAGATGCTCCTTATGAGAGCACTAGACTTAGAATTAAATGACTTTTATAGGATTTTGTCTCTTCTGTGTACTTCTTGTGTGACCTTGGGCAAAGATGTTCTACTCTCTTGGTCTTTCTTTCTTTATGTATTAAATAAGCAGATTACCCTAGCTTAACTCTAAGGTTACTTCTAGCTCTAATTCCACAATTCTATAATCAGTTACCATCTAGAGCAGAAGTTCTTAATTTAGGATCCATAGACCTCCAATGGTTACAAAGATAGATTTTTTTAGATGGCCTGTGAACTTGCATGGGAATAAACTTACATTCTTATTTTCACTAATCTGGAACTGAAACCTAGCATTTCTTCATTTATTTAAGAACGTGATTTTGAGAAAGAGTTCATAGGTTTCTGCCAAAAGAGTCCATGACACAAAAATAGTTAAGAATCCTTATTCTGAAGGGATGCAAGTTGCACTTATATTAAAGTATGACCTTTAATTGGGAGAGTAACATATTTATTAGGCTAACATATTAACAAGGCAGAGCTTGCCTTATTACTATATGCCTCTAAGTATACCACGTAGGTCCAATTTTCAAAAATTGAGAATATAATAAAAAACACAATATTAGAACTTCGTTGAGCATGCTTTAATTTTTCTTCAGTAATTTTGAAGGCACTCTAGGATCTTGTAGTCCCTAGAGGTCAGTCTTATTAACCCCAATTATCTGTGATGGAAAGAGTTTTCAGGGAATAGATAACTATGAATAGAATGTTGCTGAGAAGGAGGCTGTATGAGATGGGAGGCACATTGATACCTAGATGGGATGACCCTCTTCCCTCCAAAGGGTAGAGATTAGGCAGAAAAGGGCACAGTAGGAGATGGACAAAGAAATCTTATTCTCCACCAACTTTCATCTTTTTTTCCTCTTTTGCCCTTCTTTTCACTGGTCAGGATGTGTAAATAGAACAAGCTCTGTTTGGTATTTAAAGCTATTCCTGACCTGGCTCCAGGCCACATTTGAAGACCCATTTTATATCTTTCTCTTAGGCTCTCTCTTATTTTCAGCTCCCTCAAGTGAGAAGAGGAGCTAAACTTTCTTCTGACTTTACATCTTGCACTTCCGTCTGTCCCCTGAGGGGAGACAGGAAAGGGTCAAGCTCCACATTTCTTCTCTGCCCTAAAGCTGAGACTTCCATCTGTGCAAGCAAAAGGAAATTTCTGCCTCCTGCTGTCTGCCAGATGTCCCAATTGGGATATGGAGAACCTCTAGTGCAAAGAGGAGAAAACTTGCTTTTGACTTTAGTACTTTGCTGTACTTGTCTTCTGAGGGAAGAGGAAGATGAAAGTTGGTGGGGAATGAGACTTCTTTCTTCATCTCCTGCTGTGTCTTTTCTTGCCTATTCTTTACCCTTTGGAAGGAAGGAGTGGGTATCAGGCCATCCCATCTGATCATCTGAAAATGTGCCTGTCATCTAATATTTTTCTCCAGGCTAATCTCCAGCCTTCTCTGAGAAAAGAAGTGAGACTTTCCACTTGATGAATATTTTCTTATTATATCATACTCTAAATATTCCAGCTATTCTGATGATTTAGGTCATCCTCCAAATCACACTTCTATCTCCCACCATCTAATTCCTTATTCTCATCCTAACCAACTTTCCCATTCCAAAGTTCCAATCAAATAGCACCTACCCCTCCCACTGTGCCCTGTGGAATAAGGTAACATGCTTCCTTTCATCCTAAATCATTTTCTCTCCCACTTCTTCCACCCTTCTTAGCCATTATTTCCAGTACTAGCCATACCTAATTCATTCCCCTCAGTTCTCTGTGAAATGGGAGAGATGGAATGCTCCTTATTTTCTAATGCCATTTCTGGATTTTCCTCCTACCTCCATCATTCAATAGTCTTTTCTCCTTTGATTTCATGCAATTCATATCTACCACTCAATCAGTATTCTGGTAGCTGTTGTCTATGGACCTCCAAGTCAATCCTCTCCTTTCCTTAATGATTTTGATGCATGTCTCAAAATTTCTCTCCTCCATCCTCAACTCTTGCCTTCATATTTGAAAACTTCAACATACACATTGACCCTCCTTCAACCATCCTGACAATTCAGTCCCTCAATCTTCTTACTTCTTATGACCTATTCCTCTAGCCAACCACAACACCTGAAAAAGATGATCATACCTTTGATCTTGTCATCTCCCACAAAGGTACCATCTTCACATTCAAAGATTATGAAATTCTCTTCTCTGACCATAATATATTAACTTTTCACTTCCCTCTCTACTATCCCTAATGAAACTCTATTCTTTGTCTATACCATGACCTGCAATTTCTTTTACCTTTAACTCACTCCCAGATCATCTCTCTTGCACTAATCATTCTCTCTTCTTTTCCCCATCTTGACTCCATGGTGAATCAATTCAACTTCTTAGAGTCCTTTTAGTCATTTGAATCTTTAGCCTTCTTATCATTTTGCTTGTTAGACCCTGCCAAGCCTCACTCTTGAATCATTCTACTTGTCTACCACTTTAGCTCCTACATACATGGTAGAGAAATGAGGAGGAGAAAATCAGCTATCATTCTGACTGGGTTCACTATAAATGGGACCTCACAGCTGGAAGACAATCTTTTTATACATGCCTTAATGACTTGCTATCCCACGCTCTACAGTATCTCTTCCAAAGCTTTTCATCTTTTTCTAAAACTTCCATGATTCTCTTTTCTTCATTCTCTGATCCAATAACCTTGTCTCATATTCTACAGAAAAATTGAGGCCATTTGCCTCATTGAACTTTTTCTTTGGCTCTTATAACTCTTTCTGATCTCATATCATTTACATGCCTGCTGTCTCTCTATTGTCTTCATTCCTATCAAGTGATGAATTGACCTTACTCATCACAAAGGCTAACCCCTTTGCTTGTTCAAGTGGTCTTATTCCTTTCTGTTTCTCTCACAGATTGCCTTCTGTTATCCTTATTCTATCACTTATTTTCAGTTTCTTCCTGTCTACTGGATGTAAAGGAGGTTATGAGACTTCTTACCTAGATGGTTTAACACAGCTGAAATGATGTTGCTTTAAGTAAGATTAAGTGACTCTGCAGCTAGGTGTGGTCTGTGTTAAACCAGCTAACAGACCCCACCTCCTTCACAACTGACCAATGAGAAAGTAAAAGATTCTTGCCCAACTGTCAGTGCTAAGTGAACTTAGTTCTTTAGATGTAATAGGTATTATTAAACTCAAACTGTTAAGGATGTTATAACCGACTGCAATGTGTTAGTTGTGATGTTGATCCTAATGATAGAAGATCAATAATCACTTGAATGAGCTTGATGGGAGAAAGGAGAAGTTTTAACAGACACCTTTTCCCTAAGAATCTTCAGCACAGATCAGGTCAGTACAGGCTCCTCTCTTCTTAATTTATTTAATGAAGGTAAACAAAGTTAGGAAAAGGATGGGTCGAAATAAAAAGGAAAGAGGGATTGAGAATGAATCCTAGAACCTTCTTTAACTAACTAAGCCTATAATAAATCTTCAGGAGTTTTCAGGTGAAGCTGATTCACTGAACCTGCCAGGCTAATTGCCTTAGTTAGGGCTAAAGGCCTGACTTTAGCTGCTTGATGTTCTAGCTCAATTAAAATTGGCTTCCTTTAACAGAGTTGATCCTCAAATTTATCTTGTTGGTGTTTAGAAAATTGTATATTATTGATGATGTATAGGAATGGATGCTGATAGCACTGGATGAGCAATGAGCCTAGGTAACTATTCCTATGAGGTATAAGTTAACCTTAGCTAAGAGACAGTTTTGAAATGCCTACCCTCCCACCATTCTCAAGACTGAGACCCTGAGAATAGGAATCAGCCTCAATTTATAGGGTCCTCTCAACAGACTTTTTGGTCTCATGCCAGCTCAAGCCACCTCTACATTCTGCATTCCAACCTCAGTAACTGGCAACTATCCTGGCCCAATATGGCTCCTTACAAAAGTATTTACATGGATCATTCCCTCTACCTACAAACATGCCTCGGTCTCCTCCATTTTCAAAAAGCCCTCACTTGATCTTTCCATCCCTACTTTCATTGTGTATTTTTTCTGCCTTTTGCGGCATTGACTCTTTGAAAAGGCTAAGTATAATATGAACCTCCATTTTTTCTTCTCCCTCTCTTAACCCTGGTCAATCCAGATTCTAACTATATCATCCCACCAAAAATACTCTTTCCAAATTTACCAGTGATCACTTACTTGCCAAATTCAATGTCATTTTCTCATTCTTCATCCTCCTTGACCTCTCTGTAGGCTTTGACACTATTGATCACCCTCTCATCCTTGATACTCTTTTTTCTGAATTCTATCCTGTACTGTCTTATCTTCTCCCTTTATATTATTTCACTTGATGATTTTATCAACTCCCATGGACTTAATTATTATTTCTGTTCTTCTAATTCTCAAATCTAATCATTCTGCCTGAAACTCTGCTAACTTCCAAACTTGTATCTCCAACCACCTTTCAGATATCTCAAAATGGGTATCTAGTAAACATCTTAAACTCAACATATACAAAATGGAACTCATTTTCTTTCCTCCTAAACTCTCCCTTTCTTCTACCTTCCCTATTAAGGTAGAGAGCATCATCATCTTCCCAGGCTCTCAGGCTTGAATCATCATGGACTCCTTACTATTACTTATTCCTACATCCTATCTGTTGCTAAGACCTATTGATTTCATCATTCCATCACCTTTCTAATATATCCTCTTCTTTTCTCTGCCAATACTACCGACCTGATACAGGACTTATCACCTGATACCTAGAATATTACAATAATCTGGTAGTAGGTTTGCCTGCCTCAAGTTTCTCTCCACTCCATTCCATCTTCCATTCAGCCATTAAAGGGGTTTTCCTAAAATACAATCGAGTGATTGGTTACCATCTAGCCAAACTGGTCTTAGTGAGGCAGCCAGATGGTACAATAAAATACTTCATTTCTTAGTTGCTGTCATTTTTCCCAGGTGACTATCCCTTATGCCTAGAATGCTTTTCCTCCTTATCTCTGTTTACTGGCTTCTACTTCTGCTAACCCTCTCTTTCTAAAAGTCCGAAATAAAATCTTCTCTTCTACAGAAAGCCTTTCTCTTTAATTCTAGTGACTTCCCTCTATTCATTATTTCCCATTTGTCATGTATATGGCTTGTTTCCATAGATTAGTTTCTTGCCTTCCTATTAGATTGTGAACTCCTTGGGGGCAGGGATTATCTTTTACCTCTTATTGTATCTCCAGTGCTTAGCACAGTGTCTGGCACATAGTTGGTGCCTAATAAATGTTTATTGATTGATTATCATCTAGCCAAACTGGTCTTCTTACTGAGGTAGCTGGATTGTGCAGTGGATAGAATTCTGGATCTGGAGTCAGGAAGATCTGAGTTCAAATCCAATTTCAGACACTTAATAACTCTGTGCCCATGGTTAAATTACTTATCTCAGCCTCAGGTTCCTTATGTATTAAGTAAGGATAATAATAGCACCTGCTTTCTAAGGTTGTTGTAAGGATAAAATAAGATATTTATAATGTGCAAATCTTAAAGTTTTCTATATCAATGTTATTATCATTATTGTTTTTCATGTAAAAAACTCCGTCTCCCACCTCTGTACTTTTGTACTGGGGTCCACTTGCCTGCAACGTAATAATTTCTCTTCACCTCTAATCCTTTAGATTAAGCCTCAATGGTGGTCACATAAAGCCTTTCTTAGTCCTTTCCTATTAGTTCTCTCCCTCTCCAAGCTGCCTTGTGTATTTATGTTTTTTCTTTACATACTTCTATATGTTAAATATTGCCTTTCCTGACAGGATGTGTGTTTCTCGAAGGCAAGAATTATTTCAGTTTTTGTATCCCCAGAATCTAGGATAGTGCTTGGCATATCATATGCATCGGTTAAATTCCTACTTGCTTGTTGGATAAACTACACTTTGACTAGGACCTTAAAGATGTGAATTTTTGAGAGGATTCTGTGATTTTCAGAGTTTCATTTATGAAAGTGATTTTGGGAAGTCATTTAAATTTCTGAAACTCAGTTTCTTGACCTGCACAGTTGGGATGGGGCAGCTAGGTGGCACCATGGATAGAGCACCAGACCTGGAGTCAGGCAGACTCATCTTTCTGAATTCAAATCTGACTTCAAACATTAATTATCTTTGTGACTCTAGGCAAGTCATTAAACCCTGTTTGCCTCAGTTTCTTTATCTTTACAATGATCTGCAGAAGATAATGGTAAACCACTTCCAGTATCTTTACCAAGAAAACTCAAAAAGGGGTCGTGATCTGACAGAAAAATGACTGAACAACAACCCTAACAAAAGTGGTTGCAAATGAGAATAAGACTAATTGATCTTTCACATTATTTCTAGATCCAACATTCTATGACTTGATGATTCAATAATAATTTCCATGTATTGAAATGTTGACTCAGAGCATGTGATAAGTGAATCAGTTTGAGTGCCTGTCCTTGACAAGTCCTAGGTACAATAGGTATTTCCTGGCAGAATATATTTCAGAGACATTCTTTTTACTGATATATATTCCCTCTCTTAGATGACTGGAAATTTCTTCCTGTAAAAAAGAGATGAGGCTTCAAATGAAAATGCTCCTGAAACTGGTTTTGATGTTTGAGATCAGAGCCTCTCTGGAGAGGAGAACACCAACACAAGAAGGAATAGATGCTTCATAGAGAGGGTTTGGTCTGGGATGAGGTTCCCCTTCTCTTTTAACTTTTAATACCCAGCCTCATTTCTAATATGGATGTTTAAGAACTATCCAGTGCCGGTTGCTACTTTCCATTTTGGTAGGAATGCACGAACAGGTTGAAATATTTGTGTATCCCCAAACTATAGGTTAAAAGTAAATAGGTGGCTATGGGGCTTTGGCATCCCTAAACTAAGAACTTTGTGTATTAGTGGAAGTTATTTAAACATGAACTGACTTAAATTTTTTAATTTTAGTGTGTGAATTGACTGGTTTAATTTTAGTGTGTGAATTCCCATGAGGGATACAGTCTTATGGGAAGGTCATAAAGGACTTAATTCAAGGAGCAAGAAAAGAGAAGGATTCCAAATGTTTGTCTGGTTTGGCCCCTTCTTGAGGGTTAATGGAAGAATACAGCACTAGGAATGGATATAATGCTCCTTGATGTAGTCCCATTTTGCTTTGGGTAATTTGTAATTCTCATTAAAATTTTCTTTGGTCTTGGATCTAGAATCCCCTGCTCCCATTTCCCTACCTTTTCCTTCTTTTTTTCCCTCTTTCCTCTTTTTTCTTTTTTTTTCTTTTTTTCTTTTTTTTTAAACCCTTAACTTCTGTGTATTGACTTATAGGTGGAAGAGTGGTAAGGGTAGGCAATGAGGGTCAAGTGACTTGCCCAGGGTCACACAGCTGGGAAGTGTCTGAGGCCGGATTTGAACCTAGGACCTCCTGTCTCTAGGCATGGCTCTCAATCCACTGAGCTACCTAGCTGCCCCCCTCTATTTTCTTTTCTTTCTCTCTTCTTCCTTTATTCCATCCTCTTTCCTTTTTTCTCTTTTCCTCCTTTCTCTCTCCTGGTTTCTCTGACTTTTCCTCTTCTTTTTCCTTTTCTTTTCAATCCTTTTTTCTTCTGTGTCCTTCCTACTTCACTTTATTCCATCCTTTTTCTTCCTTTTCTTTCTTTCTTTCCATTCTTGCTGTCTTTAGTTCTCTCTGAATACTTTCCTCTTGCAGTGATAATCACAAGAAATCTGTGATTCTTTTTTACTCTATCAGAGGTGAGAATTTTAGTGTTTTGTTAAATTTAGTCGGTGATTTTTTTCATTTCTTCTTTTTTAAACTAAAATTTATCTATTTTTTTTTTACTTGTTACAAAAAAAGATACAGGTAACTCCCTTAGAGAAGGCGTCATTATATAATATATTCTCAAAAGGGTTATTGCAAACTTCTGCAAGTATAATAAAGAATAAAGCCCATTGTAAATCTATTTCAGAAAACACTCAGTTTTTTAAGAATAACCAATTATTGCTAAGGTGGGAAATTAGGGGTTTTCCCAGGAGTGACAAGGTATGGGGGCCTGACTGTTCTTTAAATCCTTCAACAACTAGAAACAACTGATCTCAGCAAGAATCAAAGCATTATTAATTAAAATAGAAAACTAGCTGATAGGGGGTGTCCTCTATCATATTCCCTCTAACATAGGTGTGCTTTTCCTCAGTGCAGCTTTCTCACTCTCTGTTCCTTTCCATTCATCTTAAGTGGTAGTTTCTTTAGTGGGATCTTCACGGACCCTCCCTGGAGGTATCTCACCCTACCACTTAAATTAAAATTGATTCAAAGGGCTATTTCAGAGCAATTGTCCCAAACATGTTTGACGCTACTTGCCTTGTATAATTGACATTTGTATAGCACTTTATGCTTTTCAAAGCACCTTACCATTGCTCTCCCATTTGAGCCTCAGTCACAATATTATAGATATTATTACCCCCATTTTGTAGATGAGAAAACCGAGACTTACAGAGTTTCAGGGATTTGCTTATGGCCACATGGCTAATATGGATATAGCCCTTTCCCAATTCCATGTCCAGCAGTCTCCTCAGTATTGCCATATTGCTTCTAGGCATGAGGTTTCTATGGTAGTGACCAGTAACTAGGCGACTAGCCCTTTTAATGTCTCTAATGTGGGGGACAGTAAAAAAAGCAAAACAACCCACCACAGTGAATTGTAGAATGAATGAAAAATATACTCAGGACTTCTGCCTTTGTCTAGCAAGTCTGAATTAAATGTTAGATTCTAATCAATAAATGTATTTTTTTTATTAAATACTCCATTATAATATAATAGCGCAATAAATACTGATAAAAGTATTCCCAGTGAGTAATTCCTTTCAGAGTAATGACTATTTGATTATAGAATGATTTGGCTTTTAATTTACACCAGCACTTAATGTGTTCCTCTGTTAACTTAATATTCTCCAAGTGGTGAGTGCAGTCCCGCCAAAGACAATGATGAATGTGTGCCACGGAAGGAACTTTATTATTATAGCTCCTTGATTGGGCTACTCGAAGGTACTACTGTGGGTAGGATTCCAGTCAATTTGGAGAACCAAACCTAGTTTTCTTAGGGGGCATGAAGGGATATAGGATGTGGGACAATTCATAGTAGTGCTTTCTCCCCTTGTTTTAACATATTTCCTTAGGAAATAAAGGGTTGAAGTGGAACCCATTGACATCTATGAATGGGAAAATGAGGCACAGAACCTGCAGAGTGAGGGAGGGAGGTATATGCCACAGAGAGCCCCTGAAATCAGTGGTGGGATCTCTTCTCATGTTTTCCATGGCACTTTTCTCAATACTGGCTACATAGTAAATCCCTACTAAATATTTGTGAATTTTAATTTAAGTATTTGACCTAATTAATATAGTCCCTTTTAATGTCTAATATTAAAAAGTCATCAGAAACTTATCATCCCTTACTCAGGATGTTTGACTCCCCTCTCTATGTACCCTTTCCATATATTTGGAGGATTTATTTTGGGCAGAGGTGTAAAGAGAAAATAACGAAGGCTTCTTAGCTCTTCTAGAGTTCATTTTCAAGTACCTATTGACAAAAGGCTTGAGGAAGTATGAGGATCATTGGTTCTGAGTGTCATGAGTTCTTTCAGATTCAGTTTAGGGGAAGAGGAGATATTTTCATCAGTTTTATATAGCCTCTTGTGTTGGTACATGCTGGACAAACCAGTGCATCCTTTGGGACACTCATGGGGACATGGGGAAATGAAAAGATAGGGAAGAATATAAGAAATTTGTAATATTAATGGGAGACCAGAATTTCTTATCTTTTCTCCTTTGTTGTTTTGTGTGGACCTAGCTGAGAGACCTCCCGGGAAAGCAGTTAGGAGTTCAGATGTTGTTCTGTGTTCTCCTAATGTCAGAAACACTCTCCTGACAAACAGGACCCAGGAACTCTGTAAGAACATCCAAAATTCTGACTTATTTCCTCATGTAGGTAGAACCTAGGTTTCTCAGTGGTTAGTATATGGCAACATCTACCAGTAAGAATGGTCATCATTTCCTCTTATAAGTACATAGGCTCATATGGTTGCAAAGCACAGGGCAGGTTTTATTTTTACAATAAGGATGTGAGAAATATTTATATCTAGATTCATAGTGGGTCTGGAGGCCATTCCTTTCCTTTGCACTGGATCCCATCCCACCTTAGGGCCCCAAAGTCATCACAACTTATTATACTCTTCCAGATACGGCTCTCAGAAAGGGGAAAAGAATCAATAGAGAGTCAAGAAATTCCCTTCTTCTTTCTGGTGGTCCAAAGCCTCACAACCAGGGACCTGTATGGCCCTTGGACAGTGCAAAAGAAAAACATTCAGCATTCCTTCCTTTTCACTGGGCATCTGTACCTCTTTACCCTTCTCTTAATGTCCCCTCCAATCTCTGCTCTTCTGTTTCACCTTTCCGCTTCACTGATCTTTCACTGACTTCTCTGTTGGTGCTCTGTCACTGTGCTGCTACTGTCATCCATTCCTGGCAAGTATTTTGGGGCCATCTGGTCATAATGATCATTATTACTATCCTCAGTTTGCCTGCATTCCCCTGACTTTCTCCCATGTTCTCCTCAGCAACTGGAGGGACTGGGTAACAGTATTGTAGCTTTTTCCTATCTCTTTCATTAGCCAGGGTCAGAATGCCTCCAAGCTTTGGAAACTTTCTGCTCTTTGCTTGGGTTCCACAATTCTACCTTCTACGTAAAGGAGTTCCTCAGGTGACTGTGCATAGTTCTTTCCATTTACCCAACTTAACTAAAGGACCTAGCTGGTATGACCCTCCTCCCTCTCTTGGGGCTTGGAAAAGTCTCTGCCCTTATGTTCCCTTTTCTTTTCTGCATCCCATTTTCCCATTCTCATATGGCTGAGACAGGACATACAATTTGTTCTATACATCTTCTCTGAAGCTTCTACAAAAATCCTGGGAGAGGGAAAAGGGGAGGAGGTAGGAGGTCTCAGTGGTGGTTTCATTGCTTGCTCTGAAACCTAACGTGCTGTCCTTCCCATCCCTATTCAACTAGATTCAAACTCATATGACTAGTTTTTACCTATATTATTCATGGAACTAGTAAAAGAAACTTTATAAAATGCTTTACTAAAGTGAAGGAAACTATATTTACAACATTTCCATAATCTACTAATCTAGTAATCCTTTCAGAAAAGAAATCTCTTTAGCTTAACAGTTCCATGGATTAAATTTTATCTCTATGCAGATAGCTTTTCTATATCTAGTTGTCATCTATCCTTTGGACTCCAGTCACTAATTAGCAGTTGCTTATTGGACATTTTCACTTGAATGCTCCATAGGCAACTCAAACTCATCGTACAACTCAACTCCTCCTCCCAAACGAACTCATTATTTGTCTCTTTAAATCTACTCTTCCTCTTAATTTTCCTTTTGTACTTAGAGCACCACTATTATTCCATTTTCCCAGGATCACACCTTGTAGTCATCTTCAATTTTTTTTCTTCTTTCTACTGTGTCCTGTTAGTTGTCATATCTTATCATAACAACTCATGCATTTGTTCCCTTCTCTCCTTGCTCATGGCCACTACCATCCTAGTTCAAGCTCTTCTTACTTTGGACTCCTGCAATAGATTCCTAATTGGTCTGCCCGTGGGCCAGTGGGGACTGTAAGGTTAGCATGGTGGAGGGAGCATCATTCCTGGAGTCAGGATGAGTCAGGAAGACTCATTTTCCTGAGTTCCTGACCTTTGACACTTACTAGCAGTGTGACCCTGGGCAAGTCATTTAATCCTAATTTCCTCAGTTTCCTAATCTATAAAATGAGCTGGAGAAGAAAATGGCAAACCACTCCAGGATCTTTGCTAAGAAAACCCAACTGGGGTTGCAATGAGTTGGATAGAACTGAAAAAAGACTGAATAGAAGTGTATAGTTTCTCCCTTCTTCATTCCACCTCCTACACAGATACTAAATTGATAATGGTAAAGCATAAGTCTAACCATATTACTTTCTTGTTCATGAAGCTGAAATGGCTCCCTATTGCAACAAGATAAAATTAAAACCCCTCTATTCCAATTCATAGTCTTTCACAATATGGTTCCAACTTTTCTTCCTAGATTTATTTCATATTATTCCTTTTCATCTATCCAATGTGATCCTCATATATTATATATCAATTCTTATCTCAGTACCTTTCCATCATTCCTGGAATGTTCTCTCATTACTCTGCCTCTTAGAATACTTAGTTCCCAACAAGAATTGGCTCAAATGCCACTCTATATAAGAGGCCTTTACTGATTTCCCCCTTGTATTTATGCTTCACTCTTGAAATTATTTTTTGGGGTACATGTTTATCTGTATCAATGTTATTTTCTCTTTAAAAATGCAGGCTTCTTTAGGGCAAGAACTCTTTTGTTTTTTATTTATTTTTAATCAGTGCCTGGCACAATATCTAGCACATAGTAAATCCTTGATAACTGCTTGTTGAATTGCATTGAATTGAAATATAGTTAGGCTTATATCTGCTTGAAACCATTGCTGTTTCTTTGTATTATTGTTTCCTTTTGAAATTATTAATCAGGATCTCTTTAATGATCTATTCTAGAACTCTCTCATAACAAAAGTGAAGCTCATTGCCCTATAATTTGCAGACTTAATTATCTTCCCTTTTAAAAAATTGGAGTGACATTTTTTTCAATCTTGTATTATCTTTGTCATTCTCCATGAGTTTTCCAAGTTCGCTAATGGTGGCTCAACAATCAGATCTGCCAGTTCTTTCAGGGCTCCAGGATGTGCATCTAGGCCAGATTATTTAAATTAATTAAAAGTGGCTAGCTGCTTTTTTATTATATCATCACTCATCAATATTCTATTCTTGATTTTTGTTCTGCCCTTTCTAGTCTAAACATCCTTTTCCTTGACAAAGAAAATAAGCAAAATAAGAATTAGACAGTTCTTTCTCTTCTTGTCCTTTCTACCCCAACTTGTGGTCCTATTTTTTCTTTGACTTTCTTCTTTTCCACACTATAGCTATGAGGCCCATTTTTTATTATCCATTTTCTTCAGAAGCTTCAGCTTATTCTGAGTTATAGCATTCTTGATGCTATTCATACAGAACAATGTCACACTTTTGAATTAATTTCTATTACCTGATATTTATCCCATTTTCTCTATAGGTCTTAAAAACTTCATTTCTTGAGCTATCTCTGCATCCTTATTGGTTTCTAGGCAACTCCCATTTTTATTCCTTACAGGAATTGTTTACCTGTGTATCCTTAGAATTTGATTCTTTTGATCTTTTTAATCCTTCAGGGATGACTTCTCTTATAGAATTTTGGTCTATGAGATGCTACTAATATTTTCACTTATCCCTTTAATATTTGCTTTCTTAAAATTTTAAA
The DNA here is from genome assembly GCF_016433145.1 of Gracilinanus agilis. Classification (NCBI taxonomy): domain Eukaryota; kingdom Metazoa; phylum Chordata; class Mammalia; order Didelphimorphia; family Didelphidae; genus Gracilinanus; species Gracilinanus agilis. The sequence goes on along the minus strand of NC_058134.1, from coordinate 94,725,043 downwards.
TATGTGTCAGACTATGGACAGCCTTCCTCTCCTCTATCATACATTCTAAGATGTAATGATCATTTCCCTATCCCCCCCCCCCAGCCTCTTTTTCTTCCCATCATTTCCATCCTAGCAACAGTTTCTCTTGTCTCTAAGCGTCAGTTACAGAATAGTTATTTCTCCTTATTGGTTCCCTCATTGCTTAAAAGGTGAAGTTATAAAGGTAAGACTAGCAATTATTATCCACTTTGCTTTTAACACACACACAGATCAAACAGATGGCTGGATAATTGAAGACCCGTCCACTACCTCTATCATTGCTACAGCATGCATTTGTGCCAGACTTGTGATCTCTTTTCCAACTCAACTATTTCCTCTTTTGTTTAGGAGGACTGTGGAATACTGTGATCACAACATTGTTTCTGATTCCACCTCCATTGATTTTTCTCCAAATGCTCTCCACTGAGTTTTTCATTTTGATTTCCCCACCTGATTATGCCATAATTACATATAGTGCTATTTGATCACCATCCTCAACTACTATTTAAGCATCTGCCTCATTCTGAAAAAAAGGTAAACTCTTCCAGGCTACCATATTTTATCTCACCAGATCTAAGTGATAACTTTGAAATAAATATTGCTTTCATGTGTTAGTATTTCTTCTTATTGTTATTCAACATATTGTGCATTTGTTTATAAAAATCTCGGGTCAAGTCTATTTTATTTTTGGTTTCTTTATTGGATTTTATGACCTCTGAGGCTCAGTTTTTCTTCTTACTCTGTCACTATTCATTATGTTGATTAGTTTGGTGGATATACATAGTTAGTTTTCTCCCTTCATTTTCTTTTTCAATTTTAAGAACTTTGGATTAGATTTGCAGGACAAGCTTATAATTATTATCAGTCATTTTTTTTTACTCTATCCCTGGACAAGATCACCTCTTATCTTCTGTTCTCCTCTCCTCTCCTCTCCTCTCCTCTCCTCTCCTCTCCTCTCCTCTCCTCTCCTCTCCTCTCCTCTCCTCTCCTCTCCTCTTCTCTCCTCTCCTCTCCTCTTCTCTTCTCTTCATATGGGATGCATATATATAATCCTTACCTTCTGTCTTAGAATCAATAATGTATATTGGTTCTAAGTCAGAAGAATGGTAAGGGATAGGCAATGGGGGTTAAGTGACTTGCTCAGAGTCACACAGCTAGGAAGTATCTTGAGACCAGATTTGAACCCAGGACCTCCCATCTTTGGATCTGACTATCCACTGAGCCACCCAGCTGCCCCTCATCCTATATATTAAGACATGGGCAAGAAATTCAAATCTCATACTCATAAATTATCTTCTTAACCAGTTGTTTACCACTCCCTGGCTCCATTGTTTCTCTCTTTCTTTTCTTTTTTAAACATTTACCTTCTGACTTAGAATCAAAACTAAATATCTGTTCTAAGTCAGAGGAGCGGCAAGGGCTAGGCTATTGGAGTTAAGTGACCTCATTCAGGTAGGAAATGTCTGAAGCCAGACTTGAACCCAGGACTTCCTGTCTTCACATCTGGCTCTCCCTGGGCCACTTAGCTTCTCCTGTCTTGCTTCCTTTTTTCTTCCTTCACCTTTTATCAGTAGCAGGCATGACAATAGAGTCTATGTCAATAAGATATTTAATTTCTTGCCCAGATTAATAGTCTTTATCAGTGCTTTGTCAATTCCTAAAGGAAGAGAAGAGATCCAAGTTCTTTCAGTTTAAACACAGAAAACTGCCATATTATACCATTTAACCACAGCCTTCTCACTTTATGATATGATCTTTTCTTACTTTCTCCTACCTCTTCCTTGACCTACTTTTGTCAGGTTAGTAACAATCACTAAATAAGAGAGCATATTAATATGGGAATTGGTTAGGAAGGACGGAAATTTATTAAGGTTTCCATCATAACCCTGTGAAACTTTTAGCATAGGATACCTTTTTCTTTAAAAGATGGGGTTAGGGGAGGGAAGAAGGTGGAAGAAGATTTAGGTATCTTATGTTCCTCTCCTAATTACCTCAGATATGGGGCAGAATTTAAGAACTTTTTCAAGACTAATAAAAGTTATGAACCAAAAGTTTCTTTCTAAAAACTTTCTTCAGATACTCAAGTTTCTTTATTCCATCCTTATTTCTTGGCAAATGATATGGTATTAATTACACTTTTACTTAATGTGAATACATTTGTCAACATGTTTCCTCTCTCTGGGGCTATTTTGATTTTAGGTTTTATTTCTAATTATGAAATGAAAGACTTTCTTTGATCTTGAAGCAATTTAAGTAAAGACATCAGGGAGTAGTTGGAGAAGAATGTTTTGGGCAGGAAACCCTTTCTTGATAGCCTTAAAAGTACAGCTCAGTAGGTGGGCATTTACTCTACAATGTGTAAAATAAATCCTTAATATCTCTTCAATTGCTTTTACTAAGCTTTTAGAGAATTTGGAATGGGTGGAAGAGTGGGCAGAGAGAGAGGATTTCAATATGCTCTAAGAAATAGATGAAGAAATCCTAGAATTCCCCGGGCAACCCAGTAATTTACCAACATAATTCTCCTCATCTCTCATTTTAATTATAAAATATCTGCCAAAGAAAAGGCATGGGGATTATGAAAGTAAATATATTAACTTCAAAATTACATTGTAATATTCCAATTATTTTTCTCTCTTTGAGAAATGATCATTTAGGACAACAAGTAATAGAATTTGTCCTTCATATACCAAGATGGCACTACTGATGTACCCTAAGTAGGAAGAAGGGTTTGAGTTGTGCTTATAATAGTGATAGATCATGCTGATCCATTCAGACTGCGGATTCAATAATCATCTTTATGCAGATGATTCCCAGATGTCTCTATATAGTTCTAGGCTCTCTCCTAAACTACAGGTCCTGCATCACTAACTTCCAGACACCTTTAACTGGATGTCTAGTAGATTTCTCATGCTCAATATGTCCAAAATAGAACTCATTATCTTTGTTCCCAAGTTTCTTTTCTAAACTTTACTATTACTTTTCAAGAGTGCTAGCATCCTCCCAGTCACCCAGGCTCACAACCTTGGGGTTTTCCTTAACTTTTTGTTCATGCTGATCCACATAACCAACTCATCAATAATATTTTCTTTTCTATTGTCACAAACTTTTATATACAACTCCTCTCTTTCTACTCATGTAGCTACAACTCTAGAACAGGTGACTGAACTCTAAGCTGGACTATTGTGATAACCTTCTAATTTGTCTCCCTGCCTTAAGGTTCTTCCAAGTATCATCAATCCTCTACCCAGCTGAAAAAGTGATTTTTCTGATATGTAGGACTAACCATTTCACTCCTCTGCACAGTAAACTCCACTGACTCCTTATGATTTCTAGTAAAAAAATATAAAGTCTTCTTTGGCATTTAAAATTTATTGCAACATATTTTCTTCCTACTGTAATGGGGGTCTAACACATGCTTAGGAAAATTCTTTTCCTTTAATGCTTCATCTCTCATTGGATACCATTTGAGAAAGAGCCTCCAAGCTCCCTTAGACATGAATGGAGCAAAGAAAGAAGCCTAAAGCCAACACAAGCCTTTAAAAAAACAACAACAAGCTTTTCATCAATTAATTAATTTAATTGAAATTTTTACAAATTGAACTTTATATCTCTTTTTTAAAAAATATTTTCCCATTTTTACATGATTCATTTTCTTTCTCTTCCTCTTCCCTCCCTCCTCCTAGATCCAATAAGTGCTTCTACTGGGTTATACAAGTGTTATCACTTATGCCTATTTCCATATTATTCATTTTTGCAATAGAGCAGTCTTTTAAATCCAAAACCCCAAATCATATAGCCATATAAACAAATGATGTCATTTGTTTTTCTTCTGTGTTTCTACTTCCACAGTTCTTTTTCTTGATGTGGACAGCATTCTTTCTCATAAGTCCCTTGAGATTGTCTTGTAGTAAGCAAAGTCTATTACACTGGATCATTCCATAGTGTCTCACTTTCTGTATTTAATGTTCTCTTGGTTCTGCTCATTTCACTCTGCCTCAGTTCCTGGAGGTTCTCCTAGTTTATACCGAAATCTTCCAGTTCATCATTGCTTAACAGCATTATAATATTCCATCACCATCATATAGGACAATTTGTTCAGCTATTCCCCAATCGATGGATACCCCCTCATTTTCCATTTTTTTGCCACCACAAAGAGCACAGCTGTGAATATTTTTGTATAAATATTTTTCATTATTATCTCTTTGGGGTACAAACCTAGTAGTGGTATTACTGGATCAAAGAGTATGCCATCTTTTAGTGCCCTTTGGGCATAGTCCCAAATTGTCCTCCAGAATGGTTGGATCAATTCACAGCTCCACCAGCAGTGTATTAGTGACCCAAACCTTTTGAAGACATTGACAGTTCTTTTTGTCTACAAAACTAATTGAAAAAGGCTGCTTTCAGCTTGGTGATTCTCCAATCCATATCAGTCAAAGATAGTCCAATCTTGCTCCAAAGTCTCTCCAAGGCACTTCTCTCAGGAAGGGAAGCATTAGGACTCTCAAAGAAGAAAGGTTTTCTACATGGGGATATTGTAATAGCTAAGTTAGCTGATAGAGTTTGCCTTTCTAGGCTTTGAACACCTTATTCCTTTCTTTTGTTGTTCAGTTTTTTAAATTGTATTTAACTCTTCATAACCTCATCTGGGGCTTTCTTGGTAGTGTAAGTGTTAAAATTAATGGTTTGACTAAATATATGAAAATTATAAATATTTTATTTATAAAAGAGATGGAAAGAGTGAAAGTAGAGAAATACAAAAGGGTAGAGAAGACATTAAGCTTTCTAACTAGATATTGTTCCAGTGCTTGGCTCAGCCAGGACTTGTTAACCTTCAATCAGAATTAAACTATCTCCAGAAGACAGTAAGGGAAAACCAGATATCCATTCATCCAAATTCCCTCCACGAGGCAGGACAAGACAATGAATGGAGCTGAAGATGACTCTAGAGGTGGACTTTCTTTTTTGAGCCAACCTTCTTCTTAAAGCCAACTTCCTTCTTGGAGTTCACTCTCCACTAGACTCAACTTCCCAAGACTGAGTTCAGGGTTTGCTTTTATGGTGACTTCTTGTTTCCTCCCCTCTTCATAGGGGCCAATCAAAGTTTCCAAATTGTCTAGCATTGCCCAGGGGGCAGTGTTCATGGGAACTAGTTCAAGCCTTCTGGAGGGGTGAATACTCATCAAAAAAGGTTCACAGTTTCCTAGGGTGTGAACAAGTTTCTGACTGTTACAAATTAGAAAAAAGGGTGGAACTCTCCAAGCATCTTGCTGGCTTCACACCTAGCAGTAGGTAGGATGTGAATTCACTAAGTGATTTTGTGAACTCTTCCACCTAGTTCAGGTTTGTGTTGATTCAAAGTTATTGTTAACCAAAGTGTTCGCTCCAATTAGGCAAAGAGAATAAAGGATTCCCTTTCACAAGTGCAAGCTCAAAGAGAACCAAGAATTTCTTTTTATAGTAGAGATACTGAAGAGGTTTACCATTTCATTTTCCAGCTCATTTTACAGATGAAGAAATTGAGATAAACAATTTTTTAAGTGACTTGCCTAGGATCACACAGCTAGTAAGTCTCTGAAGTCAGATTTGAATTCAGGAAAATGAGTTTTCCTGATTCTAAGCCCAGCACTCTATCTACTGTATCTCTTAGCTGTCCATGTTGAAATATGTGTCAAAATATTAAAAAATAAAGTAAAACAGTCACAGAAACCCATTTAGGAACTGTTGTACTAGATCAGAGAAGCTTCTAGTTGAAGCAATCAGATCCTTGACTACCAGATCAATAACTGGGAGCTAAATCAGTTGAAGAAATTGAGACGGAAGGAGTTGCGGTAGACATGGTTCTTATGGAGCAGGTCCATCAGACCTGGGCAGGTAGTTAGGAGTGGAGGGACCCAAGTCAGACAGATGATTACTGGCAATAATGTGCTTTTGCTACCCAATCCAGCTTTCTGGTCCAGGGAACTTGGCTTTCTCTCTGTCACCATTGCTGCTGGAAGAGAGATGCCTGTTAGAAGGGGGGTGTTACACTGCAGAGAAGCCGGGGTAAAACTAAAGAGGATGATGACCATTTGTGTAGTCCTGCCCAGGGCATTTGGGGCAGCATTAGTAAGAAGACAGATGTGGGATCTGGCAGTAATGGGCCTCCCAGGAAGGAGGATGCCATTACCTCCCTGCTACTGTACATATGCCACAGACATGCTCATCTCGGGATTGGAGGAGTGCCTAATGGTCCCCAGGTCCCATTACTACTGCTGTAATCTGCCTTCCTGGGAAAGAGCTGGGCTTCTTCCAAAGCACAGAATGTCTGTCTTCAGCTGATTTGCTGGTGAGAAAGGACTTTCTGCCAAAGCTCCGGTTCCCCGGCTGGGAGGGAGAGCTGGTGGCACTGTTTAGGATTCCATGCCACTGCCGAGGGCCTTGGACATCATCTCTATTCTCTAGATATACTCCCTACTACATCTGACTTGAATGTCTTTTTTCCCTTGTTTCTAACCTTCACTACGCCCTCTGAAAGTCTTCTCCCAGGGTCTTTACTGCCTCATAAATCTCTGTCCTTTACCTCTCATTTCTCTTAGGCCTTTTCTCCGTTAGTGAAAGCAAGGCACAGGCAGGCAGAATGGATAGGCAGGGCCCAATGTATGTGATTTCAGGAGCAAAGAAAATATCTTTATTTAAAAAGAATTGTCAGCAACCCTTTCTTCCTCATTGAGCTCTTTTGCAATTGGAACTTTGTTTCTTGACTTCTTACATCCCTTTGAGGGAATGTCAGTACTTTAAAACTGTGATTCTTAACTTGGGGTCAATGAACTAGTTTTAAAACTATTTTGATAAATGTATTTCAATGTAATCGGTTTTCTTTATCATTTTATAACTTTTAATTGCAGAAATGTAAAAATCTGATTCTGGGAAAGGGGTCTGTCTACAGGCTTCATCAAATAGCTGATAAAAGGTTAAGAATCTCTGCTTTGAAGCTTTATCAGTCATTTGTACCTCAGTGGTAGAGTTTATTAGATCTTTTCCAGTGAGCAGATTTAAAAAACAAACCAACCCTTACCTTCTCATTTAAAATCAATACTGCATAATCCTTTTAAAGAGACAGTTCAGGTGGAGTTAGGTAGCACAGTGGATAGAGAGTCAAACCTGGAGTTGGGAGGTCCTGAGTTCAAATCTGTTCTCAGATATTGCCTAGCTGTGTGACTCTGGGAAAGTCACTTAATTCCAATTGCCTAGTTCTTGTTGCTCTTCTGCCTTAAAACTGATATTAAGACAGAAAGTAAGGGTTTAAAATAGTAGATAGTTCAAGCTTTATTTACCAATGATTGTTCCTCTTAAAGGGATTATTTCATTCTTTGTCCAGGCTCCATGATTTTTTTTCTGCTACCCTTGAGTCAAAGACCTCCTCACTGCCCCTTGACAACCTACTTATTCTGTCCTCTTTCTGGAATGGCCTCCATTTACTTTTCTTTGCATCCAATTCCTACCCATTCTACCCAGCTCAAATTATGCCTTCTTCACAAAGTAATCTCTGACACCTCTAGCCCATTCTGTTCTCTTTGCAAAACTCTTACAGTGAGAGAATAATTTCAGGATTCTAATTTTACAAATGGGGAAAAACCAAGGCCTTCAGAGAGGATTTAATTTGCTTAAGCTTACATAGTTACTGGCAGATCTAGGACTAGAATTTAAGTTTTCTGAGGTCTTAACAAGTGGACTTTCTACGTTATACAATAAGTTAGTTGTTACCTCACATTTTATCATTTAATTTTATGGACTGCCTTGTTTTGTATACTGGTTTACTATGCTAATCTTTTTTTCCCAAATGATACTAAATTCCTTGAAGGTATACACACAGTCTTCTCTTCTTCTCTGTGCCATACAGACTCTTCTTGATAGTTTAATTTGCTCAAAATCTCTAATGCCATTAATCCTTCTTCTCAGTATCCTTTTGTTTCAGTCTTACATTTTGTAAAAAGGGCTTATCTGTTACCCACTTGGAAATTTGGGTAGAAGGAATTTTTATTCTCTACACTGCACAAACTAAAAATTTAGAGCAAAAATTCTAGACTTAGGAGGTTCTAGGGACAGGGCATCTGCCCCTAGTAAAATTGTGAACTGGGCAAAGTTTGTTGTTAGTGCTCGACTCTTTCCTTATTTCTACCATCTGTTGCTTTGACTCTCAAAGTCATTCAGTCCCTAAATACTCTCTTTGCCTCTTCTTGAATCAAAATTTGCTATGAGCAAAGACTTGGATTTCAGTCTTTGACACTTGATTGTGAATGTAGATCGCTGTGTTCCATCTTCTGAGGGAATATATACGATTTAAGCTTCCTCTCTCACTGTAGAATGAAAGACTCTCTTAGATTAATGGAATCTTATGCATTAACAGAACAGGTAGACTTTAGGGAGAACATCCCCTCCTTAAATCACACTACACAGACAGCTGCCTCTTCCTATTTGTGAGGCTGTGCTGCTCAGGGGATTCTGTGTTTGAAACTGAGTTGGTAGGGAGTAGGTGAAAAAAATAAAAGTGAAATAGATTTTTGGGATAAAAATCAATATGGTCCATAGAGAGAGAGAGAGGAAGAAGGAAAAGGCAGATTCAAGTTTTCAGAAGCCAAAGGGATAGAGCCAAGAGATCAGTTTCAACCCAATGTAGAAAGCAGCAACTTGATCATTCTGTAGCATAAATTAGAAAAAAAAATTAATTAGATTCTTCAATGATCTTGTCAATCTCTAAAGGTACTCCTGCCCTTTGACAATAATATTAATAATAATAATTCTAACTGGAATTTTGATATAAATTTAAGGTTCAAGAAATGATTTTCATCCATTATCTTATTTTAGCCTCACAACAACCCTCTGAGCCATGTATTAATGGTTTCTATTTCCTGAAACTTAGGTCACACAACTAGTAAGTATCTCACCTATGGCTCAGCAGTCACATCCCAATAAAACTATCTCAGCAGATGGGCTAAACCAGGTTGAGGGTAACCAATAAACCTGAAACCCATCAGTGACTTAGGGGGATGTTTACCCCAAGCATGTGAAGACTTCTTATATAGGAATGAATGGGCAAGAGCAATTTGTTCCAAGGTCCATGAAGGCAGTTGAAGCAGGCTCCATGGAGTGCTTAGAATTTTATCAGACACTGAAGATGCCAAGATCATTTACTGCATATGGGGACATTTCAGTTCGCTGGACTTCAATAACTCTAAAAGAGAGAATGAGGTTGATGACTTTGTGTAACTCTTCCTCACTTAAATCTGATTTACTTGCAAGTTAAGACATCCCCTCATGATATTATTGGCCCTCTTTGAAAACGAAGGTCAAACAACAATCTGATGAGAATGGGAATTCAGGTCCACTATGATACATAAAGGGGGAATCTTTCATCTAGGTCCTGATGCTCAATGGTCTTTCCCTAAATGACGTGCTTGTTTCTTTTCTCCTTAGTTGAGAAAGTGGAGACTTTTGGGGATAAGAAATGAGAGAAGAATAATTCTCTTCATTCAGAAAGTCCTCTAAGAGTAGCTGATGTATGAGGTAAGTAATTGTGTTCTCTAATTCCTGAATTACATAGCTTTCCAGACATATTTTATATCCTTCCACCAATTCTTCTCTACCCTAAGCTACAGATACTGATGAAAGAACATAGTAAGAAGAGGCATCCTAGGCTTGTCAATGTTTTGTGAATCCAATCTGATTGTTCTAATAGTGAGAGCAGATGGGAGTATTAAAATCTCTTCTAAAATCCATTTCCGTATAACATTGTTTTCTGTTTTGAGCAAATGTCATCCACCTGCATTCTTTCTGTTCTGGAAAAATATGCTTAGAAAATAGAAGGAGCAGAATGTCAGAAATCTAGATTTGGGGAGTAAAGTCCACGGGGATTCAGAATTGAACGTAAGGGCTTGTATTAATCCATGGGAAGATCCAACAACTCATGGTAAGGTAAGGAGAAAAGAGATGTAGAAGAATAAATTCTGAATTTGTCTTCAGGCATGGTGTCCACCAGGATTAGTTTGGATGTTATAACAATTAGTACCAGCCCACAGGAAAGTTATGAAAGAGACAGTCTATTTTCGGTATCCGCATCCTTTTTCTTTGCCCTTTTTCATATCCTTTCCCCAACTAAGCCCTCCCTAGCCAACACACAATGTAGTCCAGTCCCTCATATCTCTTCTCTCATCATTTTCAGAGGAAAGTAGGCTGGAGCTATCTGGAAGGAAGTTCCAGCTTGGGAGAAGTGAGCCAGCAGGTAAACCATTTACAACCTCTCTTAAGTCAAGGAGTATGAAGCATTAATTCAAGAAGTGATCACATCCTGCTATTCAAAAGTCTCTGTGTTAGATGCTAACCATAGGAACAGGAACTGACCCTATGGCTTCACTAGTGTAGGAGACTTCCTAGTGAGGAAATTATGTTTTCCAGTGTGGGTTGGCACATTTTTGGCAACTTATAGTCAAGAGAATTGCCTAGACCAGTGATGGGCAAACTACAACCCACGGGCCAGATGTGGCCCCCTGAAATGTTCTATCAGCTGCGGGACATTATTCCTAATCTGACAAATACGAGTAGGATATAATACAATGAAACTTTGAAAGAGTTGTCTTAGAAACAGACAGACAGATGAGCATTTCCTTTCCTTTGGCCCCCTCTTTAAAAAGTTTGCCCATCACTGGCCTAGAGCATCGAGAGGCTCTGATTTGTTCAAGGTTAAAACACTTTGCTTCTCTAGATGTTATAGAAAAAGGGACAAAGTAATTCTACCTGCACAAGTGACCAGGAGAAAGACCCCCCAAATCTATGGAGTTCCTTTGGATTTCACTTGTTTTTTTGAGAAAGATTGTCCCATTCACCATCTTTGTGAATTCTTGGGTTAAAACTCCCCCTTCCTGGCTAAAGCTGCTCTACTGTATGTGCTGTCTCTTTCACTGGAAGGCAAGCTCTTTGAAGGTGGGTCCTATCCTACCTCAATTCTGTATATACACAAATACTATCCATTTTCATAGTATTTGGGGAATAGTAAATACATCATGTTTGACATTCATTCAGTTATTTGCACTTGGGAGAAGTACACAGAGTCAAGGAGTGAGAAGTGAGAAGTGAGTGACATAACAAAGTGAAGACAGGATAGAGTCTGATTTGGGTGAGAGAGAGATAAAAATGAAGTGGAAGTTGGAACCAGGAGCTTCAAAGTTAGAGATATTGGAAAGATGGAATGTTGGCAAATTCCCAGATGGGCAAGTGTTGCTACTTTCTTATTTTCAAATGAGAATTAAAATTTTTTTAAATTAAAAAATGACTTAAATTTTTTAAATTAAATTAAGTTCTTAATTCTTTTAAACAAAAAAAATGAGAATAAAAAATTCCCTATCATTTTTATTCTTCCATTTTAGGCCCTTGGAAAGAATCTTTCCATGTCACATTGTTACTCTGTGTTGCCACTATTTACGAAAACTGGAATTATTCCTTTAGAACAGTGATTCCCAAAGTGGGCGCTACTGCCCCCTGGTGGGTGCTACAGTGATCCAGGGGAACGGTGATGGCCACAGGTGCATTTATCTTTCCTATTAATTGCTATTAAAATAAAACAAAATGAATTTCCAGGGGGCTAAGTAATATTTTTTTTTCTGGAAAGAGGGTGGTAGGCCAAAAAAGTTTGGGAACCCCTGCTCTAGAAGTTGACTTGGAATGAATACCTTGTTGCTGTTCAATTGTTTCAATCCTCTTCAACTCTTTGTGACCTTATTTGGGGCTTTCTTGGCAAAGATATTGGAGGGCTTGCTATTTCTTTCTTCGACTCATTTGACAGATGAGGAAACGGAGACAAACAGGGTTAAGGGACTTGCTCAGGGTCATATAGGTAATAAGTATCTGAGGCCAGATTTGAACTCTATCATGGCAACACCTAGCTGACCCAATGCGTACCTTATACCCTTCTAAGTAAAGACCACGAACATTCCTGAATCAACAATAAGAATTTACATTTAAATGGTTCTTAAAGGTGTGGGAGGCCAATAAGAGAAACAGAGTCTCAAATAGATATTTTTATCTGGACCCCATCAAAAGATCAAAGCAGCCCAGCAAGACCCGTGCTTTGATCTTTTCTGCTCTAAATAAGAGCCAGACAGGATGGGTTATCTAAGATAAAAATCTAAGACTCCCATTTTGACTCCTTTTCTGATCCACACCTTTTCTTATTGGAAAAACATTATAGTCTTATTGGAAAACTTTAAGTTCTTAGCAAATCAGCAGTCAAGAGGTTAACAATTTCTCTCTTGGTTAAAATGCAGCTGCTTGGGCTCAAAACTGATTCTAGATAGTCAAGGTCAAAATTAGACAAAATCTCAATCTAGCAGGGGCTTTCCACCCCAGAAAAGTATTCCCAGACTTTGCTTACTGATAATAAGGTGGCTAGAATTCAGCCTTGGATCTTCTATTCCAGGCTATCTCTACCTTGAAGCAACTGAGGCTCTTTTGACATGACATAATTTGTATTTTCTGTACAACTGTGAAGTTTCTTTGTGCCTTTGGGTGAAATGGGGTTTGAATTCTGTATATATTAAACTTGTGACTCAATGGCACTTTGGAGAAGCAGCCATGAGCTATCAGACAAGATCATCTCATCTCCCATTTTTTTCTTTATCACCTAACCTGTCCCTTGTCAGAATCCAGGAGCAGTTGGATAGCATTCAATATAAAAGTTTATAAAAGGTTTCCTTAGAAAAGCCTTGTTAGATGGGTAGTACGAATATTATCTTATTTATATGATTGAAGAGAAAAATGAGGCCTAGTGAGGTTAGCAATAATAAATACCATTTATAAAAGGAACATTTGTTATCAAGGATTTTGTTTCTTGAAATTTAATTTTTTTATTTAACAAAAATTTTGCTCCATTTTTAGAAAAAAAGAGTAAAATATCTGTGTAATAAATGTTCATAGTCAAGCAAAATAAATGTCCACATTTGCCATGTTAAAAAAAATACACTTTTAATAATGTATCCTGAGGCTTTTATGTCTCTTGGAGGAGGCAGGTAGGATATTTCATCATTGGTTTTCTGTAATCATGGTGAGACATTGGGTTGATCAGACTTGTTAATCTTTTTATTTTTATACTGTTATTATTATATATTTATCTTGATTTTATTTACTTTACCAAATCAGTTCATAATTTCTTTCCAATTTTATATGAAATCATCCCTTTTGTCATTTCTCTTAGAACAGTAGTATTCCATCAAATTCATAGTTTGTTCAGTCATTCTGCATAAATTGAAGGTTTATAAAGTGATTTCCTTAATCAGGTAAGCATTTATCAAGCAATTTCTTAGAGTAACTCTGGGGCAGATGGTCCAACAAGTATAATTATTTCCATTGATTTATTTTTGAGGAAAGTAGATAGCACACTGGGTAGAGCTCTGGATTTGGAGTCAGGAATACCTGAGTTCAAATTTAGCCTCAGATTCTTACTATCTATGTGGCTTTAGACAAGTCACTATCTGCCACAGTTTCCTCAACTGTAAAATAGGGATAATAGTAGTACTTATCTCACAGGGTTGTCATAATATTGGTAAAATACTTAGCACAGTGCTTGGCACATAGTAAGTACTTAAATGCTTATTCCCTCCTCCCTTCTTCCTTCCTTCCTTCCTTCCTTCCTTCCTTCCTTCCTTCCTTCCTTCCTTCCTTCCTTCCTTCCTTCCTTCCTTCCTTCCTTCCT
>NC_058134.1:94661993-94706394 GCF_016433145.1 Gracilinanus agilis | reverse complement strand
TATATATATATATATATATATTTATGAGTTTTTCCTCTATGTGACATCTTGAGTGGTGTTAATTTTTTTCCCAGCCCTAAGCCACTTGGACATGAAGAGTGCACTTTTCTAAGGCACACTTAAACCGATTGCTTGCTGTCAGACTTTGACAAAGCTACACATTATCAGAAATACCAAAGGAGCAGCCCCACTCCATGCTATAACTCACAGAGCATATTAGGCACTGAAATTCTAATACCTCATTTTCGTGACAAATGATGCAACAAGAATCGAAAATGACTGCTATGAATCTCGCCTTCCGACTGTGATTGCAGTGGAAAAGGGGAAGTGCGGTACTCTTAACCCATGACTGCTGCATGGGGTTGCATGGGGAGTTTTGGGGGGGATGCCTGCTACAAGTTAAGGATGCAGTTCATGTGCTTTTGGTACCTTGGTAGCTTTGAACAGTCTTGTTTTTAAAGCTCAGGAACATGCCAAGAAAGCAGGACTATCCCACTCAAATTTGCTCTTTTCCTGAATGTGGATACTCTGGAAAATGGTGATTTGCCATCTCATTTTTTAGGGGTACGAGAACTGTATCAAACCTCAACCACGGGGGCAGTTAGGTGGCACAGTGGATAAACTGCTAGGGCTCGGGAAGATCTGGGCTCCAATATGACCTCAGACATTTCCTAGCTGTATGATTCTGGCCTTTCCATCTTAGAGCTGTTACTGAAACAGAAGGTAAGGATTTAAAATACAACAACACCACTTTAACCATTTTTTAAGGTTATGTTCCTCAGGCTCTGGAAGAAGAGTAGACAATTTTAGAATAGTTGGCCATTTAATCAACTCAAGATAGAAACTGAAATAATCTGATAGCCTATACTATCTCTCTTGGGCTGCAAATATCTGGAACCTTATTAAAATATTATTCATTATTCAACATTCAGCAAACACTTATTAAATGCATAGTACATTTAACAAATGTCTAGTGCATTAAAGTGCAGAGCACTATAAAAGCTGCTGGAGGAAATAGAAGGATTGGTCTAGATAGGGTCCCTAATCTCATGGAACCATACTTATACCTACCATTTCCACAGCACTATTAAGTTTGCAAAGAAAAAAATTTATAGATATTTTGTCTTACAACAACCTTTGGAGATAGGTGTTATTAGTATATCCCCAATTTACAGTTAGGAAAACAGAGGCTGGGAGGTAGAATGACTTGCCAAAGGTCACTTAGAAAGTAAGTGTCTGAGGCTCAGAAGGAACCGAGCTCTCCCTTATTCCAGGATCAGTGTTTTATGTACTTTGTTCTTCAGTATGGAGATGGAGGCTTTGCCCTGGTTTGCACATGTCTCTGAGGATGCTGTATTTCCTCTCTGATACAGTCCTTACTTCTATATCTTGCCTACTGATCATTTACCAGTCCAGTCCACCATTCAGGAGTGACCACCCTGGGATGCTCTCCTTAAGGGGACAGGGTGTCTGTGTGTGCCATTGCATGGACATTTTCTCTTGGGGTGGACTGCTTCTTCTCTTGGGGCTACAGAGTCTGATTTTTCCTCCTGCCATGTTCTCTTCTGGGTTAAGTATAGCCAATTCTTGATTGTTTCTTGATTGAAGGATATGATTTTCCTGTAAGCCACTAAAGAGCCACTAATAGTCAGTCAGGGATGGTTCAGTCCTCCATTGGGTTGTGTCAAGTAGAACTTTCCTGGTCTGCTGGCCTCAGTTGCTGTGGTTATGGCAGACCGTGACATGTATTCTCATTGCTGATCCTTTAGTGGCTCTTCTGAACTTTGGATCCCAAGGTTGTTTTGTGTCTAGTGCTCCTTAACCTGAAACTAGGAAAGGATAGACACAACTGGACAGGACAGAGACCAAACAATGGGCCCCATGGCCATCTGGTGGCTTGGAACTGTGTGAGGGAAATTGAGAGGATTTAGGTCATGAGAATAGAATGGCAGCTTTGGTGCTCCCTGGAGCCAGCTGGAAAAAAGGCAGCAATAGAGTCAAGAAGTCATGGGGGTGACAGGCAGGATGTCCCCTGGAATACCCCTCTGGGTGGCCCAGGCAAAATAGAGAAGCAGAGTTGGCTCCTGAGATGTGAGTCAATGGGTGGAGAAAAAGTCTGATAAACCGAGGTAAGAGGTCATTTCGTTCTCTCATCTTCCATGTTTTGGTGCTAGCTAGGGGACCCTCATGGCGACCGCAAAATAGCAAGATAAATGGAGAAGCAGGGAAGGTAATCTCTTTTTCTCTTTCTCTCTCCTTCATCCTTTTCCCATACTTCTTTCTGATTGAATAAAACCATTAAATTTACGACCAGTCTCATAATTTTCTCCCCTTATAGGCTCAAGACCTATCTCTTTCCCCAGACATTTCTTCCTTTATTTATAGCATTTGTTCCTTTGATCACCGCTAACAAAGGGAGAGAGACCTCTAGAGTTTCTCCACTGCAATCTTTTGTATGCACTCTTAGTTCTGGCTTAGTAGTTAGTTAAGAGACTTTTCTTCAGCCTGCAATAAATAGATAGGAAAGAGTCGCCTAATACATGTGGATATGCTGTATTGAGAACTGAACCCTTCTATTGTAAATAATCATGCATTTCTGGGAGCTAGCTCACTGAATTCCCGATGTACGTTGCCAACAGACAGAGCCTACCTTGCATCCTCTGAGGACTGGACCTCTATGTCCAGACCAGATGCATTCCATGTCTCTGGGTGTGCATTTCCTCATAAACTATGGTAAATTACTCTTAATGTCCGGAGATACCGTGTACCCTCGCTATCTCTCCTCGTAGCGGAGACGGTCATCTCTGGGCACAAAGCACCAGTGAGAGGTGGGCAGGGTAGGGAGAGGAGGCCAAACTTCTTTGCAAATAGGATTTAAATTGTTTCTAGAAAACTATCATCACATCTTCATGTTAAAATATTTGCTTTTCTTTGTGACTGTTTATCTCTGGCATCACCTGGGAGCACATTTTCCATCCCATATGTGAATCTAGATGGACAGAAAGTGCATTAGCTATTTCTCATTCGTTGTTTTGAAGCTTAGCTGAGGTTATTAGATTTGATTAACGGATTTTATGTTTGGCTTGTTGGCAAGATGGGGATTAAGCAATAAGGAGATTTTCCCTCCCTGGGACCTCTGAGCTCATCCTCCCAGTCCAGTGGCAACTTCTGATTCTTTCACCATTTCACAAAACACCAGGCTCTTCTTCATTTGCATTAATTAGACCAGTAAAAAAAAAAGATGAACCCTGCTGTTTTTTTGTGTGTGTCTTATAGCAGTGCTGAATTTTTGAGCTAGAAAGTCTCTTGGAGGTTATTTAAATGCTACCATTTTGTACATGGAGGATCTGTCATCAAGATAGCACAACTAATGGCTTGCAGAGCCAAAGCCTGAACCCAAGATAACATATTAGCTTTGTGGTACCGGCAAGTCAGTTAGCCACTGTTTGCCTCAGTTTCCTCATCACTAAAATTAGGATAACAAAAGAATCTACCTCTCAGAGTTGTGAGGATCAAATGCTCTGCCAATTGTAAAGTGCTTAGTACCCGTTCTTGGCACATAGTAAACAGTATTTAAATGTTAGCTATTATCATTAGTAGTGGCTAAGAAGTACTTTATGGTCTGGTTGCAGAGTTTTACATACTTTGTTGGCATGAAGGCATTGTTTCTTTCCATCAGGGCTTCTCAGGACCTACGGATAAAACATGTATAAATTCTTATTTGTACCCAATTTTCTACTATTTTGTCCATGCCAAAGGAGCAATCTCCATCTTGGTTGAGACACACAGAACCTTGTGTCATTGTGAGTAATTGATCATCCAGGAATATTTTTCTCAACTATATTTCATCTTGCCTTTTCCCTTTTTCTCCACCTTTATAATCCAGCAACTTTATTCACTAAAGCAGCTGAGTCATTGTCTGATGCCATCTCTAAAAGAAAATGGGCAACAAGGAGGCACTGTTGCATTTAATAGCTTTCCTCTGGGGTGTTCTGGATAGGTTGAGCATGCTTTTTATTTTCTGTGTTCTGATCTCTGCTTGGACTTCAGATTCTTGGGGTGTGTGTGTGTATGTACATACATATATGTATATATACACATATACATATATAATATACACATATATAATATAAGATATTGTATATCTTATATGGAACTTGCTTTGGGTTCTTTAGAGTCCAACATTCAAGATGTTTGGGTTTGGGGCCTGGCTCTGCCATTTAGCTGTGTGACTTTTAAGAAGTTGTTTCACTTCATTGGGACTCGGTTCATTTACAAAATAAGGGCAAAATAGTTGGACTCAATGATGACGAGGACTACTTTTCAGCTTTAACATTTTGAAATTCTGTTGGGAATGAGGAAGGTAGAAAAGGAGAGGGAGGAAACATTCACATATTTTTGTCTCTGGAAAGTCCAAAAGATGAAGTATCACAAAAATAGATGAATCTGAGTTAATAGACCAGTCACATATTTCTAGAATACTTATTTATGACACCTTTTTTCTTTCATTATCTCTTGGATTTCATTATTGTCCTTTCTCCCTCTCTTTTCATTCCTCTCCATCTTTTCTCCTTCCTTCTTTCTCTCTCCCTTCATTCTTTCTCCCTAGCTCCTCTCTCCTTTAATTCTCTCTCTTTTCCCCCTCTTGTCTCTCTCTCTCCCTCTTTTCTCTCTACTTCCTCTTCTCTCCCTCTCTCTTCCCTTCCTTCCTCTTCTTTCTCTTCTTCCCTCATTTATCTCTGTCTTTGTTTCTCTGTCTCTGTCTCAGTCTCTTCCTTTCTTTTTCTCTCTGTTTCTCTGTCTCTCTCTCTCAATTTTCCCTATTCCCTTAGATGAAGAAGCTTCTGGTTCATCTCACATTTTTTTAGAACTTTTCATTTTTTTTAAACCCTTACCTTCTGTCTTGGAGCCAATACACATTATTGGCTCCAAGGCAGAAGAGTGGTAAGGGTAGGCAATGGGGGTCAAGTGACTTGTCCAGGGTCACACAGCTGGGAAGTGTCTGAGGTCAGATTTGAACCTAGGACCTCCATCTCTAGGCCTGGCTCTCAATCCACTGAGCTACCCAGCTGCCCCCAGAACTTTTCATTCTTAATAAAAACTTGAGTTTGGGGGCTGCATAATATTTGGTGTAGTTCATTGCTAAAGTCTGGGGAAGACTTGCGTTTGGCATTCAGTTTGGGTAACCCAAAAGACCTCAAAACATCAGTGCCTCAATATAATAGCATGGCATTCAGTAAAAAGCTGTCTGTTTCTGACTGCATCCAAGGGATTTATTACTAGAAGTATCAGTAGTAATAACTCCATTTCACTTATAACATAGTCTTGCACCCTGGGCCGGAGGCCAGCAATAGATTGTGACTTCAACGTGGCTATGCTTGTTCTGTGACTTTATTGCAGGGCATTTTATGAATGATTTTTAAGAGAGTCAACATTTAACCTCAGTATCTAGTCATTTATCCTTTGTGACAGTTCAGTGTAGACATGGGCAATTCTATTCTTTTCTTTTTTTTATGACATAGTAGAGTGAGCTTGAGCATTGTAGGTTGCCTTCCAAAATGGGCAGAAGACTTTTAAGTCTGAAAGGATGGATTCAAATGGGGCAAGTTAGATACAAGGCTTGGATACACTTGTCTTGTACAGACAAAGCTTGTGTAAATGGACCAATCTTTCTATCAAAGTCCTATTAACCCAAGAATAGTTTATAAACATGTCAAGATAGATAGGTGAGGACTAAGCAGGTGGTTCAGGAACCAGAAGGAGGCTAAATATATCTTGTTACTGGAAGCTAGAAGTCTCTTCAGTCTCTTCAGCTGAAACAATTGCACGTGTTTGTAAAAAATACACATTATTTTCATTGGCCTATTACATGCATTAAGAGCCAAACTGAATTCCAATATGAAACACTTGGTCGGAAATAGCCATTGGTAGATTCATTTTATTAGTATTCTTAAAGACCTGATGAGGAATAATGATGGTAAATCATTAATGTATATTTTCTGCTGCTTTAAAAATTAAATCTGTTCCACAATGTGTTTCACAATTTTATAGCCATTATGCCAAACCCTTTGGGAGGTTGTCATAAAAGGTGTTTCATAAATTTGATCTGCCCTGTTATTGCATTACATTTTACTGCAATGACGGAGCTGTTAAAAAAAAAAAAAAAAGCTCTGAGGCGCCATCTCCTTTGGAAGCAGCAGCAAGAGAGGGCATCGGAGGGTGAGTGGTAGCTAGTTCTGGGAAAGAAACTGCAATCTTTTTCTGGAGTCATGCAAAGAATTCATTCAGATTAAACCAGTTTTTTTTTTCAAGAAAGAATATCTCATAATCTTCCAACTACCTTTTCCTACATCTCCCCTTCTCCCTCCAACCCCCCTAAATATGGGAAGCAAAATAAGATAAGAATATCACATACCATTTGTCTGATAGATTCTGTAGCTCCTAAAAGGCTAAGATATGGATGAGTACAAGAAGATGGCCCTAGAGGTAGAAGGGGACAGTGAACTCACCCAGTTTGTATAACCTACTTTTCAACAGTCATCATCAAATAATTCTCCTAGGCTCTAGAGATCTAAACTACTGAGATATTCTTAGAATACTGGTTTCTTGAAAGGGATCTTATATTAAATACAATTATAGGAGAGGGTCCATAAACAGAAAAGGATGGGAACTCTCTTTTCTTTTGACTTGAGAAACACTATAATCATTTGAATCTTCTACTCTGTCTCCTTCAAAAAGTAGACTTTCTATTTCTGACTTCTTAATGTGGGGTAATCCTGTGGTCTTCTTTTCTCTTCTTTTTCTTCTTTCCATTTTTTTCCCTTGGCAATCTAATTTACTTTCCTGGCTTCAACTGTTATCTTGGTGCAAATTACTCTGAAATCTTGATCTTTAGTTCTGACATTTCTTCTGAGCTCCAGACGTGTATCTCTAGATCCCTTCAAGACATCTCCATTTGATCCCTTCTGGGCATCTCTGCTGAGCCTGTACTTTTCTCTGCTACCATATGCTAGCCATCTGCTGTAATGTGGTTTCTTTGCTGAGTTATTGCTCTCTTCAGGTCTTCTAATACATTGCAGCTGTGTTGCTCAGTTGCTACTGCTTTCACCATCTGATTTTCAACTGTAGAATCTTCTTCTGTCTAAGGGAAAGGAGTTCTTTAGCATGTTATCTCTAAGTCTATTGTAACAAAACCTTGGTCAGTCACATCCAGTCACCAAGTTAGGGAAGCCTCAAGGCATTTTAAAGCCTAAAAATGTTTTTTTTTTCCTTGCTGATACTTCTGATCCTTTAGTTCAAACTTCTTTTGAGTAATAGTCTGAAATTTCTTTTAATTTCTATCATAATTCTAGGATGTGAGTCATGAACCAAGGTCCCTTTTATTTATTTATTACTTTTTTATTCAAAGAATAAATCTTTGAATTTGAAATTGAATGAATTAAAAAAATCTTATTTTCTCAAGTATATGTAATAATGTTCAACATATTTTTTCCAAAATGATAAGATCTAAATTGTATTCCTTCCTCCCTTCCCTCCTCCCTGTCAGAGATGATAAGGAATTTGATCTGGATTATATGTGTATTATCATGCAATACATACTTCCATACTAGTCTTGGTTATAAGAGAATACTCATATCAAGTTCCTTTTAAATCATCCTGAGGATTTCACTGAACAAAACTGCAAAGTAGTGTTAGAATGATATTGTATTAACAAATGGACTGACATTGACAATCCATAGTCTGATATTGGGAATTACTTGGCTCTAAACCCAATATTTATGCCACACAACTAGGTCAGTGTTGATGTTTAGGACAAAGGCTGGCCAAGTGAGGATAAAAATTCTTACTCGGCTCAGTTTCGTGGTGCCTCACCACCTTCCTATCAAAGCCATCTCTCCTTGGTACCCAAAATTTCACCATTTAAATAGCCATTGGTTTAAGGTGTTGTCACTCTGGTTAAAAGTGAATTCCTTAGGGTGGAGCATCCAAGGATTCACATACAGAGCTTATGCTCCAATCCATGTCTCCTGAGTCCAGTTCTGAGGGTTCTTTCCACTCCTTCCTCTCCTACTACTCTTTTATGAAACACTTTGGGAGCTGGTTGTTATATAAATGCAAAGCATTCCAATGAAATACAGTTCTAACTCCAGTTTTCACTTTGCAGGGAAGATTTGGTCTGACTCCAAGATGAAATCTGCCACCCATCTACCCCAACTTGGTAAGCCTATTTATATTCATTCTATTTGCCATGCTTCATTCTGTTCATCAGCACTTTCCACCCTTGTCAGCGGTTTTAATCAGAGTGATGAAACTGGATTAAAACTATTTAAATATGCTAATAGGCTGACAGGCCATTGAACTGGCTCCTTAATAAATGACTCCCAATCAGACATCAGTGTCCCCTGCTTCGGTCGGTTGCACCTTATTAGTTCTGATATTTCTGCCTGTCAGGTACATTAGGTCTCTACTTCTTCACCTCTCCTGACCATTGGTGAGCCTTGTGAGGACTGGGGAAATTTCACATGTCCTACAAGCCTCTCTCTGTCACTGAGCCCACTGCCTGGGCAAGTGATCAATTCCTGACTGTGGCAAGAACAGCCAGTTAGAGCTCTAAAGAGATAAGCAATGAATTTCTAATACTTTGTTTCCTTTGGGAAATAGCAAAGATTAAAATTTGATGTTCTGGCTTATAGGATGGGAGAGAGAGTTGAGTAATTAGAATCATTCATCTTAGAGCTGCAAAGAAATTCAAGAGATCACTTGGTCCATCTCCCAT
The DNA here is from genome assembly GCF_016433145.1 of Gracilinanus agilis. Taxonomy (NCBI): domain Eukaryota; kingdom Metazoa; phylum Chordata; class Mammalia; order Didelphimorphia; family Didelphidae; genus Gracilinanus; species Gracilinanus agilis. The sequence goes on along the minus strand of NC_058134.1, from coordinate 94,697,618 downwards.
TGCCTTCAGGCAGAAAAAGTATTATCCCCACTTTACAGATGAGGCAACTAAGACCCAGACTAGTGAAGTGATTAGCTCAGAGTCATTGGTCTCATAAGTGGCAGAACTGAGTCCAAATCCCAGGTGTTTTGCCTAGAGTTAGAACTAAATATAGAAAAAATAAGCAGCTGTGTAGGTAGTGAAGCCATGGATCTAATTTAATATAAATTTTTAATTTTTGTAAACATGTTTTTTTGTTCTGGAAAATTCTTCTTTCCTTGGCAAATAGATATGGTATTTGTTCATTGATTTTAGAACATATATATGTGTGTGTATATATATACTCAAAGTTCAGAACTTATCTGGATTCTGCTCCTGCCTCCTAATGCTAAAATTAGGTTTCTCCATTATCAAATTCAGATTTCTAGATGATATTCCAAGTGGAGTTACCTGTATTTCAATGTGATTAACAGCTTCATTTTGGCTAAAGAGAACTAGACACTGGGTCTTGGATCTGTTCCATGTTTGCCTGAAGATAGGATAACATGTACTTATGATACATTGGCTTATTTAACCCTTTTCATAGAATAACAGAATTTGAGAGTTGAAAGAGACCTCAGGGACCATCTGGTCCAATTTATATATGAAAAGAATTTACACTGTAATACACTTAATATGATATCATCCAATCTTTTTGTGAATATCTCCAAAGAAGGAGAACCTACCACTTCTCCAGATAGCTGATTCAATTTTTGGACAGCATGATTGTTAGGAAAATTTTCCTTATATCAAAACTAAATTGGCCTCTTTGAAGCTTGCACTCAGTGTTCCTGGTCCTGACCTCTGAGGTGATACTGAATATGTCTAAACTCTCATTAACATTATAACCTTTCAAATACTTAGAAGCAATCATCATATTCATTTCTTGAATCTTCTCTTTTTCAGGTTAAACATGACCAGTTGCTTCACTTCCATCTTCATTTGACTGGACTTGGCTTAGCTATTTACCATCTTGTTTCCCTCCTTTGGAAATACTCTAGCTTTTCAATGTATTTTTAAACCATAGCACCCAAAACTGAATACAATACTCCAGATGAGGTCCAACAAGAGCAGAGGAAAGTGACAACAGCAGCAAATAGAAAATGCTCTGTTTGGCATTCAAAGCCCTTCACAACCTAGCTTCTCCCTACTTTTCCAATCTTCATACATGTACCCCACCATGTATATTTTTTGATCCAGTAACACTGGCCTCTTGGTTGTTCCATGAACAAGATCATCTCTCTCTGCTATGGGTATTCTTTCTGGCCATCCTCTATGTCTGGAATGTTCTCCCTCCTCCACTATAAATACTGACCTCTCTGGCTTCCTTTAAATCCTACTAAAATATCATCTTTTCAGGAAGTTTTCCCCAACTCCTCTTAATTCCAGTGCCTTCCCTCTTGTGCATATTTGTTTTTATGTTGTCTCCCCAGTGAGACTATAAGCTCCTTAAGGGCAGGAGCTATCCTTTGCCTCTCTTTGAATTCTCAGTGCTTGGCACAGTACCTGGCACATGGTAGGTAGTTAAATTATTTATTGATGGATTGATTGTCACCTACTTATTCCTAGAGACTATCCCACTTTTTTTTGAAGTCCAAGATTTTTATTGCTTTGGTCCATTAAAATCTCCAAATCTCCTTCAGAAAAACTCCTGTCTAAGCATTCCTTCTCCATTTCAAATTTAGGAATTTGATTTTTGGAACCCCAAACTTTACATTTTTCCCTATTGGATTTTATTTTATTAAATTCAGTCCAAGAGTTTAAGACTGTCAAAATCCTTTTGGTTACTGAATCTGTCTTTTCGTGTATTATTTATCCTTCCCAGCTTTGTGTCATCTACAAATGTGATGAGTATGCCATCTATGCTTCTGCCTAAGTCTTTGATAATAAAATGGTAATCAGTGGGTCAAGTCCAGAGTGTTATTCCACTGAAAACCTCCTGTCACATTGTGTTAGAGATGCTCATATGACATGGGGGACTTTAATATACTTAAAAATGTTAATTGCTCTCTTCTGTCATACCCTTTCTCCCAAATTTGGGAAGTTCACTATGATACACAGCCAAGTAGATAGTAACCACGTTCCTTGTAAATATAGTTTACAAAGATCATGGAAGAAAAGAGTTGATTTACACTGCAAAAACCATAAGAGATGATAGAAAATATTACTTCTAGCCAGAGTTAGAGACCTGAATAACCATAGTCACTGACAGTAGACTAATGAAGTCTCCCCAGAAGTATTGTTTCTTCCTTAAAAGAATTCCTTTCAAAAATTAAGATCAATGAACACAAACCGTTTAATATACAAAAAAGGCCTAGGAGAAGAGACTTGTATAAGAAACTGTGGACTTCTGATATCTGCGCTTGATTGTTGGTTTTATATACACTCACACACATAATTTAGCAGAACAACAAAATTGCTCTGTTTGTGCCTTCTTCCACACCTTTTTAATTTGCTTCTGTGTATTTAAAGTCTTTTATTAATGATATTCCCCCATATTTAACCTACCACAAACCCACTCACCTATCACTTCCTATCTCTTGGGAACATATCTCTCCTTTGTAACAAATATGAGCTAAACAGGTTTTGAGAAGGCATATCTCATTTTCCATCTTGAATCCATTGCTTCTGTCAAGATGTGGGAAATATGTTTCATTATTAGTCTTTTGGAGTCATTATCATTTCATGCTCGACCAGAGTTCTGAGGACTTTCAAAGTCGATTTTCTTCGTCTTGTTGTTGCTCTCATGTAAATTATTCTTCTTGTTCTGCACACTTCACTGTATCAATTTGTACAAGTCTTCTCATGCTACTCTGAATCTGTCCATCTGCCCTGGTGAGCTTCATTCATTATTTCTGCTACTTCTTGTACTCAAGTGCCTGTTCCTGTCTATCACTCCCTTTTCTATGTTGTCTACTCCATTAGAATGGAAGATTCTTAGGCAGGGACTGTCTTTGCCTTCGTGTTTGTATTTTCAGAGTTTACTACATAGTAAGCATTTACATTTACTACATATTTTTTAATTCATTCAGTCATTCTTTCATATTGATTGTTTCTTATGGTCAAATACTCCGTATGCATATACCATAATTTGTTCAGCCAGTTCTTGATTGCTGAGAACTTATTTTGTTTCTAGATTTTGGCTACTACCAAAACAAGTGCTATCAATGATATTATACATATGGATCCTTTAACTCTCTTCTATATCTTCTTGGAATATAAGCTGAAAAGTAATATTGCTAATATTTCTCCTACTTCTTTTGCATGTGGAATCTACTTCTTTACAACTCCCAAGAGATTGTGATAATTACTTCTCTTGATTTTCTCCAAACCTGAGCGACAAGCAGAATTTTTTTCCCCCTATGTTCTCTGAAAATCCAACAGATTTCATCTGATCTTTTCCAGAGGTGAAGGTTTTCTTCAAGGCATTGTCTCAGTGTTGCAGAAAAGGCTGAATGTTTCTACAAAGAATGTTTCTATCAAGTTGGATGGAATCCTTGTGGGAGATTTATGGTAGTATAGGATGAGAATGGCACAGCATGTGAAGACATACATTGGTTAGCAGTTTTATTCATCGACGACAGTATACACACTCATGGGAGCTCTGATCTATAAAAGCATCAAAGTGTGGAATCAGGACTCTAGAGCTAACTCATTTTTGCTCTGCTTCTATGGAATTTGACACTCCTGCAAGGGTCTGCGGATTGCTGAGAAACCAGCGTCTACTCAACCTGCAGTAATTAATTTGACTTTTAAAGTTTTACTTCTTCCCAGAATCTTCCGATCACAATTTGGTTACTGTAACTCAAGTTGGCATACCTTCATTTATTTCCCATCTTTGTATACTTCCATTCATCTTGTTTACTACCTTCGTTTGATTTTTGTGTTTCTTAAAAACAATATAAAAATATAGAGCCTTGTGCAGATTGGGGAGAAGCTTCATAGCCTCTTTCTATGTTGAGAGGCTTCTTCCCTTATAACCATAAATGCTGAGTTATAACTCTGCCAAGCAAGACATGCTGAGCAGGGAGCCAATTTTTGTTCAACAACAACAAAATATACAGATGAATATTCTTTAAAAGAAAGTAGCTCTCAAAAAGGTTGTATTCTAAGATGATTGCAAAAAAATAGTTCTCCATTAAAAGATTGCTGTCTTGCATCAGATGACTGTTCCATTCACTTTTAGAGCTAAAAGTCTTATGGTATCTGTGACAGTTACATCATTTTTCAACTTTCCTGTAAGTCTCTGATATCTGGATGCTATCCGTTCTAGTTTACAATGGGCTGTACTAGTTATAAAGAAGATATTAGAAGAAATCTAGACAGTGCCATTCTTGCTCCCAATATGATTTGAAAGATAGGAAAATGAATTCACTCACTAGATATGGATCCCTATAAACACATGCAATTGCCAGAGCTTTGAGAAGAAAGAAGAATGAGGCTCCCTGTGCTTGATTGAAAAGTTCAGAATATATTTTGAAAGAGTTCTTCTAAAGACCCCGAGTCACTTAATTACCATATCCTAGGTAAATCAAGAACTCTACTGAATTTAAGGAAGAATTTTTACATGAGTGAGTTTTTCCTTTATTATGGATTCATGAGGCAAAAAGGAAGGAATCTTTGAAAGTGGTTTTCATTTTCTTTGTATTTTGTTTAAGAATGTACCCTTACAGACAAATAACTTTTCTTATAATTATAATTCTTGTAATAAACTTAATCTTATTGCACAATTAAATAAACAAATAGAATATGGAATCAAGTCCCAAATTATATAATAAAATCTGAACTATTTGTATTTATATTTTAAAAAGTAAAAAAAAATGATATGTTTTAAATTAACAACAATGATTTACTTACTCAGTGTTCCATTCCTCTTTTCTGTCTAGGTACTTATAAAGTTCTGTTGTCATTAGTTTGTTTTTTTTAACATTGTTGAAGTCAATGGGTATGCTGTTCTTTTAATTTTGACAACTATACACTGTTATTTTAATTTCTTTTATTCTCACATTGTATTACTTCATATATCTTTCTATATTTCTTGGCTTCTTTCATATTTATCATTTTTATGATACCTTTGTATTCCATTACATTGATATACATAGTTCGCTAAGCAATTCTCTAGTTGTTGGATATTATTTTTCTAATAAGAAAGATTAAAGCTCCTTCCCCCACCCCTTCAGCTGTACATATGTATCATAGTTAAACCCTCTGTTATAAACTGTTGAATTTAAAGTAAAATATGGATGAACCAATTGTTAATCAGGTTGGAGTTATTAACCAAAGAACAGGGAATAGAGGGACTTTTCCTCAAATACTTATATACTGTACATGCCCAGCAGAAGTTAAGCAAGCCACTGGACTTTCTGTTGTCCCTTAAACAAATTTATTAATTCAATGAATACGGTTAGAATTATTTGGGCAACGTATGACTTTTCTTTGTCTTGTTTATGTTTTTTTTGTGTGTGTTTTTAATGTCATGGAAGTTTCTTTTGTTCTCGTCCCAACTCAGGTTCGACAGCTTTGAAATGGACTCACATAAATGAAGGTTGCTTGACTTTATTTATAATGAAAAAAGATGTTTTCAACTATTGAGGAATTTGGATATACTCCTGTCCTGATTTTTTTGTTGGATTACTTAAAATTTGTCCTATTTACAATGTCTCTTTAGCCTAAGTGCTTTCATGGGGAAATGTAAAGAGATAATTGTAATGTTGCCAAGGGATATCCTGGGTAAGGACACCATGAATCCTAGAGATTATTATTGAGAGAATCTCCTAGGTAAGCAATTTTTAACCTGAGGTTCATGAATATCTATGAGATCCCTGGATAGATTTCAGGTTCAACATTAATGTTGATTATCATGAATGGAATGAGGAAAAACACTTTCTAATTATTACTCACTTTTACCTGAATTGAAGCATTTCCTTCAAATATTAAAAAAAATTTATTTTGATAAGGGTTTCATAGGCTTCACTGGATTGTTAATATAGTCTGTAATACAAAAAAAAGGTTAAGAAATCTGATTATAAGTGAACTGGTGAACCAATTGGAGACTTTTGTGACAAAGACCAGAGAAAGCCCAACTGACATATAAGTCACATTTATTGAGTGTTTACTATCTATATGTTCTGTACTTTGTTTTGTCCTGGAGATAATTCCTGTCCTTGAGTAGCTGACAGCCTTATAAAGAGTTTGGTGTACACACTTCAAAACATAACAGTTGAATAAATTATATAATAATTGGCATATCATATATACTAGAAGTAAGACAAGAAATTTTTTGTGCTTCTCAACATGGTTTGAAAATTTACCCCTCCTACTCCATTTATTATTTCATTCAGGTTAACAAATATATTTTGATTTATTAGAAAAAAATTACCTATATGGTATGGGGAATATAGTTTTCAGTTATTAAGCATATATATTTAATTAAAAATCATATTAAAATTCTCCTTACTGTACCATCCTGTGGTACATTTTAAGTTCTTGCCTACCTTGTCAACATCAAGGAGGGAAATATCAATCTGTATGGATTGGGGAGGTTGATGGAGGCTCCATAGCAGAGATGAGCCTTAACTTGAGCCTAGAAGCATAAATAGGATTTAGCTAAACCTAGTAAAAAGGAGGGCATTGTAGTCAGGAGGAATGGTGTAAAAGTAGAAAAGGGTTTTGTATGTTTAATCAATCAATCAATAAAAATGTATTATTTATCTGTCATGTTCCAGGCACTGTGCTAAGCCCTGGGAGATAATAAAAGAGTGAGTAGACTAGTCTGGAACAGAAAGTTTGAGGCCCAGATTGTGGAGGATCTAGAATGTGAGTACCATTCCAAAAAAGGAATTCTAAAATGGATTCTCAATGGTATTCCTCATTCTTCTCTACCTCTCTAAAACATTTTACATTGTTGATCAAACTCTCCCAAGAGGGAATTGAGACTAGGAAAGCAGGTGGTCAAATGTAGGATTTGAGTGAATCACATTGACTCCATCTTGTAGAGCTAGCTTGGTTTATTTTCAACTGAATTATGGTTCTAGCCCAATTTCCGTCTTCTGAGAAAACTTTATTCATTTATGAGAGTTGGGAGAAAACTTTATTGCATTGTTTGAAATTACCCCAGCCATTGAGAAGCTGGACCGCTTCTACCTGCTGCCTAAGAACCTAGGTTATGCTGACCAGAAACCTGGTGAGAGCCAAAGATTGATGATAAGAATTTTATTAGAATTATACATCTTAAGCAACTCATATGTCATATTTGAAAAATGGTCCAATGCTGATCAGTTATTGTCTCAGTGTTCCTTTGATTGTTCACAGATACTTGAGGTGTAGGGAGGGAGCGGAGCATCTCTTTTTCTGATTTCAGGGAATTTTACTCTCCCATCTCAACTTGGAAAGTCCCTAAACTTTTCTCCAATTAGAAATCAGATGTATACTGGTTAATTGCTTCCTTCCAATTAATTGGTCTTATTTAATTCATTGTTTTTAATGTATAAAAATCCGTCTCCCCCGTATTTGAGGTCTAGTGCCAAAGCCGAGGAAGGCAACTGGTCCCAATTTGTTGGGCAATTGGCATGGATTGCTTAATATGCTACTCAAAAGCTCGAAAATTTGTTTCTTCGTTTCATCTTTCACTTGCAAGGGGGGAGGGAGAGAAGTCAGATTTTCATTAATTGAAAAAAAGTTTCAAAATAAGTAAAATAAACAAAAAATAAATACTATCAGCAACACAATTTGGAATTTAGCAAATCAATATGGTTCATTCTGACCTTTGGTTCATGGTTCAGTGAAAAACAAATTGGCCTTAGGTTATTTGTTTGAAAAATAAATCCAGCTAGATATAAGGAAACAAAAGAAATGTTCAAAATTGGAATGGGCTGATTTAGGAGGAAGTAAATTCTCTACGAACTCTACTAGGGTTAGTTTGTGAAATATTTTATTTTCAGCTCAATAGTTAGATGATGTAATGGATAAAATGCTGGAGTTAGAGTCAGGAAGACCTGAGTTCAAATCCAGATTTGCTTGTGTGAACAAGTCACTTAACTTTCTTCAGCTTCAGTTCCCTCATCTGAAAATGGAGATACTAATAGCACCTACCTCAGAAGGTTGTTTAAGGATCAAATGATATAATTTATAAATTGCTTTGCAAACCTTAAAGCGGCATATGATTGCTAGCTATTATTACTTTTAATAGTAATTCTGTGTCATCATTACTATTAATTACACCATTATAATTATACTATAATTATAGTAAAATTAAATAGCATTAATAAAAAAGTTTTGTATTGTGAATTCTGTGTTGGGTTCAGAGCTTTTACTTGCCTGGTTGACCTTTACCTCACTTAGAGGTTGGAAGAAACAGAAGGGGAGAAGAATTAGGTCTGAGCCAATTTGGAAGAAATTATTGGTGATGCAAAGGTGACTGCCACCCTGGGAGAACCTTTATTTTAGTTTTCAATATTGAGAGAAGGGAAGGAAAACTATGTATGGTCTTCCACAAATCTTAAACTTTAGCAAAACAAATTTCAAAGACTTCAGGGAAAAAGATTGGCATCGTCTCATGACTTGAAGCTCTAAAAAGGAGGATAATGAAAGTGTTCCCATATGAACTGTAAGACTTATTAAAAATTCCAAGGACACCCCAAAGAATTTTTTCAAAAGCTATGTTTGAAGGTAGAAGATGGGCAAGGAAAAGATAAAACCATGACTTTTGGGATGTGGCATAATGTTAGATGACAGAAATGAGGCAGACCTCAGCTTTCATATTTCTGTTTAAACATCAAAGAGAATAATTTTAAAGTTGTTTAGAACAATCACTGTCCCAAAGGATTAAAGTCTAAGAGAGGAGAAATAGTCAGTAGTCAGTAAATATGATTAAATACCTACTATGTGTTAGGCACTGTGCTAAACTCTAGGGAAAGAAATAAAAAGAAACACTCCTGGTCCTTAAAGAGCTTATAATCTAATAGGGAGAGACTCATAAGAGATAGCTGAAAATTGGGAAGGTGGAGAAGGTACCCAGTGGAGAGGTAAAAGAAGTCCAAAATGAGTGCTGCTGGGTGGGAAATGAGGCCATACCAGAGGGGAAAGTTAGTAAGGGAGCACCTAGTTATATCAAGTGAATTCAGGTCTTGGGGAATTACAGTTACCATTGGAAGAAACGTTCTCATGATCATAAACTTCATGGGTCAAGGCTACTGACTCCCAGATAACCATAAGCTCTCACGAAAGGAAGGGGCCTGATATTGTTACCTTTCCTACCCAACCCCATACCACGATATTTAAATAGTATTCTCCTGATTTTCACCCGATAGGACATTAGTTGCCTCATTGATGTCTGTTGGTCTTCCCAACCTTTTGTCCTCTTCTTGACTTTGTGGCTTGCCTGCATTTTGTGTTTGCAGTCTAGAGGACTTTAATGAATATCTGACAGTGATTGGGAAATCAAAGAGTAGAAAGGGGAATTGAAACTCTTTCAGGGTGGCAGTTATTACAAACTTTAAGTTTCTCAGGCACTAACTGGCATGGTCTGCAAATATAGATTATATGCAACTGATCTCTCCATTCCAGTAAGTTGAGAACTGGAAAGATCCATTAGGTGATGGCATTCATAACATGCAAGTTCCTATGGAAAGGAGATCTGTTCCATTTTGAGGGGAGCAGTTTCTATCCAGGGAGGAAGAGAAAAACTGTGCTATATACGGTTTGTGTGTGGGAGCTACATGACATGAGGTAGGTCAGTTTTATTCTTTGTGGGATTGACAGAGAAAGCTTTTTGTGCAGGGACCATCTTAAACCCATAATGCCTCCTTGGAAAAGAAAAACCATAGGCTATAATACAAGTTTGAACCTCCTTTGGTATTGAAGAAGATAAATAATAGCAAATATCTATACATATATTAACAGTTTACAAAATATACCTACTATTGCTATTATGTGAATTAGGTTCTTCTAATTCCAGTTCCAATATCTTTTCTGGACATAATACTGAAGATTAAACTCACCACTTCATGAAAATAGCTAACCGTCACCCTTTCCAAACATTACTGAAAAGAGAAACATCATTGCCTGAATATTACTTTTGCTCAATTGCTGCAAGACATGCCTCCACTGGGCTGAAGTAGTCTTGTGTCCCTCTTCCCCAATATATCCCAATTCTGTATAGGGTAGCTGAGATGATTCCAAGAAAGAGCCAAAGGAGGTATTATAATGTATGGTAGTCTGGAGCAAGGCTGTGGGAATGGATTTGGGAGGACAGTATAAGATTGTGACTTCAAAAAGGGCTTCACTGAAAGCTTTGGGCTGTAAGATGGTAGGCAGAACTGCCTCCAGGGGGGCCTCATGATAATAAAAATCCAAAGAACTTCATCACATCTTTATCTGGTTATTTTTGCAAGTAGCCTAAGAGAGTGATCCTTGCTGTTGGTCATAGTGATGGTTGCTTTCCTCTCTCTATGCTTCTGACTTACCCAGGAGAAATTGTTGTCCAAGGAACTTCACCGATATCACAAATGTGTAATGTCAGCACCACTTTGCTGAAAACTAAGTTCAAATTCAAATTGCAAAAATGAATATGGGTTTTGGAAACAGTGGTAGGTTGTCTCCATGCAACTCAGCCTTTTCTTTAGGGACAGTCAGTCTGCCAGTATCTGCTGACAAGGTTGGGACAAGACAAAATTGTGAAGCAAACTAAGTGTTACAGAAATACAGTGTCACATAGAACCTCAGAATTGGAAGGGACCTCAGAGGTCAGCAAATCCGGCTTCTATTTGAACAGGTAGCTCCTCTACAGAATCCCTGACAAGAGGTCATCCAGCTCTTTTTTGATTACTGTAGTGTCCAGGGGAGCTTATTGCTTCTTAAGGCAATCTATTTTACTTTTAAATAGCTTTCACTGTTGGAAAGTTTTTCCTAAATCCAGCCAAAATCTCTTTCTCTCTGCAACTTCCTCCCATTACACCTTGTTCTTCCCAATAGGGGCAGAATAAGGTTAATCTCCCTTCCACATGGGAGCCCTTTTGAATGTTTGAACAAAACATTTGAAATTTTTCTTATTGTCTCTTAAATTTTTTTGTTCTCTAGGTGAAAATATCTAGTTGTTTAGCCAGTATTCTTATAACATGAACTGTAGCCTTCTTACCTTATTCTGTTACTACCTGTGTGACCATGGGCAAGTCACTTAACTTTTTTGGATCTCAGTTTCCTCACCTATAAAGTGAGGGAGATGGATTTGATAACCTATTTGTCCCCCTTTGAGATGTACAGCTATGATCTTATGGACCTAAGATCCATGTGGTCAATCTTCTTTGTTCTAACTTGTAAATATTTCTACAGTGTAGAAATTCTACAATCTAACTTGTAAATATTTCTACAATGTGTCACAGAGCTGAAAACAATTCTCTTCTATGGCCCTTTCCATCATCCATTCTGTATCTTCCCTTTACTTGGAGTTGCTTGGTCTTGCAGATATCCAGGACTTTTATGATGTCCCTTGAGCTTCTTGGTTGAACCTTTCTCCCCCTCATTACCCCACCCCCATTCCTATGCAGTACTCCAACTTGATCTACTCTCCAAAGTCATACCCAAAGGTTAATACTTGTTGGTAGGCTTAATTTTCATGATCTGAGTTTGTTGTTTGTCTCAATCACTCTCCTCACCATAAAGACTTGTTTCAGGCACTATTCTCTTAGAAGTTTTCTCTGGGTAGTTTTTATCTTGGAAAAAAAATAATAGTTACTTATATAACAAAATGAGGGCTAATGGAAAGTATACTTTTTAGCAAAGAATATATATTTTTAATGTTTAAATATTATGTACTATAGAATATGATTAAGAGACTTTGGGAAATTTTCTGTTCCTCTTTTGGGAACAAGTGACTGATGGATCATGTGAATAAAAGCTTGGAGAAATGGGCAGTCCTGGCAACCTGAGCTAGTGAGTTTGATTATTCATTGAGCTCAGAACATGCCAATCATCCTTACTCTATAAATAAGCTGAGACAGAGGCATTACTCATGCGGGAAACAAGAATTTAGTACATTAACTTCTCAAACCAACAAGGGCATTGACAAAGGGAAAGTTAGAGGATTCATTTCTCCTTGGAAAAGGTTGTAGCTGCTATCTTGGAAGGTTTGAGTTCAAGATGACATGGTGGTCCCATGGATTTTAAAGAGAAGAAAACATGTCTTTTGACTCTTTTTGTCCTTCTGGTGATTAGTATAGTTCCTGACACATAGTGGGAGTTTAAAAAATACTTACTGACCGATTGATATGAGTTTAGGACAATAAAGAAATCAAGTTCAACTTTCCCACTATATAGTGAATATGCTTCAGACAAATTGAAAAGGATGTGGGGAATACTATTACTTTATTACTATAAAGATCCATTCTTTCATTTCTGTGATGAGTGTTGCCTCTACCAATACAAATGGCAACTCCTCCATTTTTAAGGAAATTGTTTAATGAATATCTCTAGCCAAAATGGAAATTGGTGCCTCATGGCCAGTTATCTGATGATATACTATTCTTGCCCTAGATAGATTGGTACTCAGAGGACATACACATACCCCAATAGCCGGTCCATATTTGAATCCTTTGAAAAATTTCAGGACCTGCGAAAAGAGTGTTTTTTACTGACATAACCTTCAAGGAAGCATGCTTCCTTTATTCGAGGCTATATCAGTTCCTACTCTGTAAACTCCAGAGTCTCTCTTTTACCTTCATGATCAAATATAAAATCTCCTGCTTGGCATTTAAATGCTTTCACAAATTGGGTCCTTTCTCCTTTTCCAATCTTCTTAAACTTTACTGCCCTCCACAAACTCTACCATCCAGCAACATTGGCCTACTTGCTGCTATTCAGACATGATGCTCCATTTTCTGACTCCATGAATTTTCTACTGGCTGTCTTCTATGCCTGAATGATCTTCATATTCATCTTTGGACTTCTAGGTAGCTTCCTTCAAGAGTCTTTTCAGATCGCATTTTTTTCAGGTATTCTTTCCCATTGTTAGTACCTTGTCTCTGAGACTCCCTTTTATTTTCATGGCATACATTTTTCTATGTATGTAAACATATGCATGTTGCTTCCTCTTCTAGAATGTAAGCTTCTTGAGGTTCAGAGACCATTTTTCTTTGCTTTTCTTTATATCTCTAGCACTTAGCACAATTCTAGGTACATAGTGATTAATAAATACTTGCTATCTCAACAAATAATCAAAGTGCCTGCTTTGCAATTTGCACTATTTAGATGCACTAATAAATCTCACTAGCCTGCTCTTTAAAAGGTAGCCAAATTTAGGGAATAATTTAGAAATTACAATTTGTATGTCAAAACTAGTTCATGCAAGATTCCTGGATGTTTTAGTACATTAATTTGAGCCTACCTGATGAATGAAAAAGAGCAAACTTGATAGGAGGGTTTATCAATTGAGACAAGTGTTAAAATGGAATATTATGAAATATTTTTCCTGGGAACAAACTCTTTTTTGATCGAGTTATTTTATTGGATAATATTATTTGATTTAGGTTAGGGAGAGAAAACCTTGAAGAACTGAAAATTAGCTTTGCATTGAACTGAGGGTGGCTAATGCTATAATGCTATATGGAGGAAGGGTCACATGTCATGTAAAAGAGGACTTATAAGAGGGAGAAATAAACCAAACTGGGTACCAGATGAGCCAGAGATGAAGGTCTAGGTTGGGCAAAGGTTGCATCTCAGTTTCAAGGGTAAAGAAACAAATGGAATTAAGAGTATTTGTTATGCTCAGAGGCTTGTTCTGGGTCTATCTATCTATCTATCTATCTATCTATCTATCTATCTATACACACACACACACACACACAAATAAATCTATATATCCTACTCCACTGTTGATCTTAGATTTATTCCTTTAGATTAGGGTGCTATCTTCTATTAAAGTACAAATGCCTTTGTAAGGTATAACACTTGTAGACAAAACAGCTCCCCTTGGCAAGCATAGTGCTTAGTCCTGCTGAGTGGAAGTGCTCATCTTTTTGTGGTTCTTAGACCTTTTATCCCTTAGCTTTGTCACTTTGGTTGGCCATGGCATCTAGCTCTGACGCAAGGGTTGTGTGGATTTATCTAGGTAAAATCAGCTCTGAATGCCTATTCTATTGGAAGCTACACCTCCTTGCAGAACTTTCAATGAGCCCTAGACCTGTGACCTTGGAGTAACAGGGTTGGCTTCCCAAAGTAAATGCAAACATGCTTGGAAACTATATACAATATTTTACTTTTGATCATACAATCAATAAAGGCAACAAAGCAAAACATGATAAAATATCTACCACTCTGCTGCACCCCCATAGTCTCTCTCAGACCCAAGCAGTTTTCAGACTACACACAGACTTCTTTGAACTTAGGAGTTCCAGGAAATGCATAGTTTAGTTTTTTTAGCATTCATGGCTATGCCTCTGATGAGTAAGTAGAGGAATATAGGAAACACAATAATACCCATCCAATTTTCAGTTGAACATCAACTTGTGCTTCTAGTTGGGTCAATTTTGTAATGAAAATTCACGGATTTGGTGCTTGGGACTTGGTTCTTCTTCAGAGCCTAGAAACATGAACTTGGGAACTGCTGATTTTCTATTTGGTATCTTTTTGCTGAGTATCCCTGCCTGTTTTATTCCATACTTAGCTCATCACACATAGAGCAGGATGAGGAGACTTAGTTGCAGACCTTGGCAAGAAGAAACTCATCATTGCCATTGTAAGAATGGGATTTGTGCAAGAGGGATGGGACAGAAGGAGCCAGAGAAGGAGTGACTGATAGTTGGTGACAGTTGGTGAAAGTTGAGACCAGAAGGAATTCTAGGAGATTCCATTCCTTGGCTTTGAAATGTACATTTTCTGTTTCTGGAGGTTTCTGGAGGTTCTGAAATTTTAGTTCTCATTGTTCCTACATGCCCCTTCATTTTGTCTGTGGCACCATCCCAGGGGCATGATGGAACCTTCTTGCAGGTTCAGAGAACTTATTATTAAATGTTCAATGTGAACATTTATATCTCAGAAATCTACAAATGCTACAAATCAGGGTCTGTTTTGTTCATTATCTAGGCTTAAGAAAGTGGTGGAGAAAATGTTGATAATGAAGATTAAACTTAAAAGTATTTAATGGAAATGCTTTCCCTCCTTCAGAGCTGGTTAACTTTCCTGACACCTTGCTGCCATGCCTCATCACTGCCTAGTTCATATTTCTTTGCTCACTTTCCAAGGGCAGTCAAAGCTCGTGTTCCAGGAAATAGAGAAGGGGTAGATAGAGCAAGAAGGAATACTGCAAAGTGAATGGAATTTAATCCAACAAACATTACTATGTGTAAAGAACTTTGTTATATGCTAGAGATATAAAAACAAGACAACTCTGAACTCATCCTCTCAGAGCAAAGCTACCCACATCTCCCTCTCAGGGATCTGGGGTATCCCTGAGGGTTTATGGAAATATTTTGCTAATGTTATAAAAGTTTGAGTTCTCATTTATATATGTTCTCCCACTATTAACTATTAGTAATACCCCAATTCCACTTATTATTTTAATATTAATGAACTTTTATAAAGGTCTATTTACTTCAAATACATATACATATATACACAGACATATACTTACATATATATGTAAATATATAAAAAACACACATATACACCTAAACAGCCTATCAAAATGGTTCCACTTACATTGTAGGAAGATGGTGGAATAAGACAGAGGATTATTTTATTCTCCAATTCCCCTCTAACCCACGCATAACTAAAAATAGTGCCTCTGAGTGAACTTTAAAATGTCCATAACAGTTGAGTAAGGAGGAAACAATTGTCCACCATAAGACAACTTGGGAAGGAACTGGGAGAGCTCTAGGTGGTTATCTAATAACTGAATAAACAGATGGCTGGTCCTGGAGGCAGCTGTGTAGGCTATAGACTTAGTTTTAGAACCTTCAATGAACTATGTGGATTGTGCAACTGCCTGGGAGAAAATTGTGGATCCTATATGTACTGACTAGATAATGTACCTAGCTGTGGCTGAAGAAGACGAGTGAATACACACAAATGAAATGTAACAGATGAGAACTCTGAGAGAATGGAGTTCCTGATTTTGGTTCAAGGACAGAGGATTAAGAAGACACTTAACAGCCTCTGGAGAAACTGTAGTGGGTAAGAACACTGAAAGTAATAATATTGCTGAGGACGTACAATAAAGAAATTAAAAGAACCAAGTTGTTAAAGACTCTCAGAAAGCTCAGGAAACAATAGCAATAATATCAGCAAGAACAACAAAAAGCTAAACCCTGAGACATTATCCTTCATGTAAAGGGAGAAGAACCTGATGCTGGGATAACATTTATAATTGAGGAATAGTCCACTAAAAATTTAAAATACAAACATGAGAAAGCCAAAGAGTCTAATCTTAAATAGCTGCTTTGGAATTAAACATCAGGGTTCAAATTTAAAGAACAGTAAAATTAAAGCATGCTCTGCCAAAGCTTCAAAGAGAAATGTAAAATGGATACAAGCCCATAAAGAATTCTTAGAAGAGCTTTAAAAAGACTCCAATAATCAAATGAGAGCAGTCAAGGAAAAATTAGAAAAAATATAAATGCAAGAAAATTGAGAGAATTATGAAATATGAAAAAAGGCCAACCAATTGGAAAAAAAGATCCCCAAATTCACTGAAGTAAATAATTCATTAATAATTAGAACTGGGAAAGATAGCTTCTTCTTTTTTTTTAACCCTTACCTTCTGCCTTAGAGTCAATGTTGTGTATTGGCTCCAAGGCAGAAGAGTGGTAAGGGTAGGCAATGGGGGTCAAGTGACTTGCCCAGGGTCACACAGCTAGGAAGTGTCTGAGGCCAGATTTGAACCTAGGACCTCCTGTCTCTAGGCCTGGTTCTCAATACCCTGAGCTACCCAGCTGCCCCCAAGATAGCTTCTTAAGATAACAAAAAATAATAAAACTAAATGAAAAAATAGAAGAGAATAGGAAATATTACAAAAGCAACTGACTCAAAATACATATCAAGAAGAGACAATATAGAATTTTTGGACTATCTGAAAGTTATGATCAAAAAAGAGTTTAAACACTATAGTTCACAAGATTACTAAAGAAAATTCCCCTGGAACTAGGAGATAAAGTATAACTTGAAAGAATTCATCAGACTCTGGAGCTGTAAAAGATTACAAAAAGAAAACTCATAGGAACAGTATTACTAAGTTTTGTAACTCCCAGGTTAAGGAGAAATTTTCTATTTTGTCCTTCAGTTCTAGAATATCTGGACTATCTTCCTTGATGATTTCTTGAAAAATGATGTCTTTAGCTTTTTTATTTTTTTAAATTATGGCTTTCAGGTAGTCCAATAATTCTTAAATTCTCTTTCCTTGATTTATTTTCTAGGTCAGTTGTTTTTCTCAGTTGTTTTCTCTTTATTTTTGATGTCTCATGGAATCATTAGCTTCCACTTGCCCAATTCTAAATTTTAAGGCATGACTTTCTTGAGAGAACTCTTGTATCTTCTTTTCCATTTGGGAAATTCTACTTTGTAAAGAATTCTTTTCCTCAGTGAATTTTTGTACCTTTTTTGCCAAAGGGCCAGTTCTATCTTTCAAGAAGTTTTTTTCTTCAGTTCAATTTTTATATCTCTTCCCATGTGACAAATTCTACTTTTTAAGAAGTTCTTCTATTTGGATTTTTGTGCCTCTTTTACCAATTTGCCTATTCTATTTTTTTAAGGTATTAATTTCACCAGTATTTTTTGTGCCTTCTTTACCAAGCTGTTGACTTTTTAAAAAATGCTTTTCTTGTATTCTTTTCATTTCTTTTCCCAGTTGTTCATCTACCTCTCTTATTTAATTTTTTAAATCCCCTTTAACCCCTCCATTAATTCTTTTTGGTCATGAGAACAATTAATATTTTTCTTGGAGGTATTGATTTTGTTGTCTTCTGAGCTTGAGTCTTCCCTGTCACCAAAATGACTTTTTATATTGAGTTTCTTTTTTTGTTGTTTGTTCATTTTTTTGCCTTTTTCTTTTCTTTTCTTTTGGTTAAAAAAGCCATGTTAGTTGGGTTTTTTAACTGGGGTGAAGGTAACACCATTCCAAGATTCAGGGTCTTTGTGTAACTGCCTTCAGAGTTGTATTGGCGATCTATCTGCTTTCAGATCTTTCAAGGTAGTGTGATATAAAGAGAAGTTTGTTTAATATTTTTCCCGTCTACACTATGGTCTGTGAGTAACCTCAAACACTTATTTACCCCTTGGACCTGCAATGAGGATCCCCTGAATTCCCTTTGACTACAAGTGCTGCTATAAATGATGCTTCTCCTCACCTTGTGACTGCATCCCAGGACTGCAAACTGTTTCTGTATATGGATAATATAATAAGAATCCTGCACGTAGAGCCTGCAAAGGAGCCCTTGTAATTTTCTTCTAAGCAGTTGTCCATCCCCTTGATCATCTGTGGCTGAGAGTTCTGGATGTCTTGGCTTCTGCTTCAGATGTTCCCAAGTCCTATTGCCTTGGCAGTGCTTGCCCTGGTACACTGTGCTTCACCTCCACCCTGGTGCACTAGATCCCCTGTGCTGGCCTTTTAAGTTGTTTTAGGCTGAAAGTTAATTCACCTTGTCTTTCTGCTCATTATGCTGCTCTAGAATTGGTTTTGAGGTATTATGTCATCACTTTTTGGAGGGTAATTTGCTAGAAATCAGACAGGTCCTTGTACCTTCTCTGTCATCTTGACTTCATGACCCATTGCCCTAAATATCTTAATCTTAAAGAAAGAATATGTTAAAGAACAAGGCATAGACATTTTATTTCAGAATTTTATTACAGAAACTAGTAATAATGAGACAATATGCCAAAACCTAGAGAATGTAGCAAAATCAGTAATCAGAGGCAAATTTATATATCAATAAAATAGAGAAAAATTATACCAATAAATTGAGTATAAATATAAAATAAATGAGAAAAGGACATATTTAAAAATCTCGAATTAAATGTCAAATTTGAAATCCTAAAAATTAAAGGTGAGATAAATGCATAAATGTAATAAAACAATTGAATTAATAAATAAAATAAAGAGTTGCTTTTATAAACCTCCCCTGACAAAATAGAAAAACCATTGGTTAATATGATTTAAAAAAGAGAGAGAAGAAAACTAAATCACTAAGCATCAAAAATGAAAGGAGTGAATTTATCATTAATGAAGATGAATCAAAGTAATTATTAGGAGATATTTTGTCTAAATATATGCCAATAAATTTAAGAACTTATATGGAATGGAAGAATACCTACAAAGTATAAACTACCTATATCATCAGAGGCAAATAGACTATTTAAATAAACCCACTTTAGAAAAAAGTAATTGAATAGGCCATAAATGAGCTTCATAAAAAAAAGGCTCTATAATCAGATGGATTTACAAGTGAATTTTACAAAACATTTGAAGATCATCTAGTTACAATATTAAATAAATTACTTAGAACAATTCATAAGGAAAGGTTCCGGTCAAACTCCTTTTATGAAACAAATATGGTGTTGATACCTAAACCAGGAAGAGCAAAAGCAGAAAAGGAAATTATAGTACCATTTCATTAATGAATATAGATACAAAGATCCTAAATAAAATATTAGCCAGGAGTAAATAATATATCACAAAGATTATATATTATGACCAAGCAGAATTTATACCAGGTATACAGGGATGGTTTAATGTAAGGAAAACTATTAACATAATTGGATAACAAAAAAGTAACAAAAATCATATGGTTATATTAATAGGTGCAGAAAAAATTTTTGAAAAACAACACATTCCTATTAAGAACATTTGAAAACATAGATATAAATGAATTTTTCCTTAGAATAATAAAAAATATATACTAAAAACCATCAGCAGATATTATCTATAATGGGAATAATTTAGAAGTCTTCTCTTTAAGATCAGGAATGAAATAAGGTTGCCCTCTATCACCAATATTATTTAATATAGTATTAGAAATGCTATCAATAGAAATAAGAGAAGAAAAAGAAATGGAAAGAATCAGAATCAGTAAAGAGGTAATAAAACAGTCTCTGTTTGCAGATGATATGTTGATACACACACACACACACACACACACACACACACACATATATATGATTTCCTATACATGTATCTATAGGAAATCTTAGAGGTTCAGCAAAAAATTAGTCAAAACTATCAATAATTTTAGCAAAGTTGCAGGGTATAAAAAAACCCTCATAAATCATTAGAGTTTCTATATATTACCAACAATGTCCTGCAAGAATGGACAAAAAGAAACAACTCATTTAAAATAAATATAAATAGAATAAAACACCTAGTACTATATTTGCTTAAACAAACCCAGAAATTATATGAATATAATTATAAAACAGTTCTTAGACAATAAAGGTAGGTATAAATAATTGATGATATATTAATTGTTCATGGGTGGGCAAAGCCAATATAATTAAAATGACAATCTTACCTAAACAAATCTACTTATTCAATGCTATCCCAGTTAGATTACAAAAAAAAATATTTTATTGAAAATAATAACTAAATTTATTTGGAAAAGCAAAAGATCAAGAATATTAAAGGATTTAATTAAAAAAACATAAAAGGAGGGGGCAGCTGGGTAGCTTAGTGGATTGAGAGTCAGGCCTAGAGACGGGAGGTCCTAGGTTCAAATCTGACCTCGGACACTTCCCAGCTGTGTGACCCTGGGCAAGTCACTTGACCCCCATTGCCCACCCTTACCACTCTTCCACCTAGGAGCCAATACCCAGAAGTTAAGGGTTTAAAAAAAAAGAGTAAAAAAACATAAAAGGGGTTTAGCAATGCCATATTTTAAACTCTATTATAAAGCAGAGGTTATCAAAATTTTCTAATACTGGCTAAGAAATAGAAAAGTAGGTCAGTAGAACTCAACAGATGAGTAACACACTATTAAAAGATAATATTAACCTCGTATTTGACTTAAGTAAAAATCCAAATTTTGGGGGATAAAAATTCACCACTTGGTAAATATTTTTGGGAAAACTGGAAGCCGGTGAGATATAAACTGCTATCTTATACCACTTACCAAAATAAAATCAAGGATATATGACTTTCCCATAAAAGGAGATTAGAACAACGGAGAACATATTACCTACCAGATTTATGGATAAGAGAATAATTTGTGAATAAACAAGAGATAGAAAACATTGTGAGATGTAAAGTAAATGATTTTGAATACATTGAAGTGAAGTTTTTGAACAAATATAACTAGTGTAGCCAAGATTAGAAGGAAAGCAATAGATTGTGGAAAAAAGTTATAGACAGTTTTTTGGATAAAGGTCTCATTGCAAATATATAGAGAACTTCGTCAAATATATAAGAATATAACCCATCTCCCTCTTATGAATAAAAATTAATCTTGGAGACTTTATACTAAATTTATAAATATTTACTAGTAAAGAGAAAGAAATAGAGAAAGAATGGCAGAGAACTCAACTTCATGGGCTGGCTTTTTATGCTCAGTCTAAACCCTACCTTTAAGGTTTTCTAATTGGTCAAGGTTTCACTTCAGTCCCTACATATTATCACATCCTTTGACTTTATCAGTCAGGAATCTTGCCTGCCACACTGGAAAATTAAAACACATGACTCTATGACTCTTCTAAAACTTCTGAGTTTTGGTATTCTTCTAGATATTTAATTCACATACCACAGTTGATAAATGGTCAGAAGATATGAACAGATAGTTTTTAGATGAAGAAATCAGAGCTATATATAACTTTGAAAAATGATCTTAATCATTTTTATTAGAGAAATGCAAATCAAAACAACCCTGAGATGTCATTCCATACCTATCAGATTGACTAAAATGATAAAATGGCAATTTAAAATGATAAAATGATAAAAAAGACAAAATGATTAATATTAGAGGGGATGTGGAAAAATAGAGACACTAATATACTTTTGGTGGAACTGTGAAGTCATCTAGTCATTTTGGAGAGCAATCTGTAATTATGTTCAAAGTTATAATAAAAGTGTATATATCTTTGTACCCAATGATACTACCATTAGGTTTATTTCATAAGGTTAACTGGAAAAAAGGAAAAGAATCTATATTTTCTAAAATACTTATAGCTGCTCTGTTTGTGGTGGCAAAGAACTCAAATTGAAGGAATACCCATCAACTGGGGAATGGATAAGCAAATTGTGGCATATGACTGTGATGGAATAATGCTATACTATAAGACATTATATGCAGGTTAATTTTGTAAAAACATAGAAAGAGTATTGTGCGTTTTGAAGTGTTGTGGGTGGGGGAACTACATCCCCCAGTGCGCCCCATGGTCCCTCTCCCCTACTTCCTGGTGTGGGATTGGTCTTAAATGGACCAATCCTGTGCTGGGGAGGGACCATGCCCCCTACTTCCTGGTGTAGGCTTGGTCTTGAATTGGACCAATCCTGTGCTTGGGAGGAGCCACGCCCCCTACTTCTGGGCATGGGATTGGCCTATATAAGGACCAATCCCACGCCTGGGAGAAAGAACTTTGAAGAACTATTCAAAGTTGAGAGAGGTAGTTAATTTCAGCTGGGGGAAACTCAGATTGCCTTTAATAAAGTTTTTAAAAAGGATCAAAGGATAGAGTTTTTTCTTTTAGCATCCCCAAGTATATGAAATTGTGAAGAGTGAAATGAACAGAACCAAGAGATCATGACATACAGCGACAGAACTAGTGTTTGAAGAATAACTTATTTATGTCCATCTCCAGAGGAAGAACTGATAAATAGAAATAAGTAGGACATAGTTTTATATATATATGTAAAATGATGCCTTCTCTAAGTAGGAAGAAGAGAGAAGGAGGGAGTTAACTGGCTACTTAATATAATAGACAAATAAATTTAAATTTTAAAAATGGCTCCTTTCACCAAATATTTAGAATGCAGGAAACAATTCTATGTCTGTACCTGTTTCAAAGTTCATTTGGGAGTTGCATCAGTTGAATACTTTGCTCTTTCTCATACAGCCTGGGTTCCTTGGCCACTCTTATCATCTACTACCTCCTTGTTGCAGATATAAACTAAATGGTCCCTGCCCTAACAGGTCTTACACTCTGTGAAGGTGAAAATATATTGGTATTTAAATTCAATTAAAGAGGAAAGGGTGAGATAAGAAAGTGTTGTAAAAAAAATTGAAGTGGTGGAGGAGATTAAAAACTGGAGGGAAGGGGCAGCTAGGTGGCTCAGTGGATAGAGAGCCAGGCTTGGAGTTGGAAAGTCCTAGGTTTAAATCTTGTCTCAGATACTTCCTAGCTCTGTGACCTTGGGTAAGGTAAGAAGGTATGAGTTTAAAAAAAACCTGGAGGGAATCAAGAAATACTATAAAGTTATATCTCTAGCTCTTCATCATCTTGTCAGGGCTCTCATTTTGCCTGTTGATGTAGCCCTGCTGTGAGTGTGATCTGGCGGTTGGCATTGTGTTCTTTGATCTTCTTAGATCCCATACTCTTCCCCATTGAACTTTATTTGTCTATTCCTAGACTCTTTTACCCAGCTTAAATGGATACTTGGATAGTAAAACCTCTCTTTTTCCTGCCTTTCATCTCGGTTCCTTTATCTTGGCCATATAACATATAGAATAAGTCAACATTTATAGCCCAGCATGAAACATGTGATATGTACACATACACAAATGTCTCCAAGGATCTGAAGATATTTCTAGGTTGTGGTCTAGCCTGGCAGCTGTCTATAATGTCAACTTTTCCCCTATCCAAAAGCCTATGGTTACTAGGTGCGGAAATGACTGATGAAGCCATGATGGAAATGGCATTTAAAAGCTTGCTTTCATCCCTTGCTTTGGGGTATAGAATCATCTCTGTATTACTTGCAGTGAGCTCTTTTGTAGATCCCTGGAAGGGCAATTGCTGGACTCTTTGAATTAGCAAGGAATATTAGACATTGACTATTTTTTCCTATTTTCAAAAATAGCAAACCAGTTGATTCACAAAACTGACAAATCCAGGTTGGATTGCATTGCCAAGGGTTTTCGTTTGTTTTTTTTTTTCCAGAGGAACCTGTCAAAGTCTGCCTGATTCTGACCTTGATTTCTTCCTTTGCTTTCTTTTCCTGGACCAGGTGAAAAAGAAGTCCCCAGCCTGGTTGTCTGTCCCAGCAGAGCAGCAGATTAAGCAGGGGCTCCATCATGAAATTCCATTGTCTTAGGTGGATGTAGGAATTGAAGTGTGGTAAAATGGAAAGAATACTAGATAGGAAGCTATGGCTTTTTCCTCTAACCCAGGTATTCTAGTAATAGTATTCCAGAAAACTTACTTTGCCTACTTGGCTCTGGGTTTGAATCCTACCTTTGTGGCTGACCCTCATCATGACCTTGGTTGTGTCCTGGGCAAATCACTTCACCTATTCAGTTCCAGGTACTTAATTCTCTAAGACTAAGTTGCTGAGCAGTTGCCTATCTGCATTTTGTGAAAGGAGTTTCCTCACTAGGAGATGCTCTGCAAATTTAACCCAACTTGGCCCTTCTCTTCCAAAAATTCCATCGTACAGATAGGATCATAGAAATATAATTATATATATATTAATTATAATTAGAACTAGTGGGTACCTTAGAGATCATTTTATTGTTTTTCATTTGTTTCAGTCCTGTCTGATTCTTTATGACCACATTTGGGGTTTTCTTGGCAGAAGTGCTAGGATAGTTGCTATTTCTTCTTCCAGATTATTTAACAGAGGAGGAAAGTGAGGCAAACCCTTAACCCTTTGAGGGACTGGCCCAGTGACTTTTGAAGCTGGATTTGAACTCTTCCAGCAATCTCTCCATGGTGCCCCCCTACTTGGCTCTTTGCATGTCATTTAGTCCAAATTAATTTGAGTTTTAGAGAAGGGAAAAGGGAGTAGCTTATCATTTAGTATTACACAGGTGCTAAATAGCAGATTCATCCTATAAACCCAGACCTCTGACTCCAGATCCAGGGTGCTTTTTACACCCCTGGACATTGTTTCTTTTGGTTGTCCTGCAAGCTTTTTATTTCATGGGTACCCCAGACAGAAAGGCATTACAGATGTTGCACAAAAAGTGGTATAAAGCTGTTAGATAGGATTTGGGATTTGTCTTACTCTTTTCTGGAAGAAGAGAAAATCACTGAGCTCAGCACTTTTGATGGGGAGAGGATTATGTGCAAGTGGCAGGCAACAACTCAATAAGGGCATTGCAGCCACTCAGCATTTCCAAGAGTACTTTGCATCTTCAGTATGGCCTGATAAATCCAGCTGGGCCCACCACAGACTTGTGAAATACAGTTAGCTTTGCAATAATTGCATTTCAAACCCACAGAAACAATACGGTGCAAAAAAAATTGGTTGGCTCACCATACAGTGCAGCTCTGTAGTCAAAGTTAACCTCTGGTTTTTCTCAAGGGAGCAAAAATAGTTCTACTGCAAAGATGAATCAAACTCCCTCTAAGGAAATGATGCCAGACAGGAAGGGCACTAGCACTCGCAGGTGCTGATCTCCATTGGTGGAGAGAATTTTTTTTCTCCCAGGAATTCCTTATGTGACTGAACAATAGACTTTATCTTCTTTGAGGTTACTAACTAACATGGTAGATAGAGTATTGGCCTGGGAGTCAAGAAGACCTGGGTTCAAATCTAGCCTCATATACTTACTGTTGTATAACCCTGAGCAGATTATTTTTATCTTCCTCAGTTTCTTTATCTGTAAAGTAGAAATAATAATAGTGCCTATTTCCCAGGGGTGTTATGAGAAGGAAATGACGTCATATTTATAAGTTACTTTGCAAACCTTAACATGCTATATAAATCCTAGCTATTTTTTTTTGGAGATTTTCTTACTAGGGGACGAGGATAGGAAGGGAACAGGCATTTGTATAGCACTTACTATGGGCCCAAGCTTTGTACTAAGCACTTTACAAATGTTGTCTCATTTGACGTCACTAAATATATTAATATATGTCTAGAGTTATTGTGACTTTTATCCTTTTCATTCCTGGGGAAGTGAATGATCTATCTCATGGCCACACTATTCTGAATGGAAGGGCTTTATACCAAGACACTTTCCCCTTTGCCTTTGACTTTTGTAGAAGTTTGTTCAGGCTTAAATAATTGAGGTGAAGAGAGAAATGAAACTAGAATGATTCCACTTTCTCAAATGCTGAAACACACTCCCAGCCCCTGCCCCAAAGCTGTTTTTAATGGGAAGAGTAGGAAAAAGAAAGAGGCAGGAAGGGTATTATCAGGCAACCCCAAGCAATGGGCATGCTTTTATTATTTCCAGTAGACTTCTGAAGTGAAAAATATACTCTGTTCCATGGTTTTGGTAGATGGTGCTGACTTGGAGTGCCATTGGGACCTTGAAGGGTGGATCTTGCTCACAGGACATTTACTCAGGTGGGGGTTCAAAATGATCCTTTTGTGCTCAGCTTTTCATGCATGGCCCAATGCCCCCCCCCTTTTTTAACTTTTACCTTCCATCCTAGAACCAATACTGTGTACGAGGCAGAAGAGTAGTAAGGGCTAGGCAATGGGGGTTAAGTGACTTAATCAGGGTCACACAGCTAGGAAGTATTCAATGTCACATTTGAACCCAGGACCTCCTGTCTCTAGGCCTGGCTCTCAATCTACTGAGCCATCTAGCTCTCTTAAAAGAATAGATCCTAACAAAAGGCATTTATTAAATTTGTAGTTAGAATCATAAAAATGGCAAAATGTAGACTCAGGTAGAATATAAACTCCTTGAGGACAAGGATCCCCCCCCCCTCCCGCTCTCTGTTTCTCTCTCTCTGTCTCTCCCCCCAATTCCTTTTCTCTCCCCCCTCTCATATATTCCTAGCACTTAGCACACTATCTGATGCAATCTTTTGTATAAGTACTGTAGATGTTCAATTGATAAAAAAAATATTTTGTACTATGGTGGTCACAGATTAGTGAAAAAGTGGTACAATGAAAGAGATACTCAAGACTGCTGGAGTCATTCTCTCAGTAAGTATGTTTTTAATGATTAAAAGTCTTTCCCTTTGCTCCAAAAATAAAAAAGTGAGAATCTGAAAAGTGAGAATAGACAAACATTTGCTTGAGAACTCTTGATAATAGAAAGAATTGTTTTGGAGGGAGAGAAAGTGTGCCATCTCTTAGTCGCCACAGAGGTTCTGTGCAGACTTCACCAAAGGCAATCACACTATTGTCACATTACACCACCCTGGACTTGCTCCTATGACATAGTGCTAGCCTCTATTCAATATTGATCTAAGTGTGGAAAGAAAATGGTGTACTGCACTGAAATATTAAAATTATAAAATCTCAGTTGGCCCACTCTGTATCCGAGGAAGTTCTTTTAAGCCAACCAACCATTTTTATTTATGAATATTGCAAGGGTAATCCACACTTTGGCCATACACAAAATAAAAATGCCAAGTAACTGTCAAACATTCTCATTTCTATTTCCCTGCTTGAGGCTACATAGATTAAATTGGAATTAAAGCAAGACAGACCTTCCCCAAGGAAAAAGGGGGAAGAGGTTCAGGGAGGAAGCCTTGAACTAGCAAAAGTCCAAAAGAGAAAAGGGCCAGCTTTTACCATCACACATGAAAATCTCACCCCCCATCAAAATCCTAATATGTCACCTGGCTGCATCCCTTCCTACAGACAAGCAGCCACAGTTTTTCCTTGGACAACTCTTAGGACCCCTCTAGTTCTCACAGAGTGAAATTAATTGTAAATTCCTTTACATTTACATGCTAGAATGAGTGGCAGAACTGGGTTTCCTGGGTAGATTCTAGGATTATAATACAGGAAATGTAAACTTATCAGAATTTATAAAATGATGGGAAAAATATTTGAAGATTTCCTAGTCTAATATCCTCATTTTACAGATGGGAAAACTGGTCTATGTTTCTAGAGCAATGAAATAATAGACAGTACGTTAGAGAGACAGGATTCAAACCCAAGTCTTCTCACTTCAAATTCCGTGCTCTTTCTACTATTCTGGAGTGCATTTGTGAAGTTCAAACTCTAATTAGGCATGATGAAGGTTAGGAACTTTATAACAAATTAGGATATCAGGAACCCAGTTATATAGGCCATCACTTATAATAGGCAACTAAGCATCCAAAGTTGAAGAATTAAGAGGTCTGAGAATTCAGGTAGGTGGATAAGTCAGGCCAAACCTCTAATACTTAGTGTGCTTTACTAGGAATCTGATTCTGAGGCCAGAATCTCAAAGTTCGTATCTAATTACAAATTCTCTGACAGGCAAGGAACTAGTCACAGGGTCTGAGCAGGTTTGAGCTCAAGAGGGAAATAGGGAAATAGCTACACCTGACTGGGCAGGGAGAAATAAAGATGTAGTTGCAGCTATTTGTAGAATCCTAGACGATCAGAGCTAAAATAGTCCCTTAAAGATCACTGAGTACATCTGTATTTCCCTTTCAATTGAAGAAAGTGAAGCTCATAAAAGTCACAATTTACCCAAGCTTAAGTGGCTGGTTAGTGGTAAATTCAGGACTGGGACCCAAGTGTGTGGATTTCTGGTCTGTTGCCCTTTTGCCTAAATCACGATGCAGAACCTTTTGGTCATGGTAAAAATATTGAAAATGCTGACCAGGCTCTTATGGACAATATGCCTTCTATGCTGGAATCAATCAGATTAATGCTTCTTAATTATGTTAGCACTGTACCATCATTCAAGTTTATAGATACCAGCCGGTAGCAAGTAGAAGATTTACAGTTATCTATATTCATTTGATGTCAAAGACAGCCCGGGAGTAACTTGACCATCTTAATTTGGGGCTCGTGCAATCTCCAAATTTCTGGATGATCTGCACAGTAAACTTTAAAAAGAATGCCTAAGCAAGTATTTGCTTGGGTTTTACCCCTGAGACACTGAAGCAGAGACTGGAGAAGCTGGTGTTTATTGTGCTTATAAGTCATTACTTTCTTGTCACTCGATTTCCACTTCTCTGGTTGCTTTCTCTTTATTTATAGTCATGCTCCTTGGCGGGCTTTAGTCCTTTATCCATTCAGTAATTTTACTCTACAGACCATTGTGCTCTCTTAGGACAGCTCTACAAAATAATAAGTGAGCAGAATTCAATTGTTTTGACTTCTGTAGCCTTGAGCCTTCACAACATCTTATGCAAAGTAAGTTTCAGACAGACTCATTCAAGAGGGAAGGATGAATCTGTAATCAGAAATTTTGGGGTGATAAAATCCTTTTTAGGATAATATCTTATTTTTCTCTAATTATATGTAAAAACAATTTTTAACATTCATTTTTTTTAAAGCTTTGAGTTCCAAATTCCCTCCCTCCTTCCCATCCTTCTTCTCTCTCTCCTTTCTACCTCTTCCTCCTCCCGGAGATGGTAAGCAATAATATGGATTTACCTGTGTAATCATAAAATATTTTCATATTAGTCATTTTGTGGAAAAGATATCAAACAAAAAAAGGAGGAAGAAAGTAAAATATAATATGTTTCAATTTGCGCTCAGACTCTATCAGTTCTTGCAGAGGGCAGATGGTATTTTTCATCATGAATCTCTAGGATTGTTTCGGATCATTGCATTGCTGAGAATATATCTAAGTCATTCACAATTGTTCATCAAAAATAATGCTGTCACTGTGTACAATTGTCTTTTGATTTTACTCACTTCCCCTTACATCAGTTCATGCAAATCTTTCCAGATTTTTCCGAAATCATTCTGCTTGTCATTTCTTATAGCACATTACAGTCAACTTGTGCATCCATTCCCAGTTGGTGGACAACCAATTTCATTTCTTTGCCACCACAGAAAGATTGGCAATAAATATTTTCATGCAAATATATTCTTTTCCTTTAAAAAATCTCTTTGGAGTATATACCTTGTATTGGTGTTGATGGATCAAAGAGCATGCGCAGTTTTAAAGTCTTTTGAGCATAGTTTAAATTGCTCTCTAGAATGGTTGACTCAGATAGCAACTCCGCTAATAGTGTATGTGTCTCAATTTATCATTTTCCTTTTCTGTCATACTAGCCAGTCCAATAAGTGTGTGGTGGTGCCTCAGAGTTGTTTTAATTTGCATTTTTCTAATCAAGAGTGATTTAAAGCATTTTTTCATATAACTATAGATAATCTTGATTTCTTTATCTGAAAATTGCTTGTTTATATTCCCCTTTTCCCTCCCCCTCCTGGTGATGACAATCAATTTCACTGGATTATGCATGTAATGACCTTTATTCTTATAAATTTGACTTCGTTTTCTATATATGTGAGAAATTAGACTTTTATCAGAGATACTTTCTGTAAAGTTACACCCTATCCCCAGCTTTCTGCTTTCCTTCTAGTCTTAATTACATTTGTCTTGTTTGTACAAAAATCTTTTAAATTTAATATAATTGAAATTATCCATTTTGCATTTTATAATGGTCACTATTTCTTGTTTGTTCTTAAATTCTTCCTTTATCCATAAATCTGACAGGTAAACTATTCCATACTCCTCTAATTTGCTAACCATATCACCCTTTATGTTTAAATCGCATACCCATGTAGACCTTATGATAGTATACCATACATTCTGGAGAGCAATTTGAACTATGTCTTGAATGTTTGGCCAAAGATAGAGACATCCAGGTATTCATCAAGTTGGTGAAAGATTAGGAAAGTTTGGTAGAGCCACAGAGTAGACAAGTATGATAAAAGAACCAAGAAAGAGGTAGATCGGTTCAGCTGTGAAATTTCCCTAGGAAGCATATGTATAAGAAATCTACAGACCATAACTTGACAAATACAAGAGAGAGAAATTGAGGGGAAAAGAAAAGAATAGATATCCCCAGTGGAGGGTGAAATGAGGACAGCTTTTAAGAGAGAGAGGAAATAAAAATCCACCATTATTCTTTCAAATATAGGATTTGGGGCCACCTTTGTCTTGGTATCTAGGGCAATAGTAATTGCTATCTATATTATTCCTGCTCCTTCTACTTCTTCCCAGAGGCAGCTTAAATCCAAACTGGGCTTAAATCTACTTTCAAGAGAGAATAAAGCACGGTTATTTGCATGCCATTGAGTTATTCGTACCTTGGGAATCTCGGAATTCAGGAACTATATCACCATTTTTTTCCTTTCTCCTTTCTCACTATTTTAATCACTAAGCAACAGTCACTGAAGGAACTCTTAGCCCAAGATTTAGCTTAGCTCAGGTACTATAAATTATTACTTAGGAGTTCTACTATGGATGTATGGACCAAAAGTGTCCTTGTCTGTTCAGGTATAACTTTGAAGATAGACCTCCATTGACTGTATATTTATCTATATTTAGCTAAATCTAGGGTAGTTTTTGCATTAATCCTTTTAATTTGAATGATTTTAATTAATGAGTAAATAAATAAAAATATTCCTTGTGGTTCTCTGTGTCAGAGAGAGAAAATGAGGATTCAAATGAAAAAGTGAGACCATCTCTGCCTTTGAGGAATCTGCCTGCCAATGGCGGGTTTATATAATCATAGATTTGGAGTTGATACGGAGCATAGATATTATATTGGAGGAGCTGGCAAAGGGAGTTTCATTTTGAGGATTCACAAGGATGGTATATTGATCCATTGGTCATTTAATTTCCATGTTGAAGCAGGAGAGAAGGAAGTGGGATAGGGCTGTGAGCAAGGATAGCTGGTAAGATAGCCAGGGTGGATGCCTGGATGAGACAAGAATCATGGTTCAAACTGCATTACATATTTCCCTGCCATATTAAACAGAGTATGATGATCAAAATTTAACTGGTTCCTAATAGGCTGAGATTGTCACTATGAACTTCAACTAATTCCTATTCAATTCTATAAACATTTATTAATCATCTACTATGTATGATGCATTGTAAAAGATATGACTGTACAAAAACAAGAAGTAGAGAAGCTTATTAAGTATTATGAAGGACGTGGCAGCTAGGTAGCAAAATAGAAAAGTTCCAGGCTTGGAGTTGGGAGGTCCTGGGTTCAAATCTGATCTCAGGTACTTCCTAGTTGTGTGATCGTAGGCAAGTCATTTAACTCCAGTTGACTAGCCCTTACCACTTGTAGATTTTAAAATTAATATCCAATACTCCATGTATGATATTTAATAAGATTTATTAATATTTAACTTGAAGCAAAAGGAAACTAAAAAGGACTAGAGAAACAGGGAGAACTCACCCAAGCCACTCACGTGGAAGAGAGTGATAGAGGTGTTCCCCAAAACTTATATACAATCATGTAAAAGACACACATAAACAGAAAGGAAAAGGGAATTTTGGGGCGAGGGAAGAATTCTAGGAGATGAAGTCTAAAGGATACAAAATTTCCACTTACAGACATTCTTCTGCTTTGGAACCAATAATTAGCAATTTGTATCTATTCAAAGCAGAAGATAAGGGTTCAACAAACAAGAACAAATAAATGAGGAAAGATTATAATATAAATACACAGATAAGTAACTACAAATAAGTTTTATGTGAGAGAGAGGACTAAAAACAGGGACAATCACAAAAGGCTTCATGTGGAATGTGGCATCTCATACCAGCTTTGAAAAAATCTAGAGACTCTAAGAACTAGAGACGAGGAGGAAAGCCTTCTTGACATGGGGCAATGGAGCCTGGTCAGAGTCATGAAGGTGAGAAATGATATGCTGATTTTGTAGAAAACTATTAGATATGTAGTGTCTGGGAAAAGTAAATAGGAGTCACATTGTGAAATGCTTTAAATACTAAACTAAAGTTTGTGTTTTGTTCTAGTCAGTAGATAGTCACGGAAGTTTCTGAGAAGGGATGCACATAGACCTCCATTTTAGCAATCTTAATTTATTAGCTGTGTGGATCATTGCTTAAAAAGGGAAAAAAACTGGAAGCATTGGGGAGGTTATAGATAAATCTTATAATCTAAATAGTTTCTGATAGCTCAGGGCTATCAGTGAAATTTATTTTTAAAATCATTTCAACAAAAATGTATAATGAATTTGTGCTGATTCAGTGGAATTAGCAGGGATTAGGGAAGAAAGGAATGAATACAGCAGGCAAAAAATTGCTCAAGTTCCAGGGAAATTGTATTTCATTGTGTGAGTTGTTATGATTTTGCTTAACAGTCTTTTTATTCTTTATTAGGTGCTTGCAAAGAGTCTCTGGAGAGGAAGAGAATTATTTTGTCACTGAAACCAACTAAGCATTACAAATAACAAAATAAACAATTAGATAAAGTGGACACATGGTATGGGGAAAAGAACCTTAGAGCTTGGAGACCGAAAACTTGAGTTTCAATCCTTGACCCTGCCACCCCATAGTGGTTGACCTTGGGAAAATCACTTCTGTTCTTTGAACCCCTGTTTTTCTCATATGTAAACCACAGTTGTTGGATTAGGGGATCTTTAAGGTTCCTTCCATCTCTGTGATTCTGTGAAGGCTAAAAAGCTAAGTAGAGTAAAAGCAATCATAAAGTGTTTCAGATTTATTAAGACAACCTACCACCCAGTTGCTCCTTTGGGTGATAACAGTCCTGATTTGGGTGATAGTCTGACATCAAAGCTAAGAGCTTAGGTGAGTTTAATTATCCCTAAAGCAGCACTATCTACTTACATTGTCCTTCCTCAAGTGCTGATTCTCTGGAAATATCTTTTGCATATTGTAATGGAAGAAATTGACTTTTTGGACCACTGGGTACACTGTTGTCATTGTTGCCAGTACCCTCACCAATGCAGGCTCCTTCCAGATCAAATTTCTCTAAGGCAGAACAGTAATGAATGCCCAAAGGAACTCTCCTTCCTCTTTGGACTTGGTTAGTCTTCTGAGTCTCCAGGCAGAATAAGACTCTCTCCCTAACATGTCCTTATTGAAAGAATCGCAAAACAATCATTTGCTGGGATAGAAAAGGTCTTCACCTTGGGCAACCGTCTCTGTTAATAAGAAGACTTTTTCAGTGGCAGAGATGGGAATGTGGAAGGGATAGGGGTGTGTGTGTGTCTGTGTGTGTGTTGTGTCTTGAAGGCATGGCTTTAGGCTGGCCTTGTATACAGGTAAAATGAATAGCTTCTATTCGGTATGATTTAAGGCCCTTTTTTGGCCAATGTCTTTCCTGTGGTCCTCTAAGGTTCCCTGAAATTCTACAATTAGATTTGTTTTCCTTTGTGTTAAAGCTAGTCAATAAATGTTTAAGTGCCTAGAATGTTCCAGATATAATGCTAAGAGCTGAGAATACAAAGCAGAGCTGGAAAAAAAAAAGTCCTGGCTCTCAGGATTGTTGACTCCAGGATTTATTTTTAGAAATGAAAATAACTCTAAAAAATACCTTTAAGAGGGATTTCTACATTAGATGAGAAATCAGACTATATAATCTTTAGGGGTCCTTTTAACTAGCATCCTAGGCTATAGATTTAGAACTGAAAGGGAGTCTGGAAATCATTAAGTCTAACCTCTTCATTTTATAGACAAAAAGACTAGCACAGAGAGGTTATTCACCAAGACCCTGGCTTCTTCTCCAAAGTCTATTCTGGGTCAAAGATAAGACCATCAGCACTTGAGAATGCTGGATGGTCTGCTCAGCTCACTAGTATGTATCTTGATTTTAGGCAGATTTCTGGGTTGCCACATTTCTGTGAAAATGACTATGGATGGAGCAAGCCTGAATTAAATTATCTGTGAGATGCGGAGAAAGTGACTGAAGCTTTCTGTCCTTAAGACTGCTTTTTTTGTGGGGAGGAGGGTTTAGTGAGAGCCAGGTCTAGAGACGGGAGGTCCTGGGTTCTAATTTGACCTCAGACCCTTCCTAGTTGTGTAACCCTGGGCAAGTCACTTAGCCTCTATTGCCCAGCCCTTACCACTCTTCTGCCTTGGAACCAATACACAATATTGATTTTAAAATGGAAGGTAAGGGTTTAAAAAAAAGATTCCTTTTTTTGTAAGATGGAGATAATCATGTTTGCTCTCTGCATTTAATAGGATTCTTTTGAGCTTCAAATGAAATGCCATGTAAAAGGGCTTACAAACTATATTTGTAAATGGAAAGGATATATGTTTACAGAATCAGGACAAATGACCATTGTACTAGAATGTAAGCTCCTTGAAGCCAGGAACTGATTTGTTTTTGTCTTTGTATTTCCAGTGTCTTGCACAATAGAAAGAACATATAAATATTTGTTGAGTTGAATGAAATAACCCCCTGCATGCTCATGGTACTTTGCCATTTAAAAGACACATTTGAATATTTCATCTCCTTTCATCTTCATTACAGCCTTGTCAGATAGGCAGGGTTAGGAACTGGATAAATAACTTGCCCAAGGTTTTAGGAGGAGATGATCATAGAGCTGGAAGGGATCTTCCAAGGTATCTTTCTTCTGCAAATGTGGAAAGGAAGACCCAGAGAGGTAAAGTAACCTAAGCAAGGTCACAAAGCTAACAAAATGTTAGAAGCAAGATTTGAACCCTGACCTCCTGATTCTAAATCCAATTAAAAAACATCAGTATTAGTGATTATTATTGTAAATATAGATGGTTTAAATTCCTAGGCCAATGCCAAGTCCTATAGATAGATAACAGAAGTGCCCTCCCTCCATGGTTAGGTATAGACTCACAGAGCCCTCTCAGTCTCCAG
>NC_058134.1:94602145-94661653 GCF_016433145.1 Gracilinanus agilis | reverse complement strand
CAACAACAACAACAACAACAACAACAACAACAACAACAACAACAACAACAACAATAATAAAGAGTCGGGAGTGCCGGTTCCGATTTCCTCTGGATCAGTAGTAAGTGGAGACGCGGCACTGTCCTGGGATTAAGGATCTTTACACGTTCCCGGGGACTTTGCCGGTCCTGCGGGCGGCGGACCCTTCGGTGGCAGGGAGGGGCCGGATGAGGGTAGGGAGAGGAGGAACGTGGCACATTTGTGGCAAGTTTCAGAATCCAAATGGGAACGAAATACAGTCATTTTGATATTTCTTTAGCTCCAATAAACTGGGCGGTGTGAATTCACCCATGACATCTTTTTATGCTAAAAAAGAGGAAAAGCTCCATCCATGAGTAACTGTAATTGGCCACTTTACAGGATAAGCGCTTCACAGAGGCAAAACAAAATGGTAAGAGAGATTTGAAAGGGGATGAGGGAATACTTTACATGGGTGGAGAATCCTGAATTTCAGGTGAGGAAGGGGCCAGAGAGATCAGTTAGAGCAGTCCTGCATTTTGTAGATGAGGCGTTTGAGTCTCAGAAAAGCTAAGTGACTTGCCTCATGTCACACGGATGATAATTGGCTTGGGAAGGATTTGAAGCCAGGTTTTCTCATTTTTGGGAAGGCGAGGGGATGCGGTAGGAAGAGTGCTGTACTCAAGTCAAGAAGACCTGAGTTTGAATCTTGCCTTAGCCACTACTAACTGTGTGACCCTGGGCAAGTCACTTAACCCTGTTTGCTTCAGTTCCACCTTTGTAAAATGAACAGGAGAAGGAAAGAGCAAACCAGGAAAGGATCTTTGCCAAGAAAACTCCAAATGGGGTCACAAAGTGATTGTCATGATGTTCACAACATAGTTTCTCACTCCATGTTGTTCTTTATCCTGCTATACCTTTAAACTATTTTGAACCTCAGTTTCTTCCTCTGTAAAGTAGAAATAACAATGCTTACCTTGCCTACCTCATAGAATTCTCCCAAGAATCTCATGAGATAAAAGATAGGAAAGTACTCACCACGTGGTTAGTCGCTGTGTGACTTTGGATAAATCATTCCCCTTTCCGAGGCTCAATTTGCCCAGTTGCATGATGAAGGAATTAAATTATATGACCTCTTGATCAATGACACATGTAAAACACAGTGGAACTGCTTGTTGGCTAGGGGAGGGGGGTTGGAAGAGGAGAAGAAAAGAACATGTAACCATGGAAAAATATTCTAAATCAATTAAATAAATAAAATCTTTCAAATTAAAAAAATAAAAAGAAATTATATGACCTCTGAGTTTTCTTCCAATTCTGACATTTCAAGATTTCATGTAGATATAGAGTATTCCCTGATTCTATTCTTCCCCACAGCCAGTAATGACTTTTCCTCTCATACCTCCCTTAGAACTTTGTTTTACACTAAAGGAATAGAATTTTCCTGTGATATGGGGAATTACAGTTATCCACATCCATATACTTACCCGCATCTTGTCTTCTTATCAAGCTGCTAGCTTCACGTGGTCAGGGGCTGTGTCTTCAAGTATTGGGAGCTCCATGAGGGCAGGGACTGTCTTAGCAAGTGAAATCAAGCACTTTGTAACCTTTAAGGAACTATCAAAATGCTTGCTGTTGCTATTACTATCTACATTTTGTTTCTATCCTAGCAGCCTTTACAATATTCCCCAAACAGCTGGTGCTTAAGAATTTGTTGAACTGAATTCTTTAAAATGGAATCCATCTATCCACTGGGAAATTGCTAAACAAGTTTGGTACATGAATATGATGGAATATTTCTCTTCCACAAGAAACAATGATTATGAAGAATTCATAGAAGCAGAGGAAGACACAGGAAGTAATATAGTGAAGAAAGAACCAGGAAACAATCTACACAATGACTATGACAAAATAAATGGAAAGAAAAAAAGAAAACAACCCAAACTGACATTGCATAATTTTGATTACTAAGTTTGGCCTTAGAGAAAAAAATGTTTAAACTCCCCACCTTTCCTTCATTATAGAGGTGAGAGACTATGGCTGTGGAGTGCTCTATATACTGTCAGACATAGTCGATGAGTTGATTAACTTTTTAAATTTATTTTTTTTGAGTTGATTAATTTTGATAAACTTTTGCCCCTTTTCTTAAACCTTTGTTTCTAGGTTGCAGAGGGAGGAGGGGTGTGTTTGAAAATGTGATATATAAACAAAAAATAAGAAAATAAATGTAAAGGAATGTTTTGCTTCCATAGTTTCCCCAAATGTCATTTAGTATTTGATCAAGCTTTTACATTTCCTGTCAGTGAATCATCTCTTCCTTGTTCTTTTGGAAGATGAAAGAACCATGGTGACATGCATAAAACATTTCAAAATCACCTAAACATGGCACTATGAGTGCTGAGGAAAATTACAGGCATACATTTAAGATGCCATTTTTATAAGCTCTGAGACTGCTTTGGTACTCAGAAGAAATTACATATTTCATAACGGCTTTACATCGTGTAAAAACCATATCCATTCATCACCATGTAACTAGTAAAAGGAAGATGTTTCAGGGCCCTGGCATGCAAAATCTTTTTGCCAACTACTTTTACATGTTTCTTCCTTTTCTGTCTCCCTGGCTTTCTTCCCTTCTTTTATGTTTATGGGCAGTAAGTGGGTTAATAAAAACTACCTCCTCTGGATTCACTAAATTACACCTGAACTTAATCATTAAATGGAAGTTTGCTTGGAGACTCATAAAACAGAGGGAGAAGGAGCAAACTGGTACTTAGAGTTAGCAACTAACAGTCCTGCACTGAGAAGAGAAGAACTGACCTCAGTTTCACCCAAAACTCAAAGAAGTCTTTGAACTGACCCTGTCTGGGGGATCCTGCTGTACACATAACATTTGGGTCCTGCCTGCTATTTGTTGTTGTTGTTGATTGGTTTTATAGGGATCCCTGCATCAAGGTAACAGCATGTAGCAAGGAAATTGTTCTCTTTATTTTTTTTTTAACAGAAAAAGGCTAAAGCCTGTGTCTGTCTAAGTTAACTTTCAAGGGTTTTGAAGGAAAATCAGATCCTAGAGATTATTCTTTAAAAGGGAACTTCAAAGACTGGGGAAAGATGAGCTCTGGAGAGAAATACTTAAACCTAAGCCATATTGCATGGAAAGAGTCAGGGAGTAAGAGTGCAAGTCATACGATTACAAATTTAGAACCAGAAGAGTCTTTAAAGGCCAGCGAATTAAACCCCTCTCATTTTACATTTATAGAAAAAGGTCCAGAGAGGTTAATTGATCTTCTTCAGGTTTCCCAGGTAGTGTCAGAGAAAGGATTAAAATCTAGTTCTTGTGATTTCAATGCCAGGGATTTTTCTTCTTGCCATGCCCTGGCACTGCTACTACTAACTCTTGTGGCATTGGGAAGGTCATAGAAATTCATTATTCTCCATCATCGTAAGAGGTTGTAGTTTCACAGGACCATTGCTGAAGCCCTGGAAGCGATCTTAGAAGTCTTCTAGTCTAACTCCCTCCCTTTCCAGAAGAGTCATTGAGGACAAGAGAAGTTACAGGGTTTCCCCATTGAGTTGGAAGTAGTAGAGTTTGAATCTCCAAATAAAGTTTGATGCGTCCCTCTCAAATGGTAAATTATTTGCGGGCAGGCGCCATGATTGATTTACCTTTGGGACTCCCAATTCCTAGCGTATAATATTGCACGGAATAGTAAATGTTAGGAATAGATGGCCCACCTCAATAGCTTATTGTTTCCCTTTTTTAGGAATCCTTACATGAAGGAACCAGCATGTGGCAAGGAAATTGTTCTATTTATCTCTAGCAGAGAGAGACTAAAACTTAAGTGTCTTTTGAGCAAAAGATTCTGATGTACTTTGGCTGAGCCAAAAGGAGATTTTTTTTTTACAATTTATGTGATAACTACACCCACTCACACCCACACATCTACCTATAGGGCAGCTGGGTAGCACAATAGATAGAGTGCCAGGAGTCAGGAAGAACTGAGTTCAAACGTGTGTGAACCTGGGCAGGTCATATAACCCTGTTTGCCTCAGTTTCCTCATCTGTAAAATGAGTTAGGGAAGGAAAAGGTAATCCATTTCATTATCTTTGCCAAGAAAAACTCAACAGAGGGTCACAAAGAGTCGGACACAACTGGAACAACAGAACAACGACGTTCTTTCTTTATTTGTTTATTATCTAAGTTCCAGGTCTCCCTAGCTTGCCCAAGATGGAAGTGCACAGGTTGTTAGTGGTCCTTGTCCCACTCTGGTTGGCAGAGGAGATTTGACCTGTTCCATTTCTTACCTGGGTTGATTTGTCCCTCTTTAGGCAATGTAGTAGCAGCCTCTTCCCTTGGACTCGCCATATTAATGGCGAACTTTGTGTAAACTTTGGATTTCCTTCTCCACTGCCACTCAGAACACCTGAGATTTAAGCAATCCATTAGCCTCAGTCTACCTCAAAGCTCAGAATACAGTTATGTACCACCGTACCTGATTTGAAAACTTCCTGGAAAAAGGCTTGAGTTTGCTACAGCATAAAAGATATTATCTACCAAATCAATTTCCCTTTTTCTTATACTTTGGTGTCATTAGAAATCCATGTCATTAGGGAATTATTTGGGGTACACATTGCTTTAAGAAACTCAGCTATATGGAAATATAGAAAACCACATAGATAACTAAGACAAATTAGGAGGAGATTCAGAAAAGAGAGCACCATAGGATTCCTATAAATAGACAACCTCCTAATGTGTTTAAAATCAGATATAATTTACTAAATATGATTTACATGATTTTTCAAGGAACATGCTTATTTAGTAAAACAAGGCACATCAGGAGTCCACTACCTAGTACTTAGGTGATGCCAACTGTTAATATAACTTCCCCAGTTGGCCAATTTGTAATCATAAAATAATCTAGTCAACGAAAGAGGGTAATTTCTTGCTGTCTTTGGATCATGTGATAGACAAAGTAGGATAATCCCACTGGATAACTGAGAATTTTCTGGGTAGCCTATACAAGTGTTCTATATTTTTGGAATTTAAAAGGACATTCTGAAAACTTTTCCCACTAGCTTGCCATTGTAGGAAGTTTTTCAGAATGGTGTAGGCTGTTTATATTATTCCCAGAGGCAGAGATTCAAATCACAATAGAATCTATTACGTAGGATAAATATTGTAATGTTAGGGGAGATAGTGCCAGATGTAGGGTCGGTAACCTTGAATTCAAATTGAGGCATGATTCTTATTCTTTCTGTGTCTACTGAAAAATCACTTATACACCCTGAGTCTCAGTTTCCTTATCTGTAAAATGGGGATAATAATGTATTAAGCATCGCACAAGTTGTGTGAGTATTCTTTCTAAATCTGGCTTCACTATGGTAAGCCTTCAAGAGCAGATGGATACCAAAAAATATAAGGGAAGTGGTTCAGGCTGGACACAGAATGGTTCAAAGGTTTTGTGCTGATCAGCTGTTGGATTAGGAACAAAGAGGTGGCTAAGTGACATAGGGAGACTGTCTCATAAAAAAGGGGGGCTCAGAAGAGGACTAATATGCTTATCATTTGAGGACTAGTCTAGATAAGTTTGGAGAGCCTCATTCTCAGAGGACGAGCCTCAGGGAATGAATATTTTTGTTTCTAGCAAGTCATGAAATCATCCACTGAGGCGTAGTGGGCTTGTGATGTAGGTTTATGGAGGAAGTCTCAGGTTGACTGTAGGGTGATAAGCTTTTCAGTAAAGCTTATCTTGATCTGCTTTGGTGGTAGCTTCCACTGAGATGAAAGATTGGAAATAAACCCAGGCTTACTGTTTAACTTTTTATGTCCAGGCATTTTGTCTCCGGTTCATTTTTAATCTTAATGCTAACCCCTCATGATCAAGGTCTTTGTGTTCAGTCTCTCGTGTCTCCCACAGTGATTAGCACGATGTCTTGCAATAATCAGCAAAGACTAATGAATACAATAGTTGTTCAGTTGTTGTTGTTTGTCTTTTGTTTTTGAAGAGGAACAATAACATCATGGGGTGTTGTCTTGACT
Organism: Gracilinanus agilis; assembly: GCF_016433145.1. Lineage (NCBI taxonomy): Eukaryota > Metazoa > Chordata > Mammalia > Didelphimorphia > Didelphidae > Gracilinanus > Gracilinanus agilis. Next base: position 94,655,618 of record NC_058134.1, on the reverse strand, counting down.
TTCAAGTGAATTGAATTTAAGTGAGGAAGAGTTGCATAAAATTGTCTGTCTTATTTTCTCTTCTAGAGTCATCAGATTCCAGTGGTAACACAAAAATAAGGATGACTGGTACATTCAGCAAATACTTTGAATGAATGAAGGGGAATCCTCTTGGGATTCAGTAAGCATTTAGTCAGTGTTATACCGCATGGAAGATACCCTTTAAGATACTGAGAATGAAAGAATGAAAAATAACACAGTCCTTGTCTCCAAAGAGCTTCTGATCTAATGGAAAATGTGAGTAAGTATGATACATGGTAGAATGTGATATCTGGGTAAAGGTGAAACCTAGACAAAGCAATCTGGGAAAATTTGAGAGAGAGTAAGCATCAGAGTGAAATGGATGGAGTGATGATTTTGGAGTCAACAGATTTGGGTTTGCCTCCCAACACAGTCACTTCTTAGGGGATTTCAGCATTGTCACTTGTTTAGGTGATTTTTGATATGAAACTTCAAACTGTGCCTCTGTATTCTCATCTGTAAAATGAAGAGAGTTGGATTAGATGACATCTGAAGTCCTTTCTAGTTCTATATCACTGATCTCTTCTTACTGGAGGATCTGGAAAAGCTTCAAAGGTCCACAGATTTAGAGGCAGAAGGGACCTTCTTTGGATACCCTTTAGTCTGTCCTTCTGACTTTACAGATGAAGAACAGAGCCCTAGAGAGGTGAATTGATTTGTTCTTGGTCACACAGCTGGGTCAATATTTGAGCTAAGATTTAGATCTGATGACTCAAAATCCAGTCCTTCATATACTATATTATGCTACACTCATGTTCATAGATAAATAAAAACAAAATATATATAAAGTAATTTCATGTGTTAGTGACAATGAATGGTTTAAGGGATCAGTAAAGACCTTATAAGAGTTTTTAGCCATTTTTGCAGCATGGATCCCTTGGCAAGCTGGTGAAACCTTTGGACCCCTTCTCAGAATGTCTTCTTAATAGGTGGGCTAACTTGTTGAGGGTAACTGAGAGGCCTCAAAGCTAGTGGTAAATTAGGGGGGGTATCTACCCCAAGCATGTGAAGACTTCTGGTGAAATGGATGGATGGGAACAATTTGTTTCAATGACCATGCGAGTGGCTGAAATAGATGCTGTGGAGTGCCATTGTAGGAACTCGGTCAGATACCCACTGCATCCTGGGTCATCACTGGTCATCTTGACTTTTGTCTTACCACTTCACTCTGGAAAAGAGAGAGACTGAAGATTTTGTGTAACTCTACCTCAATTAAATCCAGTTCATGCACAAGTAAAATATTACCCTGTCTTGTCATTGATCCTCTTCAAACACAAAGGATGAAAAGTGAATAAAGTAAAATACTTAGGAATGCAAAAGAAATCAACTATATTGAAATATAGTAAATCCAAAAAGATTTTTTTTAAGTTCACCAACCCTGGATTTATAACCCCTGCCTAAGGTAAGAGTGAAAATTGAGCTCTGTTTAACTTACCTGGAGTTTAAAATGATAATGTAGAAACCACTGATCTGGCCCTTGAAGAGAGCAAATGATTTCAACAAAGATGAGGAAGGAATGCTTTCCAAGCATGGGAGAAGAGCTGTGTGAATGCATAGAGGGGAGAGACTGTAGGATGAAAATATAAGCCATTTTTTGCAGAATTGCTCTTTCTTCTGGCACCATTTCCTCCGATGTAGAGATTGCAGAGTTGGAAACATTTGTCCAGCTGTGAGCTGCTTGATTCAGAGACACTTGGATTGTCTTCAAGCATAAGACAATTCATTTGTGTCAAGTTGCAATTGGGATCTCAGGCACATCTAGAGGTTTGAGTGATTTCATTCTTCTCCCCCATGACAGGTTGTTTTCTTTCTCTATTCTGTTCTTTTTACTGGGGAGAAATCAAACAGCAGTGATCTGATGAATAATTGCTAGGAAGGCAGCCACCTAGGACTGAGAGGATCTTAGGCTTTTCTAATTCTTGTCATTGCTGGTATTTAATATTTATAGGTGGTTCCCAGTACAATTCAATCAGTATTTATTTGGCACCTTCTATGTAGCAGCCTTGTAGTAGATACCATAGGGCAGTGGTGTCAAAAAACTCAAATGGAAATGAGAACCACTAAACCACACTTAAGGATCCCTGCTTGCTGTGCATTGACTTGGAAAACTATAAATTAACATTATCTGTGTTCTGTTAGTTTTTTGTCTTTGTTTTTTGTTAAATGTTTTCCAATGAACTTTTAATCTGGTTTGGCAGTTCTTGGGGTGCTGCCTGGTGTGGGCTACATGTTTAACACCTCTAATGTGGGGGGATATACACAATGGACAAATCATGTGAGCCTAATGATGATGATGATCATTCCTAGTCACGATAGAGTGCCTGCTATGTGCTGTACTGTACTGACACTTTACAATTATACAATTACAGGCACTGTACTGACACTTTACAATTATTATCTTATTTGATCCTCAAGACAACCCTGAGAGATAGGCACTTTTAATATTCTTATTTTACAAATGAAGAGACTGAAGCAAACATATGTTAAGTGATTTTCCTAGAGTCACACAGTCAGACAGTATTTCAAGCCAAATTTGAACCCAGCTCTTCTTGACTCCAGGTTTCTTCCTTCCTTCCTTCCTTCCTTCCTTCCTTCCTTCCTTCCTGCCTTCCTGCCTTCCTGCCTTCCTGCCTTCCTGCCTTCCTGCCTTCCTGCCTTCTACTCCTAGCATCTAGCATAGCTGGCAGAATCCTTTTCTTTATTCTACTTTTAAAACTTCTGCCCTTGAAGCAATATAATCAAGGAAAATATGAATAACCCTTATCCACTGTTAATGGTACTTGCCTTACAAGACAATACATGAGCTATCACAGTTGCTTCTAGGTTCCTAAGGAGTTGAGGGAAACAATATTTTCACACTTCCGTGGATCCATGGTCTCATTGTTTGGTTCTCCTTTAACTTTTATGGGTTACAACCCATTCATTCTTTCTTCTGTAATTCCCATCTATGTAGCCTTTGCTGATACTGTGTATTTAACTAGGAAATTAATGGCCTTTCTCTGATCCTTTTAATGTCTTGTGGATACCAAGGCACCATTCTGTATGTCCTTGATTCTTTTTATATGACCAGTCCACCTTCTTTTCTGATAACGCATGTCCTTGAAAGAGATAAAGACAGTTGATTCTATTATGCACATAATCTTTGCAAAGCCAGTCCAGTGGATAAATTAACTGTCTATATGGTATGATTTAAGGGATATTGAAAGATTACTGCTCCCAAACATCTCCCCTTGTGGCTTAGCACAATGCCTTTCAGTGTTACCTTGGAAGCCACCGCTTTGGCATTAAGCAATTATTTCTCCCAAAGTCTTCTGGGTGGTAATAAGATTGGCAAGTTTGTTCCTTTTTGATTGGTTCTCACTGGGTTGCTATGTCTTCATGGTGCCACTACAGAGGTGATTAGACTTTGGGGAATCAGGCTTATAAGCAACTAATTTATAAATCAGAATTCCAATTAATTACTTGGGAGGAGGGTTTACATAGAATATACCTTTTCAGTGATTATACACTACTGTCTACTACCTGAGAACCCATTTCAGTATGTAGGTATTTGGAAAATAGAATTAGTAATAAAAAAAAGTGATTAGAAAAGCTGTGTGGAATGGTCAGAAGAGCAATGAGTGGGGTATTAGGATATTTAGGTTCTAGATGCGTTTTACCATAGCTCTATGGATGTGATTCTAGCCATTTCATTTAGCCTCTACTAAGTTCACTTTTCATATTTATAAAATTAGCAAATAGACCTGATAAGATTCTTTCGAGATCTGAGGTTTTATGAGCTATTCCAGATTTGCAGGGCAGCCCCTTCCGAGTTTCTAGATACACAGGAAAAAAACTTACAATTATCGTAGAAGCAATGTGGAATTATGGAGAGAACCCTAGATTGGACATTAGATCTTGCTTCTGATTAGTCTTGGATCTACCACTAATTTGCCTTGAAACATTTTCACCTCTCTTGGTCTTAATTTTATTTCTCTAAAATAATTTTTTTTCTTTCTTTTCTTTTCCTTTCTTTCCTTTTCTTTTCTCTTCTTTTCTTTTCTTTATTTTTTCTATTTTATTTTATTTCTCTAAAATAAGGGGATTGAATTAGATGATCTCCTAAGCTTTGAATAGTTCTTATTTTATGTGACTTTATGAAGAGTATCAAAGGTAGTGTTATGTGATAGCTAGTGAGCCAGGCTGGAGTAAGAAAGGCATGAGTTCAAATCTAATCTCAGATTCTAGCTATATGACCCCTGGGCAAGTAATTTAATTGCTATTTGCCTCATTTTCCTCATCTGTAAAATGGGAACAATAATAGTATCTACCTCCTAAGAGTGTTTTGAGGATTAAATTAAATAATACTTATAAGTGCTTAGCACAGTGTCTGCCATATGGTAAGTAGTACATAAGCACTAGTTGTTGTTACATCAGTAAATTACAGGCTAAAATTTATAAACAAAAACACAGAATCAAAACAAAAAAATATATTATCTGGACTGTATTAGAGACAGATGGGCTATCCTTGCATCAGTTAAATGTTTTTAAAACCCTTCCCTTCCCTCTTAGAATCAATACTATATATTAGTTCCAAGGCAGAAGAGTGAAAAAGGTTAGGCAGTGGGTCACACAGCTAGGAAGAGACTAAGGTCAGATTTGAACACAGGGCCTCCCATCTCTGGGTCTGACTTTCAATCCATTGAGCCACCTAGCTGCTCCTGTATCAGCTAATTAAAAAAAATGACTAGATTTTAATACCCTCCAAATAGCATCTCATATCCTTGGGAAATGCTAGACAAATACCTGTCCATCCCAGTGCCCTTCTTCTGTACTCCATGAGGCCATCATCTTCCGATCTGCCTTCAGCCTTCTAACATCACTCTTCACTTCACCAGTTTCCTAATCAGTTGCCTCTCCCTGTTACAGCTTATCACCAACTCACTTCAATTCTCCTCAAGATATTAAAATAAGATGGAAGCAAAGACAGGTAACCAAAGATAAAAAGCATTTCACAGTGCTATAAAAATGGTACCAGCAGTCCTAAAACTTACAAGGAATTGAGACGGATGAAGCCAACCCAATTTTAAAAAAATCTATATTGAGGAAAAGCGGGATAAAAACTATTGTTTGGGGTGGATGAGTTATTTATAACTGACAACAAAAGGAAGAGAGGGTTGTTCAAGGACTATTTTGGTTCTGCCTTCTCTGCCAAGGAGAATGACCTTGGAACTGGAAAGCACAGAATAAAAATTGCTAAAAGGAAATCAATACTTAAGATAAATAAGGGGATAGGAAGAAAGGCACTGCCTGTCTAGGAGGCAGCTAGATGGCTAGATAGAGTGCTCGGCTTAGATTAAGGAAGAACTGAGTTCAAATTTGACAACCACACTTCCTAGCTGTGACCCTGAGCAAGTTACTGAACCCCCAATTGCCTAGCCCTTACCACTCTTTTGCCTTGGAACCAATACACGGTATTGATTCTAAGATGGAAGGAAAAGAGTTAAAAAAAACTGGCCATGGATACTTAAGTTGTGTGCCCTTGGGTAAGTCATTTAACTTCTATTTTAATCCACTGGAGAAGGAAATCGCAAACCACTCCAGTATTTTTGTCAAGAAAACCTCAGGGACAGTATGGCCCATGGGGTCATGAAGAACTGTTCAAGACAGCTTGTCCTTGATGAATTCAAGTTACCTGCCACAAATTAGCTACCTTCTCAGATACTGAAAAATCTGGCAGATATTGCTAAATCTAATGTCAGTGACTTTTGAAAGATGGTGAAAAATGTAGAAAATGTCACAGCCTTGGAGCTAGGGAAAGGTTCCAAGATTCAAGGTGTTTGAAAACAGAGCATATAAATTATAGGCCAATGAGCTTGACTTTGACTCCCTGGAAACCTCCTAGAATGGGCGATGGAAGCTATGGCTACTGCACATCTAACAAAGGAAGCAGTAATTATAAAGAGCCAGCACTGTTTTATCAAGGATGGGTCAGGCTAGACTCACGTCATTTGCTTTTTTGACAAAGTTGCTAAATGGCAATTTGGGGTAATACTGCATATATTGTTTCTTGATGGACCAGATTCTGGGGTTTAATCTAATAAGATGAAATTCAATAGTAATAAATGTAAAGTATTACACTTGAGGTAAAAAAAAATCAGCTTCACAAATATATGATCAGGGAAGTGTGGTTAGCAGTTTTGCTGAAAAAAAAAGAAAAAGATCTGAGCCTTTTTAGTTTGTTGTAAGTCCAATATGAGTCAGCAGCGTCATGTGGCAGCCTAAAGACTAATGAAATTTTGGGATGATTTATGAAAGACGTAGTTTCAAGGAATGCTGATAGCCCTAGTGTGCTCCCCATTGGCTAAACTACAAATGTAGTATGACGTCCAGTTCTGGGGACCAACATTTAAGGAGGATTTCGATAACCTGGAGAGAGTCCATTGGGGGGCAAACAAGATGGTAAAGAGATTTTAGTGTAATATAGTGATTGGCAGAAAGAATTAGTAATGTTTAGCCTGTAGAATAGAAGATTCAAGGAATATGTGATAACTGTTTACTTGAAGAGCTGTTATGTGGAAAGAGAATTAGTCTTGGCCTTAGTTTGACCCAGAGGGTAGAGTCTGAAGTATTGGTTGAAAATTTTAAAGAGGAAAATATAGACTTGATATAAGAAGGGAAAAAAACCCCAAACAAACTTCCCATGATCAGGGCTGTCTCAAAGTAGAATGCAATGCTTTGGAATATGATAAATGACATTTAGGTGGCGGTAGCGTGACCCCTAATTGAGAATGTGGAATGGGAATTCCTGTTGGGTTTGCACTGGATTATATGGACACAGAGTCCCCTTCCAGTGTTAACATTCTGTGATCCTAATTCGTATAGTCTTTCTTTAGGGAGATGAATTCCTGTTAATATACAAAGCCAGATAACAGTCTCCTCAGGAAACTTTCTCCAAATAAAAATATAGGATGTACAGCTTCTGTGACTCATTTAGGTAGCCAGACAATCTGTATTCTCATTAGCATCTATCATGCAAGGCATTCCCCCTCTTTCCCTGAATATCTTATCCTTTTCCTGGTCTTGGCTGGAGATTGGGGGAATATAGATCTGTTTTCTGACTGTGACTTGCTTGTGGAATAATAAATGATCACCTGATTACTTTGGACACCTTTCAGTTGTATTTTAAGTAAAATAATTAATATTTACTATTAAAAGCAAACTATACATTCTCTGCTTGACACCAAAGTATGAATCACACTTTATCTTGATGGCTGCTAAAATGCAATTATAGTCTCTGAGCTTCTGTAGCATCTGTACTTTTAATATAAAATCCATTTTTGAATCTGAGGATGATCCGGCAGAGACCATACATCATGACTAGCATTCTAGATTTTCCAGAGCCTTGTTGCAATATATTATATAACTCATTTCTATTATGTTGGCTACATGTTATATATATATATATGTATATATATATGCATATAGACATAAATATAAGCACATGTACAACTGTATTTATATATTATACACACACACACACACACACACACACACACACACACACACACGGAATAAACACAAGACCACATTGCACAAAGGATTTTTCCCTTTTAGACTGGATTTTAGATTCAAGGATTCTATAATGGCTTGAAATTGTTATTTATTCCATATTTTTTAAAATTCTTTTTAAGTTACTAGAAATAGAGTACATATTCTAGAGAGAATGAGGATGTCACCTTTTGTGCATTGTGATTAATGAGAGAAAAAAATACACAAAGACCTCTCTCACACTTTCTTTTGTGTTATCAGGATCAATGAGGCAGTGAAATTGAGCCAACTGGAAGGCAGAAGTTGTTGCCAATAGCTGTAATGAGAGCAACACCTCTCCCACTCTAAGGATGACTACAGAATCAGCTCATAAATGCAGATAGTGAGAGCTATTGGGCTAGGCTATCCTTGGCTGGTATTTCCCAGGCTGGCCTTTTTACTGTTACTTTAGAACTAAACTAAATATTTTGACAGAAGAATGAGTAGCAGAGACAGGCAGCCATATAGCGCAGCAGTCTTGTGGTAGGGCTTTCTCTGAATGCTTGTATTTCTGTTTCCCATTGTGTGCATATTGGAAAGACGTCTGAGTCTTTTGAATCTTATTTGAAGAGACTTAAGGACTTAGGGCAGCTAGGTGGTACAATGGATAGAGTACTGGGCCCTTCCTGAGTTCAAATCTGGCCTCAGACACTTACTGGTGGTGTGTCTGGACAAGTCATTTAACTCTGCCTCACTTTCCTCATTTGCAAAATCAACTGGAAAAGGAAATGGCAAACCACCCCAAATAGGGTCATGAAAAGTTGGACATGACTTGAAATGACTGAACAACAATAAAAAGCAACAAAGTCTTAGAGAATATACCAAAGAGTTATGCACTAGTGACATTGGGCCTTTGTAATGCTTTCTGAGCCTGTTTCTCTTCTCTTGTGTCAAAGACCATGAGAATCCTATCCATTGGGCCTTGATTACTTGGGTTAGTTAGACTATAAACCATGACTTGTCATTTTGGACTTTGTAGAAGGAGTATGGTGGAGAGGAAAGAGCACTGGTCTTGAAGTCAGGCACCTTAGAGTTGAGCAGAGGCACACTTACTAGCTGGGTATCGCTGGGTGTGTCATTTAAGCTCTACATCCAGTTTCTCATCTTTAAAATGGGGAATAAAAATTCTTTTTTTATTTGAAAATTTTTATTAAATTAATTAATTTAGAATATTTTTCCACGAATCATGTTCTTTCCCTCTCCTCTTCCTACCCTCCTCCTGTAGCCAACCGAGCAAATCCACTAGGTTCTACATGTGTCATGTTATAAAGAAGTGGGTAATCTAGGCAGATCTCAAGCAATTTAGGTAGTGAGGATAGATAAAAGGGATATAGGTGATTTGGAAGGGGAATGAAGGAGATAGCTGAGTGTAGGGAAGGATGAGTGAGGTGGTATATAGGAAGGTAGGGGAATGACAGGGAGTATACAGGAAGGCAGCTTAAACAGGTTTATTCACAGAGGGTAGAGACAGAGGATACTGGGGAGATAGGCTGAACTCTTCAGGCAGGGAAGGTATTTCTAAGTGTTATGGGGATAATTTGAGGAAAGGTAGGGTACAAGGGAGTTTGAAAGGAGGATGTTAGAGACTTGCTAACTGGGTAATCTCAGTTACAGATAGGCTGGGATTAAAAGAGATTCAGAGTATAATAGGACTGAAGTCAGGAGTATAACACAGAAGGAAACTGATCTTCAGGGAGAAGAGAAATTAAACTGAACAGACAAACACAGAAGGCTTACAGACTGAGACTTAGACTCAAACACAAGCTGAGGGAAATAGACTAGACTGAAATTAACAAATAGGCTTTAGTTAATTTCACAGGAAGGGACCTGTTTTGAAGTAACACCTTCCTTCAAGATGGATGCCCCAGCTTCCCTCTAAGCCCAGAGTATGTTGTCTCTTTCCCTCTTCTTTCCTCTTGATAACTAACAGACAAATTACACTAATAGGGCTGTTGAAACACAAAAGGGTTTATTTTGTTTGAAGGATGTTTGTTAGGAAGGTGGATCAAAGGAAAGCCCTATCAGTTGTCTCAGGAACCTCAGGTGGGGGAAGGGAAGTAAAGATGGAGTCTGAGTAAGGACCTGCCTTTAAACTCAGCTTTTCAAAGTGCTATTGCTATCTAAAGGGAATAAATGATGACATTAACTATAACTAATGCTATCATTAGGTAACCCTTCACAGATTTAATTCCTCTCTAATTACTCTCCTTATTAACTCCACAGACATATAAGGTAAGGGAGGGAAGGCAGGGATGGTATTAGGAAAGGAAGATATAAAGGGTTTATCTAAAATAATAATTTCTTAAGTAAATATGTCAAAGCTAGGCTAAATTTCAATATTAAAGCTAGGTAATCAAAGAAGCTCTGCTCGTTGACAACCTCCCTCCATGGAAGATCCTGCCAACTGCCTTTTCCTCAAGATTCCAAACCTCTAACAGCTTTTGGAACTCAGCCAAAGCTAGAAAAAACTATATCACCCCAATTCTGTATACTACATAAGGTATAGGGGGATTGGGCCACTCAGAAATGTTTTATATCTGGCTGGAGTACTTCTCTTGTTAATTTCTAAGTCCCTTGAGGGAGGAGACAAAAGGGCTTCTCCCTGCCAGTGAAACTGATGGCTGCAGGAAGTCTCGGGTAGGTACTTCCTGCCAAGATGGATGCCTGTGATTCCCTCAAGAAATAAAATAAAATAATTCCTTCCCTCTTCAGCCCTTGCCTTAATCTTTGATACAGTGATTCACCAGAGGCTTTGAGTAGGTAACAAAGGGGATTTATTAATGTCAGGGATAATCAGAAGGAGAGAGAGGTTTAGGGTTTTGTAACAGCCTGCTAGGGAGAAAGCTGATGGTGGGGGAAGGGTCACAGGAGGGGGTTAGCCTGAGAGAGCCTGCTCTCCCAGTCAGGAAGATTTGACTGCCTTAAAGTATTTATCAAATCACTAAATTGGGGTTAACTTGTTTAGGATGCCCTACTTGCCTACAGAATCTAAAACCCAGTATGTCCAATCACCAAGCCACCCTTCCTCCCAGGGCCCAAAGGGAAATTCAGGGGAAATAATAGGAATGTAATGGAGAGATCAGGGAGAGATCCAGAGAAATCAGATAGGTCCAAATTTCCCCAAGACAAAATAAGCACCAGCCAATGCTGAAGCCAACAGGCTAAGCCCAAGCCCAAAAAGCAGAAGCCCCAGACAAAGCGAGAGCCAGAAGGGCAAAAGCCCTGTCAGTTGGACTTCAGCCCTATTTATAGCTTCAGGCTCCAACTGACTTTCTGAAGATTCTAAGACCTCCAATTGTCTTTCTGCAAGTTTGAAATTGCAGAAGCAAAAGGCTTCTGTTAGCAACTTTGCATTACAGTCATTGATCAAGACCTATTTCCATATTATTAATATTTGCACTAGGGTGATCGCTTACAGTCTACATCCCCAATCATGTTCCCATCGACCCATGTGGTCAAGTAGTTGTTTTTCTTCTGTGTTTCTACTCCCACAGTTCTTTCTCTGGATGTGGATAGCATTCTTTCTCATAAGTCCCTCAGAATTAATTGTCCTGGATCATTGCATTGCTGCTAGTAGAGAAGTCCATTACATTGTACCACAGTGTATCAGTCTCTATGTAAAATGTTCTTTAGGTTCTGCTCCTTTCACTCTGCATCAATTTCTGGAGGTCTTTCCAGTCCACATGGAATTCCTCCAGCTCATTATTCCTTTGAGCACAATAGTATTCCATCACCAACAGATGCCACAATTTGTTCAGCCATTCCCCAATTGAAGGGCATCCCCTCATTTTCCAATATTTTGCCACCACAAAGAGCAAAGCTATAAATAATTTTGTACAAGTCTTTTTCCTTATTATCTCTTTGGGGTATAAACCCAGCAGTGGTATGGGTAGATCAGAAGGCAAACAGTCTTTTAAAGCCCTGTGGGCATAGTTCCAAATTGGCATCCAGAATGGTTGGATCAGGAATAAAAGTTCTTGCATTACATGTCTTATAGAGTGGTTAGGAGAATGTTTTGTATATCTTTAAATATAGGTGAGCTGGGTGGTTCAGTGGATGGAGAGCCAGACCTAGAAATAGGAGGCTCCTGGGTTTAAATCTGGCCTCATATACTTCCTAGTTGTGTGACCCTGGACAAGTCACTTAATCTCTATTGTCTATCCCTTACCACTCTTCTGCTTTGGAACCCATGAATAGTGTTGATTCCAAGAAGGAAAGTAAGAGTTAAAACAAAACAAAACAAAATAAACTACCACCTTTAAGTGCTGTTAAAACCTTCCACCATCTTGAGTGGGTTGTAATCAAGATTAGCAATAAGCTAAGATGATTTTTGCATTTCTGAGTGTAGGAGAACATCTGACTAGGAAGATAGTGAGGAAGCTTAGCATAGGGGCTGGATCTCACAGATGATAGCAATGCACTTAATTTGAAGAGTCTTTTGTCAATAGCTCGTTGAGCCAACAATTTAATTGAGACTTACTTTGGAGTCTTAATTCTTGGATGACTTAAATGTATGAACTTTGGGTAAAGTTTAGCTGCTGCAGAGGCAAGAATACTGCCTGGAGCCAGTGAACGTGTGTCAACTCCTGGAGAATCAAGTTTCAATGAGTAGATGGCTTCCATTTTCTCCTTCTGTATTCCCAGGACGTATGTGCTGCTGTGTCTTTGTGATCTTTACTCTGAGCTCTGCAGTTGAAATTACTCCTGAGATTGATTCTTCTCATACTCCTGACCTGGTTAGCAAGAAGCAGGAATCTGCAATGGCAACCAAGTGAAAAAAGCAAGCAGACAAAAAACGAATTACAATGTAATTTGGTATTGTTGCCTTTTTCAAGCAGGACTGACTCCTTAACACCTTCACCTGCTATTTCAGAAATATTTAAAAAGTAAACTCTGATCATTTGCAGCAAGCATAAGTAAGCCTGATAAATGCTGTCTGTTCCTGGGCCATAGGATAGAAATCGGGAATGTAATATCCTTCTCCCCATTTTTAAGAGAGGTAACAAGAAAATCTCATTTCCTCTCTACAAAGACTTGACATTGTTGATAATACTTTGGCCTGAATTATCTGGTGGGAAAATGGTCTTTGGACATAAAAGAATGACTAGATGCAACTTTTATAGCCCTAGAACCTGGTTTTGATTTTCTACATTAGAATATCCAATTAGGAAAGCTACAGAATAGTAGAATAGATACTCTGGAAATTAACCAAGCAATTAGCCAGTTTTACAAATAATCCCGTCAGCAGTTTTCAGCCTTGTGGGACTTGCAGACGTCCTTATTATTGCCTGAATTTTTGAGGCTGCTGTGCTTGTTATCAGTAAACAGACTAGAGATGAAGCAGCCTTCAGCATGACTGAGCTTGATTGCTGCACTGTAGAAATTGCTGTGCCCCGGAACTACAAAACTTCAGAAGGAGAGAAAAAAAAAAAACAAAAAAATACTGCCAAATTCTGTGAGACATCCAAAGTCCAGGTCTTCCTTGCCATGGGAATACTCTGATGATGCATATTGGAATACCCTCAGAAGACGATTTCAGACGCTGATCCTTTGGTTCTGAGCCTTGCTCAGGGGAGCTAGGCTGGTCCTTAGAAGAGAGGCGTGAAGTTCATGCTGGAGTATCCTTAGAGTGTCTCTTGTCTGGCAGGATCTACAAGCCTCAACTGTAATATAGGATTTTAGCATTGCCATGTTGGCTTAGAGCAAACCCGTCAGTTGCCCTGGATGGAATGTTGAAGAGGGCATGAGCCACTTGGCAGATACCAACTGGCAATTGAGGTGAAAGTATAAAGAGCCCTGGAAACCCAGAGCTGGGTTCTTCCCTTACCTGACTTCGACCTGACCACTCATCTACCCCTTCCCTGGGCCCAGGTGGCGGGTGTAAAGGGTGGTGGGATTGAATAGGGTGGCAGGAGTGAAAACGTGGGGAATTAGGATTTAGGACCCAAACAACTAGAGCAACACAATATTCTTATTTATCATCATCTTCAAGATTAGCCAATAGATCAGCTCAATTTCCTAACCAGAGACCGCTTCACTCTGGCCAAGGGCTACCTGCCCTTGGTCTGCCTAGACCTTCCAAGGACCTTCTACCAGCTTTAGCCTGATAAACCTCAATGACAGATTTTGGCATTTCCTAACCCTCTTACCATTGCCTTGTTCCGTCCCCACTTACCAATAAATCCCATAGCCTTAACCAGTGAATCCTGTGGTTATTTCCCTACCATCAAAGGCTAGGAGAACAGGCAACAGGCAGGGATTCTGAACACTTAGGGCTGGAACAAGATCCATTGCTGAGGGGCAGGAAGCTCTACACTGTCCTCCTGCTGGCTCAAGGCCCCTGTTGACCTATTTGTCATTACAGTTGGCGAGCACAGCTTAGGCAAAGGACCTACAATAATAATAACACTGTAAAATGGCTGTGGCACGTTTGGCTTTCATTGTCACCAGCTTTTCATTGCTTCCTTGGACAATGACGCAGGGAGCTATAGATTTTCGGTTCAGGAAGGTCCCCTAATTTATTTACCATGTCCTGGAGCTTTATGATTATTATAAATGGGCATCATTTACTCATCGTTACACAACAGAGCTTTGAGAGTCTGAAGTCCAGTCTACATATGGTCTCTTTGATGTGTGACTATGATGAGGCATCCTAGGAAGATGTTAATGGAGGACTATAGAATCCAAAGGAGTTAAAATTAATCTCTTGAGTCATACTGCCTCCTACCATGTATGTGCAGAAGAACAGATACTTCTATTCTCTCTTATCACGCATGTTCACAGCTATGTACACTAGTTAGTTCAGTAAGTATTGATTGAGCGCCTACTGTATACACAAGCCATTGTTTTAAGTGCTGGGAATATAAAGAAAGGCACAAGCTAAGTATTTCCTGTCCTCCAGTGGGTTACATTCTTTTTTAAACCCTTAGCTTCCATCTTAGATCACCAAGGCAGAAGAGTGGAGAGGGCTAGAGAGTGAGGGTTAAGGGACTTGTCCAGGGGCCCATAGCCAGGAAGTGTTTGAAGTCAGATTTGAACCCAGGACCTTCCATCTTTAAGTCTGACTTTATCCATTGAGATACCTCGCTGCCCCCAAGGATGTTACATTCCACATAGGGATGTAATGTATAGAAATGAATGGAGGCAGCTGGGCGGCTCAGCAGATTGAGAGCTAGGCCTAGAGATGGGAGGTCCTGGGTTCAAATTTGGCTTCAGACACTTCCTAGCTATATGACCCTGGGCAAGTCACTTAACCCCCATTACCTAGCTCTTACCATTCTTCTGGCTTGGAACCAATTTACAGTATTGATTCTAAGATGAAAGGGAAGGTTTTTTTTTTAAATGAATATAGTACACTGAAAACTGAGTGGAGTGAATACACTAACAAGTGTGAGGGATAAGAGAAGGCTTCATGGAGATGTCACATCAATTTAGCCTTAAAGGAGGATAAAGATTCAAAGAGGCAGGGATGAGAAGAGTACACATTCTGGGGAAGAAGGATGGATTTTTTTTTGAATGGATGGACTTGTAGAGCTCAGGGAACAACAAGCTGGTCAATCCATCTAGAATGTAGAATTTATGAAAGGGAGTTATTTAAAATAATGCTGGAAAGAAGAGAGAGGACAGATTGTTAAGGGCTTTAAATACTGAGCTAAGGATTTCCTATTTAAATTTTATCAACAATGAGGAATGACTGAAGTTTTTGGAGCCTGGGAATGATGGGGGTCACATTTATGTCTTTGGCAGATGCTTTTGGCAACTCTGTGTAGGTGTGAATGGAGAATACAATCAGGGAGAACAATGAGAAGGTCCTTAGAAGGAACTAAAAGAGTGATGAGAGCCTAGGGTGGTAGTTTTAGGAGTGAGAAGAAGGGAACCTGGAGATGTTGTAGAGGGAGAAAGGACAAGACTTGACAGATAGATGTGATGGGGGAGGGGGAAGAGAGATGGAAAAGTACATCAAGTATGAACTTGTCATTAGGAGGATTATGATATTCCTAACAAAAATTAGTAGATTGGAAGAAGGGGACAATGTAAATTTTTTGGGGGGACATTTTGAGTTTGAGATGCCCATGGAACATCCCAGAGCCAATATCCAACAGGCAGTTGGTAACACATGGTTACCTATAGGCATGTTTTATACTTATGTATTCCAATGGATCTGTGATTTCATTGATGTGGATAGTCTGTCCAGGGATACAGATCACAGTGCATTACATAAATTCCCTCTTATGATGGATTTCTCCCCAATATTCTGGTCATCTTCGTTGCTTTTGCATCTTCGTGAAAATAATAGTGGTACAGGGAGGTTGTAAATCCCTTATTCTCTCCATATATTTTTTTATAATATACTTCTTTGACAACATACTTTAATTTACTGCTTCTTTGCAACCATATATTTTGGTTTTTTAAAATTTTATTTAATTGATTAATTTAGAATATTTTCCCATGTTACATGATTCATGTTCTTTCCCTCCCCTTCTCCCCCATAGCCAATGCGCAATTCCATTGGGTTTTAAATGTGTAACCATATATTTGTAATGTGCCTCAACCTACTCAGGCACCTTTTGCTTTTCCATCATCCTCTGGAGGTTGTAGTTTTCTCATGATGTGTGGTCATATAACAGTACCAGTACAAAAAACGGTGGACTTTTGTTTTACATTTCATGGAGGAAATCCAGAATAGCCCACTTTTAGGAAATTTGACTCTTCCCTCTCTCTTTCACTACCTATAACCAATCAGTTGTTCAATTCTGACAGTTCTATCCCTATAACCATCTGATATCTGTTTCTAATCACTACTCGTACAAACTATTGCTCTAGTCCATCCTATACCTACAGATGGTCCAGTGGATAGAGTGAAGGACCTGGAACCAGATGTGAAATCAAATACTAAGTTTCGGTTTCCCCAACATGAAAATGGGTATAATAATAGTACCTACTTTCTAGAATTGTTGGGAGGACCAAATAAGATAATATTAATAAGGCACTTAGCACAATGGCACACAGGCACTTGCAGATTATTTGTTACTTTCCCTCTTTTTTCTTTGAAGAGAATTCCCTCCAGATGTGACACTGCGATGATCGCCTTGGTCTCTGAAGCAGGGCAGCACTTCATAGATAAGATCCACAGCTACTCAAAAGACTGGTTTAATTATCCACAGAGGAAGGCAGTAGAAGACTTGGGAAATGAAATCATTACCAAGCTGTAGGCTAATGATGATGATGATAGTAATAATAACTAATCTTTATGTAGCATTGTAAAATTTGCAAAGTACTTTATATCCATTATCTCATTTGAGTCTTGAAACATCCCTGGTTGTTTCCTTCCTGCCACAAGTCTGCATGTTTTGGATTATCAGAAGGGAAGGACCAGGACAAAGATGATGAATATATTTGGGTTATTGTCCATTATCTGTTAATCTCTTCTATGTCTTGGATGGCCAGAAGGGAAGGACCAGGGCAAAGATGATGAAATATGTTCAGGCTATTGTCCCTTACATGTTATTCCCTTCTATGTCTCTGCTTAAACAACTAGGTGGCATGGTGCATAGAGTTTAGATCTTGGTGTTAAAAAGGTCTGAATTCAGATCCTGTCTCAGGATTTAGCTCTAGGTAAATGACTTAACTTCTCTCAGTCTCAGTTTCTTCATCTATAAAATGGGGATAATAATAGCATCTACTTCTCAGGGATGTTGTGGGGATCAAATGAGATAATGTATATAAAGTGCTTCGCAAATGTTAAAGAGTTATAAAAATGTTACATATCATCCCTGTCATCATCATCTTCTTCATCGTCATCATCACCACGAACATCACCCTGATTATACTTGCCTAACTTCAAGGTTTAAATCAAGCTGAGTTTAAATTTTATAGAAGCCAGGAAAGTGACAACAAAGGCTCCCTCAGTGTCCTCCATAGGACCCAGAAGTGAACGAAACACAAAACGGGCAGTCAATCACTTAATTCTTCTTAAATTGCAATGACTGCTTCTTTCAAGTGAACATTTCTTTTCAAACTTGCTGAACCAAACCCCAAAGGGGGAAAAATTGCTTCTGGGAAAACCAGCAGCTTGCTAAGATTCCATCAGGCAGGCAGCTTCATTAGGAAGTTACAAACTTTTGGCTCTTTTCCTCTTTCACATCTGCTAACTCATTCTAGCTAGCTAGCACACTTCATCCAGTGGTTAGCCTGCTTTTAGTGGTGGTCCATCATGAAGACTTCCTTGATTAACTTTTTTCCATTCCAAAGCACTTTTTTTACCTGGATCTCTAGTTTTTCATCTATAAGATGAAGGAAGTTTATTAACATGAGAACTGGAGCAATTTAGCAGAACTGTGAAGAAAGGAACAGTTGAAGAGGCCCTTTCATTTGTAGTCTACCAAAGTGGCATACTAGCAAAGGCATTTAAGGAGAGATAGTAGCCATCATTGCCAATGTATATAAGTTGCCTGGAAAAAAGACATCCAAACTTTTGCCATTAGGCATACATACATTAGCAGTAAGAGTCTGTGACCAAGCCTTTCCTAGCCTGTGTTTGGTGGAAGATGGGATTATTCGAGGGCAGGTTCTGGTGTTTGAGAGAGCTCAAGATATTACAAGTTGGAGCACTCACCTCTGAAGCTCTGTGTATCTGTCATCATTTATGTTTTATGTTCTGTCTAGGTCAAAGGATCATTTAGAATTCTACTCATTGGCTCTGCAATGATGCTAAACCCCCTGGCTTTGTATTGTTGTTCTTGGATGAATTTAAGTGCCTCTGACATGGACTCAGAATAGAAACAAATATTTCTTGTGTTCTGTGCTGTTTTATTTATTTATCCTGCTTTCTATTTTTATCGAAGTCTTTACTATATTCCAATCGGGTGACTCTTTCCCCTTCTATGATGCTGGTAGCTCTCAGAGAATAATTGTGCAGTTGGGCCAAACTATATACTTTGGTTGTGGCTATGTGTTCTGAAAGATACAAGAGAAATATGATCATACTTTTAAGGAGTTTACAATCTGGCCAAGGAACACAAACTCATATGAAACCCTAAGAACTTGGGATTGTAGATGTAGACCTAGAACCATGTAGTAAGAGAAAATATACTCCCAAACCCCTCATTTAATAGATGATAAAACAGTCCCAAAGAGGCTGGATGACTTGCCATCGTCATAGAAAAAGTAGGCCTTAATGGTTACTTGAATGGTACAGTTATAAGTGACACAACCCCAGGGAGAGATAGGAGTAAAGAGCAGGATGCTCTGCCTCCCATGGCTCATTTTTCCTTGGCTATGTACCGTCTCTCAGGTCTTTACCCACTTATTCAGGGTCCTACATGATCAATTACGAAACAATACCTTTTCCTCTATTTATGGAACCATCACAATAATGCCTTAGATTTACAGTTTATAGAGAGAGTACGGTGTAGTGGAAAAGGCCCTGGATCTGAAGTCAGGAGATACCCATGTTCAAATCTCCCTTCTGATACTTATTCTGATATTAATGTGATATTGGAAAGGCTGTTTACTCTTCTGAGGCTCAGCATCTTCTGCAAAATAGCAACAATCATACCTGTAGCCACCTGCTTCACAGAGTTGTGACGATCAAATGAGAAAATGGATACAAAATACTATTTAAATGTCAGATATTATTTTTGTTTTTTTTACAGTTGCTTTTCAGATGCATGAAAAAAGATCCTTAATTACTGTCTAAGTAAAAACTTTAAGACAGAGGAACAAGGGCTAGGCCAATGGGGTTAAGTGACTTGCCCAGGATCAGATACATCATTCCATTTGAACCTCGAGTTAACATTGTCTTCCCTGAGTTAGGGAGGGTAGATGTTTTTTATTCCCATTACAAAATGAGGAAACGCTGGCTCACTCAAATGGCCAATAAGTAGAGGAAGTGGAACTGGCACTCAAGCCTCTTGACTTCCAATCAAATGTTCTTTCCATTACACCACATTGCCTCCTTCCCTCTTCTAAATCCTATGAAGCATTACCTCTCCTCTTTTCTGTCTCATCCCACTCATAAGATATAAGAGTAAAGACACGGTAAAAACACTCTCTATCACTTAGGATTCAGCCTGAATAAAATTCCAGGCAATCACTGACATTTCAGATTCAGCACGCTGCCACCACCTGAGTAGATTTCTCCCATTATTCTCAACAAGCCAACCATGTAATTGATCAGTAGCATATCCTCCTCCAGAGGATTGCATGAGTGTCATCACACTCTTGGAGTGGCGCAACACTTCCTAGATTTTACTTTAAATGTTTGAAGAAGGGAAAAAATCATGACAGTTGAACATAAAAATGATATTCTAATTAAAATTTGAAATTGCTTTTGGCCATTATCTTTTACATCTGCTACTAATGTGTCTGTCTCTCAGTTTTGAGAGAGAATATTTTAAATAAATACATGGATAAAAGTCTATTGTGTACTCCCCAGAATTGAGGAGAATATATATCTGTCAAATCTGTTTCTGACAGATAATAAGACTGAGAGAGTGTTGAACTAGGGGTTAGTAACTTAAATAACCTCTCTTTCAAATTAATAACTCTGACTCTATTAGGAAATTTGAATATGGAAAAAGACAAAATTTAAATTCCTATTCATATCTGAGTACCTTCATGTAGGACTGCGAAACAGGCTAATTTAATCTTAGGGGCCCTACCAACTCTCTCTTGGTGTTTTCTTTTCCCTCTTCATTGCCACAACTGCCCTTCTACATTTCATGGACTTGCCACCATTATAATATCTAACACTGGGGTCTTATAATAATAAATTTAGAGCTGGAAGGCAGCTTAGAGGCAATTGAATTAAGGATGAAGATACGGAGATGTAGAAAGTTTGTTATTTGCTTGTGGTCACAGATTCAGTGGGCATCTGAGATAGGATTTGAACTTAGGTCTTTTTGACACCAAGACCAGAACTCTATCCATTGTGTTACTAGCTGCCTGTATTGTGTTCCATCATTAATTTGGATATTGCTCTATTCTCCTCTAATTAAATTTGGCTGTTCTCACCATATATTTGTGTAGGGGCCCAATTCTGATAATCCTATAGCATCCATTTCAAAATCTGCCTCTTCATTGAGATATCTCAGCCTTAACCAATCTGAAAAAAATTTCTACCTTTCCTGAACATGTTTAGCAATTATCTTGACCACTCATTTGTCTCCTAATTATGTGCTTTAATAACCAGTTGAGTATTTAATTAGGAGATCCTTTGAGTTGTGATCTTGTGCAAATGGTTAAATCTTATGTTTCTAGTAGTAATAGTAGAGATGCTGTTAGACTGTACTGGTCACCAGAGATAGCCAAAGATGAGAATAATTGGACCATCCTCCCTAAAGGAACAGCACTGCTCTTTCTTAGTCCTTCCCTTTGGGCTTGATTCTTTTCTAGTCATTCTCTTAGCTCTGCCTTTCTGGAGGAAGGTAGAAGATTTCTTTTAAACCACTCCAGGAAAGCAATGAAGAGAGAAAAATGACTGAGGGACAGATGCTCATACCATTCCCAGTTTACCATATTCCCCAAGCGATTTGATTTAGGGAGCAGATTTCCTTCTTCCAGGAATGAAGAATGGGAAGAATGATATCAGAAATTCAAACAATTTCCAGAGATCTGGTGTTTCCTATAATTCTGATACATGGCTGCCAGTGTTCTCTGTCCTGCAGCTTGGCAAAGCTGGTGCCCTCCTAGTGCAGTCTCTCTGGTGCTTCCCTCAGTCCTTAGTGAGGCTGTCCTGTGTTGGGGGCAGCAGCTCTACTTGCCTCCCTGGATCTCGCACTTACTCTCCTGTTCATGTTGCATTCTCTAGAGTTCCATTTTCCTTTTCTTTAGTGGTTTCAGCTGCTTTTCTCCCTTAGGAATAGAAAGGACTCACTTGTAAGTCTGACCTTATCAGTCCAGGTTAAGGCTAAGTCCTTCAGTATCAAAAAATATATAAGTATATATATCTAGCATTTATATATCTTTGGAAACCCCAAAGGGTACTCTAGAGTGCTAAATAAATTAATACACATTATATAAATTAACATACATATAATTTGCTCACCTATCTTGTAAGGTCTTTATGGACTGGGACATCATCTTATCTTTCTTCATAATTCTCAAAGGGATGATAACATTACAGATAGAAGGAATCCTGAAGTTGATTTAGTTTAATCCTCTCACTTTAAAGATTAGAAAGTTGAGAGATCATGTAACTTGTCCAAGTACCAACAGGTAATACGTGACAAGAGATAAAATTCAAATCTAGGTCTTCTGACTCATATATGTATGTATTTTTTTTTAATTTTTGCTGTGAAGTAAGGGATATCTCTAATAGAGGAGCCTACTAAGTGCTTCCCTTACAGATGACTTGAGATATTGACCTTTCAGAGACTATGTGGAATAGCAGACAAGAAGACTTGGGTTCAAATTCTGCCTCATATGTATGATCCTAAGCAAGATCTTTAACCTTCCTGAGCCCAGCTTCTCTAATCTTTGAAAAAAGGGATTTGGACTACATAACTTACATGCTCTGGTTTCAGAGCCATATTTGTGATTCTATGATTAAAGCATGGTGCCATTGTTGGCAATTTCAAATACTATGGCAAATGGATATGCTTTTGCTGCCTCTCAAATTCCACTCATAAAACCAGTTGACCAATAAGACAAATAGCACTCTGTACAATATAGTGAGATGATCAGGAAATCCCTCTCTGGTGTGTTTCCTGCCCCTTCTGGTACCTTATTGGTAAGCTACCAAGACTATCATCCTATGAGAAGGGGCACTGTCACTCCTTTTCTACTTCAGAGCTTAATAATTTGGAGAAGGTAATAGTTTAAGCAGATTAGAGTGGAAGTTTATTCTGCTAGGAGGGAGGAAAGGTTTACCTAGCAAATGAATAATAAACAACATGGTGGTGGAGTATATGGGATTGGTGGTGAGAGAGCAATGTTTGACCTACTTAGTAGAAGATAGAATCATAAATTCTACTTGAAAGGGACCTTAGAGGTCATCTAGTCTAAGAACTACCTGAAATATGAATCCCTTCTACAACATTTTTCTATATAATTTGCATACAATGAATATGGTAATTACAAGCAAGTCTGCCTTTTATTAAAATGTGTCCCCCAAAGACCTCTATTTGGCAATACTTGGTCGACAATGAGTTTGAGTTATTGTATGCAATTGCAAGTTAAGAATGTAATAGTTCCTTAAAAAAATCTGTAATTCAGCTCTCTGTCCCCATTTGGTCCAAATTTGGGAGATTTTGCAATATGTTAATATTTTTTCCATCTTTTCAGCTCATGGAGACGACAATGATTCCCATAAGTTGAGTAACCAAATTCTCTTCTTTGGAGAGCTATTGTGGAGTCAGTGGTAACATCCTATTACTTTCCAGGCTATCAGCTACCAATTTCCAACTCTTGGGTTTTGAGTGTCATCGATCTTAAGTGAAGATGAGTTAGTGAGGACACTAGGGGAGAGGAAAATACTAGCTGGTATTTAATAGATTATTTTTCTTCCTGAATCTGTGTTAAATGGCTTGGCAGAGGAAAAAAATCATTTGTGCAGCAAGATTTGATTTTAATCATACCAGATTGAGTCTGGGCCATTTCATCTCTGCCTTGGTATTTAGCCAGTCAAAGGAGACAATTACTACCCAAGAGGCCAAGCCTTCTATCATGTTGACATGATCTCAATTTCTAAACAGGAATTGAACAGGCAAAATGAACACAGCTGGCCTCTGACTGCATGATGAACTCTTTAAATGCATTCTTTCCCAAGAAGTTTTAGGCACCATAGAGACACACCCAATCAGGGAACTTTTGCTGAAGTTCTTAGTATGCTCAGCATTCAAAGATGCTATGACAGTGTTTTTCAAAATATTGTTATCTATGAACATGGCATTCCCCAGAGACACCCCAGGCTCTGTTGGTGAGTAACTATCTTATAATCACTGACAAAAATAGAAAAGATGGATGGAATCTTATGGGAAAAATATTTGATTATAAAAATGCCTTCCATCGATATGGTGTAGTCTTTTTCCTTTTTCTTTTCTTCCCTTATTTTTTTTTTGTATAAAGCTTTTCAATACAGTTTCATACATTTTGACTAGACTAGCCAATAAAGGAGATGAGTCTTGACTTGAGAGAGAAGAACAAGGGTCATTTAATGAAAGTTATAGAAAAGGTTTTTGCTAATAGCTGTAATAATAATAAAGAGTATTTATATAGTATTTTAAGTTTTGCAAAGTGCTTTACAAAAATTATCCCATTTTATTCTCAAATCACCCCTGGGGGATAGATGTTATTATTATCCCCATTTTACAGATAAGTAAATGGAAGCAGATATTGGTTTAGGACTTGCCCAAGGTCAAATAGCTAGTAAATATCTGAAAAGGGATTTGTGCTGAAGCTTTCCTGACTTCAGATCTAACACTATGCTTTTTGCCATCTCATTATAAGAAAAAATTTCTGAAAGATTAAAGTTGTCCAAAATGGAATGGGATATGTTACCAGTTACCTATCACCAGTGATGAAGCAGAGGCTATACAAATACATGTCAAAAAAGTTATTTGAATATTTCCTTGGAAGTTAATAATCCATGGTCCAAATCATGAACATCCTCAAAAAGTCATTCTCCAGTCTTTGCTTAAACTGCTCCTCTGTGTATGGTCTATGCCAGTTCAGCATTAGCCAGAATTCCTGATTCCCCAACCATGACAGATGGCTCGCTCAGAGGTTACTGTACCATTCAAAGGAGACCCTCTGTTTTAAGTGGAAGCCTAATAACTCTATCTATAGTACTTTCTGTTTTCATGAAGCACTTTCCCTTGATAGTTACAATCACACCCCCTGGGAGAAAGACAGAACAAATGTTCTTATCTCTATTTGGCAAATGAAAAAACCTTTTAGTGACTTGCCCATTGGAGGCAGAACCCATTTCTTGGGACATGATTTATTTGCTGTGTAGTAAATGGAGATCTAGAGTCAGGAAGACTTGAGTTCAAAGCTTGGCTAACACTTGCTCTCAGTGTAACAAGGCAAGTCACAATCTTTCTGAATTTCATTTTTCTCTTCTATCATTGTGAGGCTTGAATGAGAAAATGTTCAGAAGGTACTTTGAAGACTTGAATCACGTGTATCAATATTCATCATTATCATTATCATCTTGTCTCTGGTTCAGATGAATTTGTCCATTATGGACTCCTGAGGCTCTTTGCTACAGGATGTATATATTACTGTTGCTCTTCATTATGAGGTTATGCAGAATGAGTAAGATGCCATTGCATTATTCAGTGATGTGTGGTGAACCGCTCAAAATCTGACTAGAAATGATGTCTAGAAAAGACCAGGTATGCTCGGCACTTCTCAGTCCTACCAACAACAAAAGGATTAGTGACAGGCTAAGGATGATTACTCACATTTGTCAGAAAAGGAAACTGAGTCTCAGAGAGGATAAATAATTTGTCCAGGTTCACAGAGCTATTTAAAACCAGAGTTCAGACTATTTCTGCTCAGAATTTTAGGCTTTAAAGATAGCCATGAAGTTAAAAATTGGTCCCCATTGGGTAGCAGATTAAATTTTATGGTTTATTGCCCTTTATTTCCCTTAAATTAGATTTCCAGGGAAATCTATATCTAAGCTATCAATATGAATAATAGGATTATGAAATCCTAGATTTGAGAGGGGCCTCAACAGTTATTTGGTCCAGTCCATACACTATCATTAATCTTCCCTGCAACTTTCCTGAAAATTTATCCTCTAGCCTCTGCTAAAACAATTTTAGAGACAGTGAACTCCCTAATCCTTAATGTAGCCCTTTCTATTTATTGTTCATTCATCCAACTAACATTAAGACACTGCTTCTTAGGTGCCAGGGATACAAGTCAGAACTAAGAAATAGTCCCTGTAACCTAAAAGCTTATATTCTACTGGGAGATCCAACATGTAGAGAAATAAATAAGCACACAATCATTTAAGGAGAGCGCCTCATCTAATAAAGGGATTTCAGGGACCAGGGAAGGCTTGGGAAGGAGATAACATTGGGGCTGAATCTTATATGAAGCTAATGATTCTAAAAGGCAAAAAATCAAACAAGAAAGCAGACATGCCTACTAGAGATCATGCTCCCTTGAACACAAAACCTCTGCTCTTCTATTTTGAGGATAAACCTGTTATATGATTGGGGAAGCAGGAATGTGTAGAAGCCAGCTCTAACTGGTTCAGAAGAGTACATGGTCAAATTGTCATCATGAGCATTTATAGCTCAGATTTCAGCAAAAACTGCAAATAAGGACTTTATTGTTTTGTTGATTGTCTAGAGTTAGGAAAGTGATGGAGAAAATGATAATAATGCAGATTAAACTTAAAAGAGTATCTAAGTATACATCTTTCTGGAGAGCTTATTATTTCTATTTATTTAATAGAATTTATTCCCAGTTTCCTCAGTCCCTCCCTCCTTTCTCTGCACCATACAAAGAATCATTGGACAGAAAAGATATGTATAGGTAAATTATATCTTTCATGTTTCGTTTTTTCAATTCATTCTCTGGAGGTGGACATTTCACAAGTTATTGTTCAAATATTAAATCTGTAATTTTATATATGTATATATATATATAATGTTCTCTTGACTACTCATTTCATTCTTCATTATTTCATGTACATCTTAAAAAAAAGGATTCACCTGCTTCTCACTTCTTATGGAGTAGGGTCATAATCATTATAATCATATACCAATTTATTCAGCCATCCCCCAATTGATGGGTATCCTCTTGATTTCTAATTATTTGCCTTCACAAAGAGAGCTGCTATAAATATTTTGGAACATAATATGTTCTTTTCCTTTTTCCCTGAATTCCTTGGAGAACAGATCCAATTGTTGGGTCTAAAGAAATATGCACAGTTTTATAACTCTCTGGGGATACTTCCAAATTGTTTTCCAGAATGGTTGGATCAATTCACAGTTTCACCAACTGTGAATTAGTATTCTCATTTTCCCACATCCCTTCCTACATTGTAATTTTGCTCTTTTGTCATTTTAGCCAATTTGATGTGCTTGATGATACTGCAAAATTGTTTTGCTTTGCCCTTCTCTCAATAGTGATCTAGAGAAATTTTTGGATATTTAGATATGACTTTGATTTCTTCATCCAAAACTCTGATCATATACTTTACCCATTTATCAATTGGGAGATGGCTCTTATTCTTTTAAATTTGATAACGTTTTCTATTTATTTTAAACAGGAGATCTCTATCTGAGAAACTGTCTCTCAATTTTTTTCATGATTTTCCACTTTCCTTCTAGTCTTCACTAAGTTGGTTTTATTTGTATGAGACCTTTTAAGTTTAATGTAATCAAAATTATTCATTTTACATTTCAAAGTGCTCTCCACTTCTTATTTATTTTTAAAATTTTCTCTTATCCATAAATCTTATAGGTAATATGTTCCCTGTTCTTCTAATTTGTTTATGGCATCTTCTTTTATGTCTAGCTTATGTTCCATTTTGATTTTATCTTAGCTGATGGTGTGACATATTGGTCTATACCAGTTTCTGCCAAGCTCCTTTCTAATTGTCTCAGCAAATTCTACCACATAGTGAGTTTTATCCCCAAAACTTGAATCTATACTTTTGTCAACTACACGGTTAATATAATCTTTTACTTTTTTTTTTTTACTATTTACTATTTATTTACTCTACTATACAATTCATTATTGTATGTCTGTTATGTTCCACTGATCTACATTTCTATTCCTTAGCCAGTACTAGATAGTTTTGATAATTATGGCTTTATAATACAGTTTAAAATCTAGTACTACTAGTCTTCCTTCCTTTTTATTAATTCATTTTCTATTCTTGATTTTTTTTGTTCTTCCAAGTGAATTTGGTTATTACTTTTTCTAGCTCAATAAAATAATTTTTTGATAATTTAATTAGGATAGCATTGAATAAGTAGGATAGTTTAGGTATGACTGTCATTTTAATTATATTGACTCTGTCCACCCATAAACAATTCATTTTCTCCAATTACTTAAATCTGACTAGATTCGGTGCTCTATCCACTGTGCTGCCCATGTGCCTGCTGTTGAATATTTATCAAAACACTCTTCTAAGAAATCCTGGTAGGCACCAAGTCAGAGGACTAGTCAGAGCTGTAGTCCTTTGAAGAAATCAGATAACAATACATGCCTCTCACAGGATGGTCACTTTTTTTGCTTCTGCTGTGACCTGAAGATCTTAGATAGACCTTGCTTCTAATTTTGGTTTGCTATAGTTACGATATTGTATTCTACCTCTCTAGAGAGCCACTTGCATCCTCATCTCTCAGTGACTGTGAAATACCTGGGCACAACCTGTGCAAAATGCTCTTTTACCTATCTATCTTTGCCTCATCCTCACTGGTCCTCTTTCTCATGGTCCTGGCTGTTCCAAGTGTAGCTACAATCTTTCCCTTTTGAGAGTTGCAGGGATGGGGGCTGTCGATATGATTTCTGAGGTGGACAGAACTCCTGGATGAGAGAACACTTACCAAGGCAGGTTGCTAATTTCTATTCCTAAGGATAGTTAGAATGTTGTCTAGAGCAATGAAAGAGTAAGAAATCTGCTGAGGGTTACACAAGCTAGAACATGTCAGAGGTGGAACTTGCAGCTTGGTCTTCCCGTTTCCAAGACCAGTTTTCTAGCCACTGATCCAACTTGCTTCTGGTGAGTCAAAAACATGCAGAATAAAGTCCTATTGTTTTTAGCATGCATTGATCAATATGCTGCTTCTGTGGAAGTGTTCAGTCTTTTACAACAGCTACAGTGGATCGCAACTGTGAGTGGGAGAGAATAGGGACAGAGACAAGGAATCTGCAGAGGCAGATACAATTATATTTGACAACTGATTGGTTATAGAAGGTTTGGGAGAAGGAAAAATCAGGGATGACTTCCAGGTTATCAACCTGGGTGACTGGAAGGATGTGGTGTCCTTGATAGAGATATTGGAAGGAAGAGAAGATTTGGAGGGAAAAAAACATAGTTCTTTTTTTAGACATGCTGAGTTGGGATGCTGATGGGATAGCTCTAATTATGAGGAATTTTGTGTGTGTGTGTGTGTGTGTGTGTGTGTGTGTGTGTGTGTGTGTGTGTGTGTGTGTTGAATTGAAAACTTCCTTCCTGTCATTTCTACTGGAGGATTCTTGTTCTCCTCCAGAATCTCTTGAGCAGGGAGGGAGTGAGATAGAGAATAAGGGAGCTCTGAGTATTCATTACAAGAAAATGCTAAGCACTTGGAAAAAGGAAACAGGGTACTGTGGGAAGTAGTGTTAGAAATGGGAATTATGCTCGTTAGGAAGTAGCAGGCGTATTATTTAATAGACAGCTGAAAATAAATTTGTGGGATAAATAGTATTATATGTATAGCACAAGCTCTGGACTTTTTCCCAACCCCTACCTGCCCTCACAAGCAGGATTGTTTTTGTATTTCACTTTTGATCTCTAGGAGTCATGCTGAAGGGATGGGTTTCTAATTCCATATATATATATATAGCCCGTTAGCCGCCACTAGTATGATTCTCCTTATGCTTATCAGTTGGTATCAGTTAGTTAAATATTTAATTATCTTTTAGAAAGGGAATATTTACTAATAACAAGAAGAGTGGGTCTAGTTTTAGTTGATTAAATCAGGATGCTTTCTTATTGGACATTCCGACTTTTAAGTGGGATAATCAGTGGATGCCCACCTTTACAATATGGAAACTATCATATGGGAAAACTTAGAGATTATCAATTAAAAAAATAGAGAGACAGTGTGGCATAAAGGATTAGAGGAGGCTTCAGAGTGAGGAAGAACCTAGGATCGAATTTAGTCTCCATGTAAACTCACCATGGTACCCTGAACAGGCAACTTAGCCTCTCGATGCCCCAGGTAACTTTGTAAAGCTATAAGTTGTTACAACAGTTGTGGCTCTACATCCATAGAAGGAATTCTCTGGGAGCTTCCTAGATCAACGATATCATAGACTTGGTCAAAGGAAAAACAGACACCATGCCAGAGAAATTCACATTTTTCCACTTCTTTTCCACATCTCTATACACTGAAACCAGTGGGGGAAATAAAAGGAAAGACCTTGAATTCCCTTTTGAATTCCCTCGTCCTGGACAGTCTTCTTTAAAGTCATTTCTCAGCTCTAGTGTCAGTGTTTTTGTCTGCACCAGGCAGGCTTTCTCTGCTTCTCTGAGGGTTGTTTACTGCTGACTCGACCGTCTATTCTCCTGGTTTGTTTCTTGTGAGTGGCCTGGCCTGGGTACGGCTGTGTGCAGAAGAGTGGCATGATAAAGGCTAGCTCCCCTGAGCCGTGTATCTTTTGCCTCAATAAAGAAAACATCCTGTGTCCATGCTGTAACATCCTGCTGTATCCTTTGTCGGGTTCCTCTGGGAAGCTTCAGAGCCACTTACATTACACTAGATTCCAGCAAGCAATTTAAGATGAGGCAGAATTATTATGATTATGATTTTTATTTTTAAAGGGAGAGGAAGAGAAGGTATCTTTTGGGTCACAAGCAGGGGGTAGCTGTTTAGGATATAGCTACCATCTTCATAATAGGATTATGAATGAGAAGTTATATTGAGAATTACACATATATGTTTATATACAAACACATATAGACACATATATATATATATATATATATATATATGTACACACACACAGAAATGTAAGGTGTGCAAGGGTGTGTGTATTTGTCTTTGTGTGTAACAGACTGGGTCTTATTTAGGAAGACTCCCTGGTAATTTAGGTCCAAAAATAAAATAAAATGAGATTTTTGTAATCCAATGAACAGTTATTACATCCTGACAGGTCTAAGTCATGGCAGCACAATGACTTCCCTCATGTAGAGAGGAAGCCCTCTCCCACCTCCAGACTATTTCCCCAGGCTCCAGGAAGAGCTACAGCACCCTCAGAATGAGGTGAACCCCCTCTGCAGGGTTCTGGGTTGTTGCCCATGCTGGACATCCTAGGGTGAGCCTGGCACCTTCCCTTCCACTCCCCTACCCTAGGCTGGTGGTGCAGCCCCTGAGTCTTCAAATCACCATGGAATGGGGGGTGTTTAGAGTCAGGTGGTGTTTAGGAAGGGCCAGCATTTTCAGTGTGAGGGCTTGTTGAGCCCTTTTCAAGGCTGCTCATTCACTTTTGGGGTCCATCCGCCCCCCAATTCTCCAAGAAGCTGTCAGCAGGCACATAGGCCACCTGCCATGATAAAACAATCTTGGCAGGTGGGCTAAATCAGGTGGAGAGCAGCAAATGGACCCCAGACCCACTAATAAGCTTAGGGGATGTCTACTCCAGGCATGTGAAGACTTCTTTTGGTGGAAGAGGGTCACGAGAACAATTTGTTCCAATGTCCATGAAGATAGCTGAGGCAGATGCTGTGGAAGGCTTAGAGCTTGGCCGGACATCAAAGATGCCAGCATTGTCCATCGTATCCCGGGCTGCTGCCCGCTACTCTGAATTTTGTCATACCACTGGACTTTGATGACCCTGGAAGGGAGAATGAGGCTGGCAACCTACTTGGCAACTCTGATTCACTCAAATCCAATTCGATCCCAAGTCAAGGCATCACCCAGTGACATCAATGGTCCTCTTTGGAAAAGGAAGGACAAACAAAAACAAGAGTTAACAAAGGAAGCTTTCTTCATTTGACAAAAGCATGGGGAAGATATTCAGAGCAATGAAGGCATCTTTGCCCAGGTTAAATAAAACATTATTCACTTGATCAGAGTTTCCCAGTCTTGTTCATGCTGCTCATCTATAGTCTGAAACCACAGGTAGGTTGTTGTGTTCTCAAGTGACCAGGAATCTAGGTCAGTGCTTTAAGCCAGAGTCCCTGGAGCTAATCAAATCTCAACCATTTTAATGCCTTTTAAGGATCAATGAGCCTAAGTTGCTGGTGGGTGGGGTGGGGGTAGGGGTAAGATATGGCTCCCACCCCTGTGGGTATCCACATATAATGCATTTGTGAACTCTTACTGTTTGTTATCTTATAAACCTCACTAGAAGAAATGCAGAAGTAGCATTACATGGAGCAGAAGAAAAGAGATGATGGGCCAATACTTGCTCTCTAGAGCTGATCATAAAGCCTTACCTGCTTGGTCTCCGGGCCAAATATCATTGGCTTACTGTTATCGTGGTGGTGGAAAGGGATTGGGAGAGTGAGAGGGAACCACAGAAGTCATTTAATATAACCTAAACAAGAAACCTCTCATCATCATTATTGATACCTACTGTGTTCCAGGCATTCTGCTAAGTGATTTATATAAATTAGCTCATTGGATTCTCACAAGTGCCCTGTAGAGGTAGATGCTGTTATTATCCCTGTTTAAAAATTTAAAATTTAAACAATTGTTTAAAAATTGAGGAAATTGAAGCAAACAGGTTCCGTTACTTACTCAGGGTTACATAGCTGGTTACATAGCAGGGTTATATAGTCTGAGGTCAGATTTGAACTCCTGACTCCAGGTCCAGTGCTCTATCCATTGCGTCACCTTGCTGCCTTTGGGGATCTTCCATTAAGGGATGGTCTGATGCATTCCTGAAGACACCTAGGAATTAGGGAATCAATACTTACCTCCTAACATGTTCTATTCTACTTTTATATAGTTCTAATTCTTAGAAGGTATTTCCTCAAATCAAATCTGACTGCGGTATTTGACATCATTCTTCGTTCTGTCCTAGAACAAGACAACCAAATCTAATCTCTCTTCACAGGATATCCTTCAGAGATCTGAAGAGGGATATCATGCCACTAGCCAACATTATCTTCTTCAGACTTAACATCCCCAGGTTTCTGAACCTGTCCTGATGTAGGATGGTCCTGAGGCCATTCTTCATCCCCTTTTCCTTTCCTGGGATGCTCTCCGGCTTATCTTTATCCCTCCTATCCAGAACTGAGAGCACAATACACCAGAAGGGTCTTACCAAGGCAGAATACAACAGGATGATATGTCTCTTTTAAAGCAGTCCTCTTTTACTGTCACCAGAGGGGAGAGGAGCACAGCCAGTAACTACCCACTCCTCAGTTCTGGCAGGAACTCGCACAATTATGTCCTCTGCCTTTGATGTTTGCTATTAGAGATAACTTATTGTTGAGATTGATTTGTATAGTAGATCCCTATCAGAGGTTTCTCTACCTTAAAGCACAACTGGCAAGTAGAATAGAAGAATGAGAAATAATTGACCAGAAAGGTCAAGTCCAGCCTTCTCCTTTCAGAGGACACCTAAAAGGTGAAACAACTTGCCCAAGGTCAATAAATATGTCAAAAGTCTAGGTGTAGGAACTCCCTTCCCCTATTGGATAAAGAGAATGAGCATTTCTATGGTGCCTATGTGCCAGGCACTGTGCTGAGTCCTTTATAAATATTATTTGATTCAATAATTTAGTGAAGTGCTGTTATAATTTCCATTTTACAGTGGGGGAAACTGAGGCAAACAATTTTTTTTTAATTTTTATTTTTTAAAGTGACTTTCCCAGCATCACATGACTGGCAAGTGTCTGAGACTGATTTCAAACTCAGGTTTTCCTGATTCCAGGATTCTATCCACTGCATTGCATAGAATCCTATTTATCACTTAGATAGACTAGTCATAGAGATCTGTTTGAGGCTCAAATAGGTTAAAATATTTACTCATTAGCATAGAGCTAGCAGGACTTCAGAGGGAAAATTTGAATGTGGATTCAAAAGCAGTATTCTTCCTCCTTCTTCACAGCTGCCTCTCCTTGTAACAGTATAAATGACCAGGACGAGCAGTATAAGTATGCATGAGGCGGCTGCATTGCAACTCTCTGGTTGACCACCGTTTCACATCTCATATCTTTATATACAGAGCTGATTGTAGCAAAATGATTCCCCGACACAGTCAGGGATCTGGAAGCAGACAAGCCGCAATAGCTCATTTCACTGTGAATCAATCCATACTCAGTCCTTCTTATCATTTGGAATTCTACAGACATTTTGTCAGGACCTGTGGGGGGATGAAGTGATAAAACGTTGGCTGCCTGGACGAGGCTGCCCCAGCTTTGAGGAGGTCATGAATTTCTGTACAGTCTCCTTGGGCTTGGTCCTTCGAAGGAAATTTAAAATGAAGGGAATCTCACCACCCTCTCTTCTCTCTGTTTGTTTTTATTTCTAACCTAGAGTCGTCAGTATTTCATGACCTTCAGACTCTTTCTGGTGCTGCTGATACACACAATCTGCTTAATTCCACGAGACCACTGTCCTTATTTTCTTCTCTTGAGATTCCAAGAGGCAGTATGACATAGCGAATCTTAGTGAACAGAGTGCTGGGCGTAGAGTCAGTTGGATTCAAGTCCTGCCTCTTTGGGTCTCTGAGATCAGGCAACTCTAAAGGCCTTATGAACTAAGCCTTGGTCAGTGAACTATGGCTGGAGCTCCCACTTTGGGAGGTCCCTACACTGAGGACCTCAGTGATCCTTTAGACATTTGCCTTGAGTATGCACAATGCTAAATAACTAACTCCCAAATCACACTTTCTAGCAGTGCTTGTAGAGTCACTCCTTGTGAACTTTATTGCTCTATGCAGCCTTTCTCTGAAATGAGAAGAGTTAATGGCTTTATAAATAGTGGTTATGCCATTGGAGCATATAGCAATACCTTTTGCAGCAATCCTGACCTTTTTTATTCCTCTAGCCAATAATCTAGTGCCATTCCTCATCACTGCCTATACCAATCTTTACACTGTTGCCTGGTTAATTCTTCCTTATGCACATATCTGATTATATTACTTTTTTACTGAAAAGTCTAAAAGAGTCTTTCTATTGCCTCTTGAATAAAATTCACCCTTCACTATCTAGTACCAATTTTTTCCCAGTGTGGATGTGCATATTGTTGATACCATGCATCATAGATAGAGGAGATGAAAGTGCCGTGTCCTACCCTGACCAAACCAGGTTATGTGCCATCTCTATACTGTCCCATAATATTCTATTTCTGTATCTTTGCTTGTATCCTATGGCTAGAATGTTCTACTTCCATCTATTCTGCCACTTTGAATTTCTTCCTGTTCTTTATAGCTCATCTCAAGTGACCTTTTATCCATGGAACCTTCCCTCTTTCCCCATCCTTTCCTTCCCCTTCCTTTCCTTTCTTTCCCCTTCCCACTACTCCACAGACTTGGGATGGTACCTGACTTGCATCTCTCTTTTACACTTATCATATATCCTTTTGTGTTATGTTTATTTGCAAATGTCATATACTTCAGGGAATGTGAGCTGCAGGAGGCATGGACTATGTCTCATTTAATCTTGGCATGTCCTCTGGTACCTAGAAAAGTGTTCTGTATTTTTTGACCTTAATAATTATTTGTTGAAAGTGATTGTTATTCTTCTGCCTCCTCTCATAGGACCTAATACAGAACTGGGCATACTCAATAAATAGCTATTGATTAAAATGAATAGTTCTCCTTGAAAGGAGAAGGTTAACTAGGACCCCAGTAAATGACTAGTTTTTCTGCTGAACAGATTTACAGTTGAGTCATGAGGAAAACATCATGGCTAATGGCCAAACACTATTGCCTGAGACAATTAGAGATTCTCTTGGTCTGTAAGGTTCCCTCTGCTCTGTGTCTGTCTGTGGCCAGGAGATGTCACTGTGATATTTCTTGCTTTTCTCATGCTAGGAGGCACTCTGAACACAAGGCATCCTCTATAATAGAGTTTAATGGCATAGGTTGAACTCTGCCCATTCATTCCAGCCTTGATGCTTCTTGCTTCTCTTACAACTGCTTTGAAGTGATTCCTCCAAGGTTTTCACATTCTCCTAACTATGGGATAAAGCATGTTCAAGGCCATTATCTCATGAAACTCCCATACCAACTCTTTGAGACAGATAGAGCTAGCATTATCATCCATTGTACGGAGGAGGAGTGGGAAGATGGCTGCCAATAATGAACACTACCTATTGGTGAGGGACTATTGTCTGCTTTAATGAGGACCATTTAATTGAAAATGGTTTAGGGGATAGAAAGCCAGACTCAGAGTCAGGTAAAGCTGGGTTCATATGTTCTTCCTGATATGTGTTAGATATGTGCCCCCAGATAAATCATTTATCACTGGTACTCTCAGGGCCCTGTGAGAAGCAAAATTAATATCCAATATTCCAAATATCATATTTAATTATATTTAATTAGAATTATTATTAATGTTATTAATAATAATAATGATAATAAAATAAAAAGCTAGAGTAAAAAGCCAGCCTCCCCAGCCATGCATGCAGGAAAAGAAGAGAGAGGTGGAGTTACAGAAATTATAAACAATATGTGAAGATGCAATGTGGACAAAATTAAAAAGGATTCTGGGTCATGTAGTTCAGGAGTTCAAGATTTTCTAACTATACAGCCCCAAGAAATTCTCTACAAATTGTAATAATTAGATTAAATCTACACTGCCCATCTTTAGATTTAATCATCAAAGGTGAGAGTACCTCCAATCTTGAGAGGTCCTAGAGTGAGTGACAAATCAGAATCGACTGACCCGCCCCCTGGGTGGTCTATGAGAATCATCTATTGTGATTGGACACGCAAGCTAGGGGAGGGCACTGGAAATGACACATACGTGACCCCTTTAAAAGGGGGAGTTGAGTGAGTGAGGCTTCTGGTTTGGTGAAGGCGACCTGAGGGAGCTTTGCTGGTTTGTGACTGAGACTGTTCCATGTGATGAGTTTAAAGACTGAATCTTCCTGAACTTCTATTCAGAAACTTCCTTTTATAGATTCTATGAATGAAATTTGCTCCATTCACCTCCGGCCCTCAGGCCCTTTAACCCTCAGCTGAGGGTTAAGATCTACCTGGATTAATTAGTGGGATAGATTCTTATTTCCTTACTTCCTCTCTCTCTTCTCATGTAAATAAACTTCCATAAAAGTCAATTTTGATTTGAGATTATTCTTAATTGAGGACTGATGACCATCTTTTAATATATTGAACCCATAAAACCCCCTTTTCACCCTTAAAAAATGGAAATCACAGAGCAGGTGCTGACTGGCATTAGTAGGAATTTGCTATATCAATGAAATTACAGCTCTGGTGTCTGCCTTCCTCTTCCCAATGGACAGTGGTGATGAAGATGATGGTGATTGTTATACAAATAGAAGGGCCTGGATGTCTCAGAGATATAATTTAAATTAGTCATTTTGAACTCTGGTTCTGTTACACATGAATGAAAATAATCAGCCTTAAAAATACAAATAAGAAACAATGATATAGTTCTTACTTTGTGCCAGGCAATGTTCTATATGTGCAAATATTTTCTAGTTTGATCCTCACAACAATTTTAGGAGGTAGGTACTATTATTATTCTCATTTTACAGATGAGGTAACACAGGCAATGATTTGCCCATGGTCATACAATTGGTTAATGTCTGAATTCACACTTGAATTTAGGTCTTCCTTCCTTCAGGTCTGGTGCTTTATGCATTGAGTCCCTAGCTTCCCCTACTTTATATTTATATTATATTTCATATATGTAAATATATCAGAAGTAAAATGGTAAAGTGGACAGAGAGCTAGTCTAGAAATCAGGAGGGCTTTGGCTCTAGTCATAGAATCATGGATGAAAGACTGGATGTAACCACAGAAGCCATCTAGTCCAATTCTCTCATTTGATGGATGAAGAAACCAAGAGTTGTGGAGGTAAAATATCTTGACTTAGGTCAAATGGGTGGTAAATAAGAAGAGCCAGGATACTGCCTTTGACTCTTCCCAACTGTGAGAACCTAATTAAGTCACTTAGGCTCTCAGTGCCGACTAATAATAATGAGTCATGCTTCTTTAGAGAATGATATCATAAGATAACTTATTGTGTCTTCTTCTCATTTAGTATCATGAGGGTGACAAATTAATCTTGACTTAAATAAAGCTCTATATGGTCATTCTTTATTCATCAATTTACCTTTACTTATCAAGGAATGAACAGTTCCACAATATGAAAATTTCCTGATTAACTGAGGTTTAACTCTTTAGCATC
This sequence comes from Gracilinanus agilis, assembly GCF_016433145.1. NCBI lineage: Eukaryota > Metazoa > Chordata > Mammalia > Didelphimorphia > Didelphidae > Gracilinanus > Gracilinanus agilis. Next base: position 94,617,976 of record NC_058134.1, on the reverse strand, counting down.
AACACTGAAAAATATTTAAAATCATTTTTGATGGTCACATTTATTAAATATTTCCTTGCATTTTCTCAATTCCCATTTTCTTTGAGTTTTTTTCTAATATATAACACCAATAATTGTCCTTTTTATAAAGTCCTTTTCTTTGATTTCTATAATAAGCATTCTGGCTGCTCTATCACTTTATCTCCATATTCACTTGAATGGCAATGGGAAGAGGACTCTATTTGGAGTCATAAGATGGGTTCAGATCTTATTTCTGCCACTCACTGGCTGGATTGTCTTGGGGATAGTCTTTCATTTCTCCATGCCTCAGTTTCCTCATTTGTAAAATTATTTTCTGATTTGTGTTAGATTCATTCTAAATCATTTATCTACCATCCTTTTCCTTTTTGTGTGCACCCTAAGCTTAGGAGGCATTTCTAGGATTTAAGATTTAGAATTGGAAGGAATTTTAGAGGTCATATGGCCCAACCTTCTCATTTTACAAATGAGGCAATACGCTCAGAGAAATAAGATGACTTGCCTGTGGTCACATAGCTTCTAAATATTAGAAGTAAGGCTTGAGCTCAGGTCTTTCTGACTCTAAGGCTATCATTCTATCCACTCTGCCATGTTGGCTCTTCTTTTCTATGGTAGCAATAATAACAAAATAGCTTTGAGTGACTTTTCCAGTGTCACATAGCTAGTGATGGTCTGAGGCCAGATCTGAGCTCAAGCCTTCCTGAATCCAAGTGCAACACTATCCACTGTGTCAGCTAGCCGCCATATATGTTTGCTTCTTTGACGATCTACCTGCGGGTAGTTTTATGTAGATGACTCTCAGATAATCATCTCTAGGCCTATCCATTCTGGAAAGTTCTAGTTTTTCATTTTTGGCTGCCTACTGGACACTTCTACCTGCATATCTTGTTGGGAACTCAAGCTCAATTGTGAACACAAGCAAATGAACTCTTATCCACAGCTACAATGAGAGCTTCTTCCTTCCTATTACAGTTCATGGTGCTGCCATTTAAAAAATTCTCTTAGGTTGAAAACACTGACTCCTCCCTGTTCCTCTTCATATCCCATCAAATTCCAAATAGGGTTTACTATACTTCCACCCTCTAGCTCACAATCACTTCCTTTTTATTCCCTCTTATACCATCATAATTCAGACCTTTATTATTTTTTGACTAGACTCCTAGTCTGATTAGCTACTAAGTGGACCACCATTTTTCTCATTCCAACTGATTTTTACATATAACTTTTCGTTTTATTTCTCATTTATACTTGTTTTGCTTATTTTTACTCTGCATTAGTTCATTTAAGGACTCATGTTTCTCCAAATGCCTCATATTCATCATTTTGTTCAGTACAGTACATTCTACTTCCACTTCTATTCTTCTGTGTATTTAGCCTTTCTTAATTGGTGGATGATTTTTTCTCATACTTTACTACAAAAAATGCTTGTTTGAATATTTCTGTAATTTTCTGCCTATTTGGCTTATAAGCCCAGCAATGGAATATCTGGTTCAAAGGGTATAAACAATTTTGTGTTTCTTTTGCATTATTCCAAGTTCTTCCCCAGAACGGTTGGACTGTTGAGTGCTCCAAGAATGATACTGTAACAGCCACTCCAACACTGATTCTTTTGTCTTCTGTCATCTTTGTTACTCTTCTGGGTGTAAAGAAAAACTTAGAGATTTCTTTTCTTAATGTTCCATTTCTCTTATGTTGGGTTATTTAGAGAATTGTTCATATGATTGCTGAAAATTTGCAATGATTTTAGATAGCATTCCTATTTTGACCATGTATTTTCTGAGGAATAATTTTTCATCGTATATTTGTGTTCATTCTCTATGTGTCTTGGTTCTCATACATTAGGAGGGATATTTGTTATGAATATTTTTCCATTTTACAATTTTGCTTCTTTTTTCTAGCTACTTTAATTTTGTCCATGCAGAAGTTTCTCAATTTCATGTACTCAATTATCTGTACTGTCTTTTTTGATCTATCTTTGGTTTGGGCAAGAATCTTCTTTCTAGTCACAGTTGTAAAAGATACCTTTTCCTATTTTTTTATGAGATAACTTTTTATGTTTAAACTGCTCATTTAGAATTCATTATGGTATATGATGGAAGATGCAGATCTAATTTTTTTTTGTCAAACTGCTTTATAGTTTACAGAAATTCTCATATATAGGGATTTCTTCCCTCTACTCAGTTTTACTGAATACTATTATCTACTTCTACTGTTTATAATATTTGGCTAGCTAGTCTATTTCAGTTATCTACTTGTTCTGGTTTTTAATCATTCCCAAACCAGTTTTTATTAACATTGTTTGATATCTAGGAATATGCTTTTTCTTTCATCCTATTTTATTTGCTCTTTGAGAGATTAAATTCTTTGTTCTTCTAAATGAATTTTGTTATTATTTTTTCTAATCCTTTTGATCATGCTATCTAAAAGCTTTATCAGGTTTTTAGGTTTTATCTATTTTGGTTTTATCTATTATTTCTGTAGTGTTAAAAAACAATCCTTACTTTCAGTCTTAGAATGAGTACTGTGCCTTGGTCCCAAGGCAGAAGAGCAATAAAGGCTAGGTAATAAGGGTTCAATGACTTGCCCAGGGTCACACAGTTCAGAAGTGTTTGAGGCTACATCCGAACCCATGACCGCTCATCTCTGGACCTGGCTTTCCACTAAGACACCTAGCTTCCCTCAGTCTTCTCAATCTTTTTGTTTTTCATGAAAGGCAATATTGTAATAGATATTCAGGTGGTCTCAGAGTAAGGAAGACCTGATCCAAAGTTCTACCTTTAATGTATTCTGACTCTGTGTCCCTGAGCATTTAGCCTTTAATTTTTTTAGTAATTCTGTAAATTTGCAGAGAAGGTGGTGGCCTTCATTGTTACAAAGTATTCCTTTAAGTAGGAATTCCCTATCAATAAAAAGATAGATCTAATCTCTGGTCTTATCCCCTTTTAGTTTTCCATTTTGTCCCTTTCTTCTCTGACTTTATAGATATTTTCTTTTGTGCTTCTTTTGGTTTTGTTGAGTTATGAAGGTCCTAATTTTTAAAACTTCATAATCAATTGTTTAATCTTCTTCTACTTATTTTTTCCAGTAATAAAATTATTTCTTTAAATGGGTTATCATTTTCTTTGAGGCTATAGTATGCTATTTTATTGTTATAATTAACTTTCCCATAATTCAGAACTCCCCCTCCCACACACACACACCTTATTTTGGGTATTTAGTCCTTTTTTGAGGTAGATGCTATTATCAGATAAATGAACCCTGAGTCAATGAGGTATTGTTCAGTCAATTTCCAGTCATACCCAACTCTTCCTGACCCCAGTTGGGGTTTTCTTGGCAAAGATGCTGGAGTGGTTTGCCATTTACTTCTCCAGCTCATTTGATAGATGAGGTTCTGAGGCCATCAGGATTAAATGATTTGCCCAGCATCACATAGTCAGTGTTTGAGGCCAGATTTCAACTCAGGAAGATTAGTCTTCCTCACTCCAGGCCTGGCACTCTATCCATTATGCCACCCAGCTGCCCCTAAGATGAAGTCTAATATAAATGGAAATCCACATTTACATGAAAGTTGGATTAGGTGATGATTATTTACTCAATCAAAGGATTCATTGCTTTATGAAATGTTCACTCTGGGATTCCTGTCACTGTTTAAAATGGTAAACAGACTCCTGTTAAAAATACTATTTCAAAACATTTTTGATTGTATCGTTTGGTGTATTCCCAAGGCTGATTCAGATCATAGCCCCTCTATTCTTAGGTAGAAGATGTTATGGGGTGCTGTGGCCAAAATTACTCACTACTTGTTAGCTAGATCTTGGGCAATGAACCTCTCTTAAGTAAGTCTGGCTGCCTTTTTGGTCGTTAGGACTAAGTATTACCAAAAGCTTTTCAGGTTGTTAGGAGTAGCTGAATTTGAGCTTTATTAACTCAGCCATTAAAAGCTCAGAGTCCCCTCATATAGCTTAAGTTTAATTTGCCGTTTGATTTAATTGATAAAAATGTGTTGCATAAGAGGCAATCAAATCTAATGAAATATTGGCTTTGTGTAGGTTTATTTTGTAGAATTTTAAAAATATTATGAGGTTGTGACAGGTAGATACCTTTATAAAAATAAATAATCCAAGTTTTGGTTAAAGCAATTCATTCATAGTGTTTGTTTCTGAGAAGCAGATATAAAACAAAGTTATTGGGCTATTAAAACTCTCTAATGTGAAAGTTTTAAGAATAAACTTTGATGCTGGAATTCCAGGTTTGAAAAGTCTTTAAAGTGTTGCTAGAAGTACTTGATAGGTTAGTCGTATTGTTGGAAAGGGTAAGAATATATTCTTTCTTGTTCTGTCTCCTTAAGACTGAAGTCTCAATCCTGAAACTGAGGGGAGGATGTCTATTCCACAGGCCATGAGCTTAATGTTTTGCTCCTCCACTTGAGGGGGGAAAAATAATTTTTTTAAAACCAAGTTTAGAGGATAGTGAAATACTTTGAAATATTGGGAATTGGGGAACTCTGATGAATTGAATGTTCCAGTTAGTGGAAAAAGAAACTTAACCTGAGTAAACTTATGGACTATTGTTAAAAATCATTTTAAAACACCAATCCATTTTCTTGTTTAACAAAACAAGTTCCATGATCATGAATTAATTTTTATTTGGTATAAAGTTTTTAGGGCTCGGAGGAGTTTTCATTTTCTTGAGTAAGAATTGTTTGCCCGAGTAGGTAAGTATATATAAGGTATAGGAAACTGCATTCAAGTTAAATGGGGTAGAGAAGTTAGATTAAGGATCAGTGGACTATTCTTTTTGCCAGTGGCATCAGAGACTTTCTGAGATCCATCTATGATGGAAAAAATTCTAAGATTGGAGTGGCAGGGCAACAGTGCCATAGCAGGCAGGTTGGACAACTAGGGAGTCTTCTGGCTAGAATGGGTAGCATTGTTCCAGTCAACAAAGCCAAGAGGATTAGTCTGAGAAAGAAATATGGGATTGCAGACTATAAGAATAATGAGAGCCTCTGCCAAAACTGTAATAATAATGAGCCAAGTAACCAATGTTATGATAGAGGGGAGATAGAGAGAGTCTATGAGGTGAGACGCTCTTCTAGCTCTCCCCTCCCACTGAATATACTCTCAGGGAGACTTCGAGGGGGTGTCACCCCAAAACTGGGTGACCTGGATGGTCATGCCACCCCTCAGGAGTTGGGGGCAAGGCTTCCCTATAAGATGAGGTATGGGGGACCCCAATCTGATTTCAAGTGAGGGCAGGGTTTACGCAAGCCTCCCCCGAGGTCATTCAACTTCACAGCGAGTGGTCTGGCTCCAAGATGGAGGCAGCCAGACCAAGCTGTGGTTCCCTCCCCCTCATCTCTCAGGTACTCTGAAACTCGATCTGACTAATGAATGGCTTTTTATTAATCTCAATTTAGGGATTGGGGAAAGTGGAGAAGGGCAGAGGGATTTGGGGGTGCCCTCTTCTCTATTTCTATGGAGCCTATCACTTGGGTAGGAACCTTTGGGGTTCCCACTCCCAAGTGTCTCCTGCCCCTTCTCCTTCTGTTTCTGTTTCTATCCTTCTCTATAATTGCAAGTTAGACCAGAAAGGGTCTCTCAGCAAGGCTGGATAATGGGAGAAGGAGCCTAAGAGATGGCTCCCAAAATGGAGTCCAAACACTGAGCTGACTGGATGATTGAAGTCTTGCTGGGTGATAAGTGATGGGATGCCTTTGACCAGGGAATCAGGGTTTCAATGTCCAAAGAAAGATCCTCAGGAAGCCCTCAGGACGGGATTTGAGCTGGGATGTCCTCCTCCTCTCTCTTTCCAGTCTCCGCCTGAAGTTCCTCCTCTCCTCCTTCTCTGGAGAATTACCCAGAATCCTCTCTGGTCTCAACTGTCACCACCTGTAACCAATCGATAGACACTCCTCTGGCTCCTTCTGTCTCCTCCCCTGGCACAAATCCCATCCTTACAAGACCTTATTGTAACAGATGATAGACAGATGTAATGAGAGAGGCTGTAGCATGTCAGAGGCAATTAAAAGTGACAGGGCTTGTAAACATGGGGTCTTTTTTGTCAATCACTCAATGTTCACCCTTAAATAATAATTTCTCAGCTGATTCCTGATATCTTGTGTGTCCTGGAAAATCTTTGATTATCTGATATCATTTGTCTCATTCTTTCAAAAGCTGAGGGAAGAAAAAAACATCTATTTAATGGAGGGTTTAGGTTGGGTGAAATTTCAGAGTAATTAAGCACCTAATTAGATGCCGTATTGCAAAGTAATGCTTAGAAAATTGCTTCATTGTCATTTTGAGCTGATTATAGCAAGAATAGGATAATGGAAGATCCATATTTTAACTTTTCTAGAGAAAATGAACCAAAAACAAAGCATCAGAGTTACTTCCTAGATTCATTATCCTAGGTTTCTATTTCTCCCAAATTTCTTAGGACTCTCTCTTGGCTCCAAAGTCAGTCAGTGTTTGCTAGTGATGTTCCTGTCTACCATTTAATCAAATATTTTGGGAGGTAGACTATAGTGACAAAGGTGAAAAATCAAACTCAATCCTCTGGTCAGTGAGCTGAAAGACAAGAGATTAATTGCAGTTATGGAGACATCATGGTTTTGAAGCTTTAGTTTTTTTGTTTTTGTTTTACCTAGATGAGAATGTTAGTTCTCAGAATTCTGTTTTAAATACCATGGAGTAGTTTATAAAGTACTGACCTGGGAGTCAGGTGACCTGAGTTCTGTCTTCTGCTACTTACTAACAATGCCATTTAAATATCTATTAAATGCCTTGTGTCTTTAGGGCACTGTGCTTGGTGCTGGGAATCCAATAACAAAAATGATAAAGAGACTTTGCTCTTAAGAACCTTATATTTTTCTGGGAGATATAGAGACAGAAGGATGCACAAGATAATTTGAGAAAGAAGAGAATAACTATTTAAAGAATTTGGTAAGGCTTCTTGTAGAAAACAGTACATGAGATGATCCTAGATGAAAGCTAAATATTCTGAGGCAGAAAAGAGGGATTACATTCCAGGCACAGAGGAGGGATTTTGTAATCACCAGGAGGTTGGAGATGGAATACTGAGTTTGAGGGAACAATACTTGAATCACTTTCATTGGGACTGTAGAATACATGATGAGAAATAGTTTAAAATTTAAAAAAAATCCATCGATTTGAAGAATTTGCATTTCATCCAGAAGCTCCTTGAATAGGGGAGTGACCTGGTTAACCATGTGCTTAGGAAAGATGTTCTGGATTCTGTGCCTAGAATGGGTTGGAAAGAGGGAACCTGGAAGCATGGAGAACATGCATTGCACAATTCATGCCTTATAAACTCTAAATGTTGAAATATTGGCATCTACTATTTCTTGAAGTGGTTGGTTTAGGGAGACAGAGGAAGATTAAGGATATGTAATGTTTTTTATCATACAAATATTGAGCTGACAACTCAGATTACTTTGTACAATCAAAATTTTATAAGCAATGAAAGGCCTCAAATTTAATAGAAATCACTAACAAGAACAGAATTATTGTTCCAGATTCACCCAAATTGGAGGGAAATTGTTTCCTGAATTATGGCTCCATCAATTCCACTAGTCAATTTCCATAGAACTCAATATTGCCTTTGGCCTCTCTTCATAATTCATGATAAAACTGATGATCAGAATATATGGCCACATATGCCTTACCTAGGATATCCCCAAGTAGCACTGAGTTATGAAATTCCTAAAACCCCCGTACTACCATATAATGTGACTTCTCTCACTAAAATAATAAGAGACGCAAGTTAGAATTTGTCAAGTACCAGGGTAGCTTCCCTTATCCCAAGACATATGGAAGTCCTTCCCTTTCTGGGAAATTTTAGGAGGATGCTAAAATGAATGAGATAATATGTGGTGTAGTGGAAAGAACCCTGACCTTTCGAAGTAGAAGACTTGGGTTTGAGGTCTTCAGTTTTTATAAATACTTGTATGACTTTGGTCAAGTCACCTATTTTTCTAAGGTCTCCATTTCCTAATTTAAAAAATATAGGCAATAATATTTCACATGGTGTTTATTAATATTGTCAGATGAAATAAAGCGTGGGAGCAAACATTGTAAATATTACACACTATACAAATGTAAGGGGTTATTATTATGTTCTAGAATATAAAGTTCATAAGCTTTGGATTCCTGAAAATTAATTAATTTTAGTTGATTTCATTAAAATTAAGAATAAGAATTTCTGTAAATCAAGTACTATTGATCACCAATTTTCTTTATAACTCTAGGGATATTTTATCCATTGACTCTTAATTTTAGAACTTGACTCAATATACTAGCACAACATGGGATGTAGTTTTTCCTCTGTTAAATGCCTAGAGCACATACAAACCATTAGGTCTTCATAAAAAATATATTCTTTCAAAAGGTTAAGTTCATTATAGTTCTCCACAGAAATGATATAGTTAGATAATATCTAGGACTGATGAAGAATATCCAAAGACATGGGGGAGTGGGGTGTGGAGGGCAGGGGAGTATCATCTGATATCAGAACATGTTCCTTTGGGTTCCAATTAAATTGCAGACTCCTTGAGGTCTGGGGATAGGTCTCATGCTTCTTTGGAATTCCATTCCCTGTTCCTAGCATCACTTAGTCAACCAACAAGTATTTTGTTAAGCATCTCTCTTATATTGGATACTGTGCTAAGTGCAGGGATACAAAGACAAAAGAGAAACACAACAGTCTCTACCCTCAAGGAGCTTATATTCAATGGAAAAGGCATGTACATATACAATTTATGCAAGATACTCAAAACAAATACAAGGCAGGAGGAGGAGAAGTCAGTAGCTGTTGAGATCAGGATAGGCTTTTTACAGAAAGCAATGCTTGAGCTGAGTCTCCATTACAAGAAGATGAAATTCTATTCTTGTATGATTCTCATGAATAGAGAAAAACTGGTTACTGGGATAGAAATAATGGAATCTCAGGGATGGGGGGAGTGACCACTCCATCCTGGAGTTTGTAATACAGAGAAAAAATATAGGCAGAGAGTGACATGCATTCTATATTTTGTGAAAGTAGATTTTGGAATCTGGAGGAAAAATTGTAGGATTTCAGGAATTAAAATATTTCTGAAGGCAGTCTAAGAGGGATAGGAGATTCTCAAAAGTGAAATTTTGAAGATACAAAGGGAGACAGCCCCATTGAGAAATAAAAATGTCATTTGTCTGAAGAGACTGATGTGGATATAAAGGGAACAGAGTTTAATAGAGTCAAATTTGATTGTAAAAAGGAATATATAGGGGATGGTAGCAATTCTAGGCACTAGAAGATTAATAGAAGACTGTGTCATGATTCTGCAAAAAAATTTTAGGAATGCAAAAATTTAGAATAAGCTGAGGGGAGAGGAGGACAAGAACAACAAAAAAGAGGTCTGTATCTTTTTTAGCTAAATTAGGATGAAGAGGAGAATCAAAGGAGGGAAGGGATCTATATGACATGATAACTGACAATAAAACTGTTTAATTCTAATTTTATTTCTATTTTCTCTGCAAAGAAAATGATCTTTATATTGGAAATGACAGAAAAAATGATTAGTAAAGATTTGATATCCAAGATAAGGAAGGAGATTTTGAAATTGTACCTAGATGCCCTTGAATAATTCATATCACTGAACTCAGATGAATATATATATAATATGTATATATTCTTGGATCTTAAAATAAATGGTACATGTATTTTCTGAATCATTGTTGGTGAATTGGGAAAGGTTAAGGAAAATGGGAGATGTATTACAAGAAGGACAAGAGAAGGGTAAATATTATTTTAATTATAAAAATATGAAGAGAACAGAGTCTATAATCTATAGGGTAATAAACTTGAATTACTGAAAAAATTCTAGAAAGAATTCTTATAGAAGTGGTTATAGAAAGGAAAGTGATGATTCTCAAGAGCTATCATGAATTCATTAAGATCTGGTAATGTTGATAGAATTCCCAAGCTAGTAGATGAGGGGAATGCCATGGATGTGGTTTACCTTGACTTTAACAAAATTTTTGATAAAATATCTCATATTTTCCATGTGTAGGAGATAGAAAGATATGGATTAGACAATAATACAAAAAACTGGTTAGTTGATATTACTTTTGAGTGACATTTAATGGTTCAATGTTACTGTGGCTAAAAGCTTCCAATAGAATACTTTAAGGATATGTCTTTAGCCATGTGTCATTTAATGTTTTTGTCAGCTGTTTGGATAAAGGTATTGATGGTATTTTCATTAAATTTTCAGCTGATATAAACTTTGAGAGGATAGCTAATATGGTAAAGATTTTGATAGACTTTAGCCTATTATTATTGGTGATAAATGTAAAGTCTTGTAATTTGGTATAAACATTTGACTCCATTAGTATAAAATTGAGGACATATAGCTAGAAAATAGTTTTTCTGGAAAGGATCCTGGGAGTTTTAGTGCACTTTTTAGTCATCAGAGTGATGTGGCAACCAAAAATGTTAATACAATCCTGGGCTGCTTTAAGAGTGGCATAGTCTTCAAGAATAAGGCAATGTTAACATTTAACTCATTAGACCTCATCTGAAGGATTGTGTTCAGTTCTGGACACAACAGTTTGGGACGAACACAGATCAGTTAGACAGTGTCCAGTGAAGGGCAATCAGGGTGGTGAAGGGCCTTGATTTTCTATCACATGGGGACTAGCTGGGGGCTATATAACCTGGAGAAAAGAAAACTCAGGAGGAACTTGGTAGCAATCTTCAAGTATTTGAATACTGTATTATAGAAGAGGAATTTGAAATGTTCTGTTTGGCCCCAGCAGGCAGAATCAGGAACAATGGATCAACTTTGCAAACAGGACAATTTAGGGTGGTGTCAGGAAGTACTTCCTAACAATCATTCTGTCCAGAAGTGAAATGGGGTGGAAAAGTGATGGGTATCTTTCTTTGGAGGTCTTCAAGTCTCGCCTGGATGACCCTATGTCAGGTGTGTTACAATGAATATTCTTTTTTGTGTAGGGGTTGTATTATATGGCTCTTTAAGTCCCTTCCAGGTCTAAAATTCTGTAAAGAGAGGGAGGTGAGGAATGGGAGGATCATGTTCATATGCCATATTGTTTGTCATATCATCATGTTTATCATCATTGACAAAAAACTTTTGAGGATACCTTAGGTCACTTCTGGGTTAAAGCATCTTTGAAATCCCTTCTGGCTCTGAAATTCTAATTTTTCCTATAATAATACATCCTTCTCCAATCAAAACTAGTATCCCACAGATATTTTGTGAATTGCAATGAACCTAAAAGAGTCAAGATTATCTCAAGGTAGAACTCCATTCCTAAAAGGCAATCTCATCACAGACCTCTTGCTATACTATATTTTTAAAAACCCAAAGTATTTAAATTTGTTCATTTTCATTAAAAATAAAGAAGAGAATTCTAGTGCCTCAAAACTTTGCCTCTTTTGTGCTGAGGTTAAATGCTACTCAGTAATAATAGGGAGCCACTATACAGTGCTGTTCATGTGAGGCTTTTAAAATACTTTAGAGTAGTTAAAGTAATCCTCTTATGTACTTTGTCAGGTAACCTGTCTAATAGAGCCTTTGAAAGGTTAAGTGATCCATCCTCCCAAAGTCATACATTTTACTTTAGCAGTAAAGTCTAGAATTCTTCTCCAGTTTATTTTCTGCCCACTAGAAAACTCTTAGAGAACTTGAGCTGAGTTTTCTCTCTGGCTGCTTTCTGTTGAATATCACTCCCATCCTCCCACCAAGAGTTACCCATCATTTGAACCTGAAGGGTAATGCAATTGGGAAACTGTTTAATGGGTTACCCAGTGGAACATCCTTAGTTTGTTGCCTACTTCATCAGTCAACCAGAAAGATGTACTATAGGTTGGTACATGATACAGTCCGCAAATATGGAAAAGAAGGTTTTGTTGGGATTAGGACTCCAATGGGGAGTATTGAATTTTTTTTTTTTTAATTTGGACAGTTTTAGTCAAGTCAAGAAGCATTTACTACCCAATTAAGTCTAGGCTCTATGCTAATATACTCTTTTGCATTATCATTTCATATCTATACAATCTACTTAGATAAAATCAAGGACTTGCAGAATAAAAACAGTTGTCTTCCACTCTACCTCCCTAGGAGCCCTTGTACTATGTGCACTTAATAAAAGCTTATGAATTGATTGGTATGTGAAAGTGCCCCATGCTTCTGCTTGTCAGTGTTTCAGTTGCATTAAAAAAACCCCCAAAACCCTGAACTCTTCCCATGGGCATTTCTGATGGAAATGTTGATATCATTTGCCCAGTGGTGACCCGAAACAGGAGTTGGCAATTTTTTGCAAGCTTTGAAGTCCAAGGGTCCCTGCTATCATTTCCTTCTTAATCTATCTGAGACAGAAGGGCTTGCATGCCCCATTGTTATCTACAGTCCCTTTTAAAATTTGTTTTTAATTGCCTATTTAACACACCTAGCAATTAAGGTGAAATGTCTGTCTTTGACAAATGTGAGAGCTTTTTAATTACTGGTAATTGCTTTTGTTAATTAAAAGTGATGCTTTATTTTCTTTCATTGGTATTTTTCCTATATAAAATGGGTTTAATGACTTGCAATCAATCCTTCTCTACGAGAATCTTCCTTTGTATTCATTGGATCTTCAGACATGAAGTCCCTACAGAATGAGAAAGAGGATGGCCTGCTCTGTAGACCTAATGCAAGAGAAAGATGGAGTTAATTATCTATATAGCACAAGCTAAAACTCTACATTCACTCTAGAACAACTTTGCCAAAAAATAAAAATAAAAAAAAAGGAGGGGGGAATCTGCTTCCTCTCTTCCTTTCCTCTTCACCTGCTAATTCTCCCAACAGAAACAAAACTTAAAAGGCCAGGGGAATTGTGACAGATTGAGAGGTTGAGAGTCAGAAGACCCAGCATGTAAGCCCAGCTTAGTCATTGACTTGTTTTGTGAATTAGACAAATAAGTTGACCCCTCTGGGCTGTAAGTGCTTTTACAAAGAATTCAGAGCCCTTTCGTTTGCCTCTGGGGAGACCTAGGCATGAGCTGGATTCCAAATATATTTTGATATTTCCCAGAATAACTCTGGGTAGAGTAGAAGGAGAAAACAGGAGCCAAAAAGAAAAGGATTCAGGGAAGAATGACCAAGATGGAACCCCAAGCTCCATATATTGGGCCACAGGTTATACGCCATTATTTGTCTTCCCCCGAGTACACCTGAGATTTTTTGTGGCTCTCCTACATTACGGTGCCCAGATGTGAGGACAGTCCAGATGGGCCCCGAGCAGGGCAGAGCCTAGGAGGACTTTCATACCTTTCTCCATTTCATCCTTCGTTGCCATTCGCTTTTTGTTGGCGTGTCACATTGTGGCTTTTACTGAGCTGCTGGACCCCCCTGTCAGTTCTGTATTTTTCAGGTGCTCCATCCTCTGACTGTACTTTCTCTGTTCTGTCCTTGCGTGGAGGACTTTAAGGCATTCTTATGCAAATTTTAACATATTCCATTCAGCCTGTAATTCTAACTTGTCAAGATTTATTTTTATCTTGGTTCCGTCCTCTAACAATTGAACTATCTCTACCAGCTTTATACCCTCTGAAAATGTGATTGGCACACGATCCAGGCTTTCATCAAGGACGTGGATTAAAATATTGAGTAGAACAGGAAAGGAGACAGATCCCTGTGGCACTCTGCTAGAGAACTCCCTCTGGGAGGACCACAATCTATTAATGACTACTCTCCGGGCGTGATTATTCAATTAGTTCTCACTCTCCCTATCAGTCCTGTTTGTCTACAAGGATGCCATGAGGGATTTTATTGAATGTCTTGCTGGAATCCAAGGGGGCCACATCGACTGCATTCTCTGTGTCTGTAAATCTCTCAATCCATTTTCAAAGGAAGGCATTTCTTTTTTTGCCACTTTAAGTTTGATATGACTTTTTCTTTTTTTAAACCATTCCCTTCCATCTTAGAATCAATAGTAAGTATTGGTTCCAAGACAGAAGAGTGGGAAGAGCTAGGTAGTTGAGATGAGGTGACTTGCCCAGGGAAGAACTATCTGATGTCAGATTTTTTAAAAGTTAAAATGAATATATAATAACTTCAAATATTATATTTTTAAAGATTTATTAATAATTACTAGAAGTAAAGGAATAAAAAGGTAACAAAATGAAACCACATGCTCAGGCTAATGTACCTGTTCAAAACACCTGCTACCCTCATAGGAAGGAAGGAGGGCTAGATACAGAAATCCACCAAATTTATCTCCTGTCTATCTATGTTAGCACGTAATGACAGGAAGTCAGTGAGCTCCTGGGTAATGTAGTTCGAAGGACAAGATTTCCAATTACACAATTTCAACCCAAGACCTTCCATCTCTCGACCTGGCTTTCAATTCGCTGAGTTACCTAATTGCCTCAATAGGACCTTTTTTTTTTTTTTTTGATGAATGTTGATCAACATTTCCTTTTCTAAATGTTCATACAATGTCTTTTTAACAATATGTTCTAGAATTTTGTCAGATATACTTGACAACTTTTCTCTCTTTTTGAAAATTGAGAAAAAAATTTTTGACTTCTAGTTCTGTGGCAAAAAGGGCTTAAATGACTTTCTCAGGTTCATCTAACTAGTAAGTATTTGAGGCTGGATTTGAACTCAGGTCTCCCTAACTCCAGGACTTACATTCTATCTATCAAGCCACCTACCTGCCTTAATTTAAAATTAATACTTTATATAAAAGAGTAAGCCACGGCATATAAAAGGGTTACAGTAGAGGAATAGTATATAAAGAAAACATGTGAATATTTCCACAAATCATAAAGCTTTATGGAAGGTTTGATTGATGGATTGATGATGAATGGGGAGAGAGAAGTGATGTTGTATTGGAACTATGCTGCAGACCACTTGATCAAAATAAATAATTAATTAATTGATGAGTCTGGGAAATAAACTACCCCAGAATGGAATCAGGTACTTGGTAATGACTGTATGAGCTGGAGACTGATCTCCACTAAAGGCAGAACATTTATTTAATAAGTACTTGGCTTACCTTAATGATAATTTTAGTCTTTATAAAGAAAAGGAAGAAACGAAAGAAAACAATATTTTCGATCTTGTTTTGATCAATGAGTTGCTAAAGGTTGCAAATGAGTTCCTTCATTAAAAGGAGGCTGAATCCTAAGGTGAACAAACAAATGGTAAGAGAAGTCTTTTTTTTGTTGTTGTTCAGTTGTGTCCCAACTCTTCGAGACCACATTTGGAGTTTCTTTCATAAAGATAGTGCAATGGCTTGCCATTTCCTTCTTCCTCTAGCATAAAATCCAAACTTGGAAACTAGGTGGTGAAAATGGATAGAGTGCTGGCAATGGAAGTAGGAAGGTGTGAGGTCTTAAAAGCAAGGCTCAGATACTAGCTATGTGACCCTGGACTTGTGCTGCCTTTATATATAAATTCCTTAATTATAAAATGGGGGAAGTAATAGCATGTATCTCACAGGGTTGCTGTGAGGATTAAATGAGATAATATTTGGAAAAATGCTTAGCACAGTGCCTGGCACATAGTAGGTACTTAATAAATGCTTGTTCTTCCCCCCTTCCTTCTCCCAAGTCCTCTCTTTGGCAATAAAAAACACTCACAATATGGCAAAAATTTTCTTTGTAGCCTGATTACATATTCCTCTCCTTCATATACACTGTGTGCCAGCAAAATGGGCTTATTTGCTTTTCAGGTAAATGACATTACATTTCTTCTCTGTATTGAAAATATATATATATATATATATATATATATATATATATATA